>NC_061149.1:759292-1072689 GCF_905220365.1 Vanessa cardui | reverse complement strand
GGCTGCATCAGCTTAAAAGCCGCATCTATTTACGTAAGTAAGTCTGCACATCTTTCGTTCATCCCCCTCGCGTCAGGGAGGCGTGGCGTCGAGCCAATTGGACGGAAGATCAGAAAAATCAATATCTGCAGTTCTCGGGCCATGCTGTGAATATTTCAAAAATACTGCAGAGGTTTTATTAAAAACATAGACTAATACCGAAGAAGGTACTACACGTATCATTATACTGTTTATTGAATTTTAGGTGCTGAATTAATTTATGTTGAATTTTTAAATACATTACTTATTTCGAGATATCTAAGACCTGGATCGATCTGAGACATTTTCTGAGGCTTAGAGTTTGGCAGTTGCTTTTATATGACCATGCCTCAGAGAGTACGTAACGTACTTGAAATCGAACATGTCTTGTCTAAAGGCCTAAAAAATCAGTCTATTTTGTTCAGACATATTTTTGTGTTATAGGGGCCAAAATAGTAGGAGGCTCACCTGATGGAAAGTGATCCTCACCGCCCATGGACATCTGCAATATCAGAGGGATTGCAGGTGCGTTGCCGACCTTTAAGGAAGGAGTACGCTCTATTCTTGAAGGTTCCCATGTCGTATCGGTTTGGAAAAACCGTCGGCGAAAGCTGGTTCCACAAAATGGTTATGTGAAACAAAAAATGTCTTAGAAATCGCGCTGTTGTGGATTATTCAGACATTAAG
The DNA here is from genome assembly GCF_905220365.1 of Vanessa cardui. Classification (NCBI taxonomy): domain Eukaryota; kingdom Metazoa; phylum Arthropoda; class Insecta; order Lepidoptera; family Nymphalidae; genus Vanessa; species Vanessa cardui. Next base: position 1,071,984 of record NC_061149.1, on the reverse strand, counting down.
GTGGAAACTTCGAATTTTGACGAGAATTCCGATGCTGAATTTCCCCTGTAATAACTTGTTTAGGCTTCTATTGGGTATCGATCATACCATCAGTACTTACTAATACTCAGCATCCAACCTTCTTAAATGAAATCTCAATATTTGAATATCATACTATTATTTGACGTTTACGTAAAACATATTTTGGAAAGGCACATTATATCATTGTTGTATTCATGTATAAAGAATTCAGGCACGAACAGACCGCATATAACTGTTATATAATATATTTAACGATATTCGAATAGTTTCATACTACTGTGGGGGGGAGACTCCTTCTCAGCAACGCTTCAGACAAGAGAAGCAGCAGACATCACAGCTATATCCTACTAATCCTTCCCTACTAATATTATGTATGTTTGTCACTCTTTAACGAAAAAACTATTCAACGGATTTTGATGCAATTTTACAGTAATATAGGTTATACATCTGAATAACACATATACAATTAATAATGATTTTTATGTTAATTGGTCACTTGTGCGACGGCATGTGTCGCTAGTTTTACATAACTTGGTGGTAGGGCTTTGTGCAAGCCCGTCTGGGTAGGTAGCACCCACTCATCAGATATTCTACCAGTACTCAGTATTGTTGTGTTCCGTTTTGAAGTGTGAGTGAGCCAGTGTAACTACAGACACAAGGGACATAACATCTTAGTTCCCAAGGTTGGTGGGACATTGACGATGTAAGTAATAGTTAATATTTCTTACAGCATCATTGTCAATGGGGGATGATGACCAAAAAATTGTAAAAAATGTTATTTTGGTATATGTATATATGCATTGAGTAAAAAAAGGCCTATTTTAATATTACAAACAGACACTCCAATTTTATTATATATATAGATAATTTGTGCCAATAATTTCCATAGCAATATCAATAGAAATATAATCCTGGAATCTGCTGATTATCTTATGTAAAATGGATTAAATTATTAAATATAAATTAACAATAAAATTAATGAAACTATGTTTTTCTTATTCTTTGCGAATTTAAATTACGGATTTTTTTTAATTTTATTTTATCAATTTTTATTCTCACATACACTTTAGAATAAATTCGTTTTAATAATTTAATTTAAGGATTTCTTTGGAATCTACGCTGTTATCGTACTTGCCTACTGTTTCTACAAAAATTATCAATTTTATTTACATAATAGTGTTGTAAACATATTAAGATGACACCTTTAGTCTATCAATTTTAAAAATAAGTTGGCACTACCGCCGATCACCACCACCTACCATCGCCAATGCGACACCAACCTTGGAAACTCAGACAACACATTACCACCAACCTTGGGAACTAAGATATTACCTTTGTGTCTGTAGTTAAATTGGCTTACTCACCCTTCAACAACAACAACAACAGCTCGTAAAGTTCCCACTGCTGGGCTAAGACCTCTTCTTCCTTTGTAGAGAAGGTTTGGAAAATTTTCCACTACTACTTACTGACTACTTGACAGATTTTTTATGAAAAAAGTCATATTCAGGTTTTCTCACGATGTTTTCCTTCATCACTGAGCACGAGATGAGTAATAAACACAAATTAAAAACATGCAGCATATTTAATGGTGTTTGCCTGAGTTTGAATCCGCAATCATCGGTTAAGATGCACCCGTTCCAACCACAGCTGTTTAGTAGAATATGTTGTGAGTGCATGGTACTTAGACAGGTTTGTAAGTAAAATACCAGGATAAAAATCTTACTTACTTTATCCATACGAAGTCGGGGTAAATAAGTAATATACATTTGCCTTTTATACAACAACTACCTCCAAATTCCCACTGCTGGGCTAAAGGTCTCCTCTCCCTTTGAGGAGAAGGTTTGGAACATATTCCATCACGCTGTTCCAATGCGGGTTGGTGGAATACACATGTGGCAGAATTTCGATGAAATTTGTCACATGCAGGTTTCCTCACGATGTTTTCCTTCACCGCTGAGCACGAGATGAATAATAAAGACAAATTAAGCACATGTATCATCGGTGCTTGCCTGGGTTTGAACCCGTAATCATCGGTAAGATGCACGCGTTCTAACCACAGCTGTTTAGTAGAATATCTTAGACAGGCTTGTAAGTAAAATATGAGGATAAAAAACTTATTATATTCATACGAAGTCGGGGTAACCAAGTAATATACAATTTACTTTTATACGTAAAATAAATATTTTGAAAGCATATAATTCTGTATCGTTACTTACGAGTAACAAGCTATAAAAGTCGCCTCCATATTTTATATTTACGTCGAAACATCTTACTTATAGTATTTATATATGTCATCATGATATTACAAAATTCGTTAGATTACAATATAACGGACGAATAGAGATCATAATATAGCGAAAAATAATGCATTAAATTGCAATCATATTTCACAGTTCACAATATTTCGACAGTTTATAATCTCACGAGATAGATTGTAATCTAACGAATTTTGTAATCTTACGGTGACATATATATTTAGAAGATTACAACTGGTATGAACAAATTAAGCACAATCAAAATATACTTTATTAATGTACGCTTTTACAAGCACTTTTGAATCGTCGTTTAACAACTATGTTTAGTGAATCTACCCACCGGTTTGGAATGTAGATTACTACCGCGAACCGACAAGAAACTCAATAGTTACTCATTTTCAATGTTTAAAAATACAATCATGTTAGTTAATTATAATTTATATATATGTGATATATCCTGCTTTTTATCATCCATGTAATATTATATTGAATAATATGCCTTCTTTACCAATGTATTTTTACAAATGATTTGAATTTATGAAACGGCAAAGTAAAAAATGTCTAGATACTAAAAACATGCGTCTGTTATACAGCTACACAGAATTAGTAAAAATATTACAACACCTTAAATAGTCTAATAAACAATTAATGAGCAACAACAACAACAGCCTGTAATTTTTCCACTGCTGGGCTAAAGCCTCCTCTCCCTTTAAGGAGAAAGTTGAAACTTAAACGCTGTTCAAATGCGTCTTAGTGGAATACACTTTTGGTAGAAATTTTATGAAATTAGACACATGCAGGTTTCCTCGCGAAGTTTAATGTTTTCCTTCACCGCCGAGCAATTATAAACACAAATTAAGCACATGAATACTCGGTGGTGCTCGTCCGGTTTTGAACCCACAATCATCGGTAAAGATCACGCGTTCTAACCACTGGACCATATCGACTCACTGGGCCATCTCGACTCATGAGAAATGTTCTATAGTGGAACTTTTATGTATCCGACCCAGGTATCGAACCAGGGACCTAAGAATATCATAGCTACTATTATACTAAGAAATCCGTTATGCAAATTAAAATCCCCGTTTTAATATAGCCAAACAATTCTAGAGGGTGGGAAGAAAACTAAAAAATAATCACATCTTAATATTAGGGTTCCGTATTGAAAAAATCTACGACCCAGTGGACCATAGTTGCTAATATACTTTGTAATATTGAGTTAAAAGTTTCATCACATTATTTTCACCCGCACCATCTTGATGTCTGAAAATCTACAACAGCGCGATTTATTAGACACATTCTGCGTCGCACAACCACTTTGTGGAACCAGCTTTCGCCGGCGGTTTTTCCGAACCGATACGACATGGGAACCTTCAAGAAAGAGCGTACTCCTTCCTTAAAGGCCGGCAACGCATCTGCAAGCCCCCAGTGTTTCAGATATCAATGGGTTGTGGTGATCACTTTCCGTCAGGTGAGCCTCCTGCTTGTTTGCCATCTATTTTATAAAAAAATACGAAAAAATTTAATAGGATATGGAGTTAAACATAAAACTAGATGGCGTCGGCGATTTCGAACCTAGGTACCAAATATACACAAGACACCAACATTAGCAACTAAGATGTTATGTCTCCTGTGCCTGTAGACTGACAGTTTCACCCTTTAAACAGGAAAACACCAATACTGTTTTAAAATTACTGTTTGGCAAAAAAATATCAGGGAGTGAGTATCAAAACTATTTTTATGATATATTCCTGTATTAGATTGTTCAAGCAATTAATTATTTTCAATTAATAATTCATCACAGACTCGGTGATAAAAAAAGCATTGTGAGGAAACCTGCATAAATCGTACCATAGTCTGTCTGTACATCTCCTAAACCACATTTACCCAGCGGGTTATTAAACATAATTACTGTTAATATTATATAATAGTGTAAATTACAACAAAAAGTATTAATATTTGTCACTACAAAAGTTGAATGTAAAGTAAATTGACATTTTATATTTCATTTTATCCGGAACCCTCGTAAAATAATTCAGTCACGCTTGACTGGTTTCGTATAATTTGTATGCTAAGCGTTCATTCTGTTTGTTACAAACTTAACGAGTCTCCTAAAATACTCATAATATTTGTATTTTAATATCGTTTAAAATACTAGACGAATTATTTGTATTGTTTTCATATTGAATTGAGTAAATATAAGACAAGAAATTTAAAAAGAGTTGGCACAAGGATATGAGATCGCCCAGTGGTTAGAACGCGTGCATCTTAACCGATGATTGCGGGTTCCAACCCAGGCAAGCACCACTATATATATGTGCTTAATTTGTGTTTATAATACATCTCGTGCTCAGCGGTGAAGTACAACATCGTAAGGAAACCTGCATGTGTCTAATTTCATTGAAATTCTGCCACGTGTGTATTCCCCCAACCCATATTAGAACAGCATGGTGGAATATGTTGCAAGCCTTCTCTTAGAAGGGAGAGGAGGCCTTAGCCCAGCAGTGGGAAATTTACAGGCTGTTGTTGCTGTTGTTGGCACAAAGACTTGGTACAAAAGATTCAGGATGTATATCACACACGAATCGATACCACGGACGATAACTTAGATGTAGCATCGGCAAATTCAATAAAAGCGATTACTGATGATTCACACAACCAATAGAAATAGCTCCCTATCGCGCCATACGACGCTATTCGTCGCTATAGATTCTCACGTCAGTTCAACCCGAGAAAGCGAGTGCGTGTAAATCGACGTGTCAAATTGACGAATATATTAGGTCATATGATATTACGAGTTATTACGTTTGTGTAAAGATCATAGTTATAAGAAATAAATATTGATAATTAGAGATAGCGTACTTAATTCGGATGTTATCGGTTTTACGAATTTTGCCGATGCTACATCTAAGTTGTGCCGTACTATAGCTAGTTATTAAATAAAATAATTGTACACGGGCTACAGACTTACTCGGCGCCTTAACCTCTCGGCTTTTATAACCAGACGGATCCCGCCAGCGTCTTCATTGATCTCACTGTAAGAAAGCTCTGAATCTGATAGACGAATATCGTGAATTATATAACGGCGGGCGCTTTATTTGTAAGTAAGTATAGTACGACACAACTTAGATGTAGCATCATAAAATGCAATGGAATGAAAATAAAACCGATTGCTACCGATTTACACGACCAACAGAAATAGCTCCCTATCGCGCCATTCGTCGCTATTCGTCGCTATAGATTCACACGTCAGAGAAAGCAAGTGCATGTAAATCGACGCGTCAAATCGACGAATATATTAGGTCACATGATATTACAAGTTATTACGTTTTTGTAAAGATCATATTCGCATGAGAAATAAATATTGATAATTTGGGATAGCGTACTCAAGCGGATGTGATCGGTTTTACGAATTTTGCCGACGCTACATATAAGTTGTGTCGTACTACAAGTAAATCTTTATTTGGGACATAAATATTTGACAAACGTTGAAGACAAGAAACAAAATATAATAAGACTATAATATAAGTAGGTGCAAAAAAATAACATAAAAAAATAAAAAACTAAAAATATACTTAGAACCAAAGACTTAAATTAAAAAATAATTATAATAACAAAAATACAAAGTACTGCAGCTTATGTCCCAAAAAGGTATGCCATTCAGCATAACATAGGAAATACCTAGAAACTGGTTTTCAGTGGCAGTCTTTTCATCCATGACGAACAGTGATTGAATTGAGTGCATTTGTTAGTATTCCTTATAAATGAATAGAGTAATTGCCAATAATATATGATGGCTGATTTACTTTTAAGAGCGGGTCACTCCGAATGGAGTTGTAAGTGTCATGGCAACGCGAGCCGTTATTATTTGCCAAGCGTCTTGATTGTGATGGTGACTTTCAACTTTACTTGGTGGTAGGGCTTTGTGCAATCCCGTCTGGGTAGGTACCACCCACTCATCAGATATTCTACCGCCAAATAACAGTACTCAGTATTGTTGTGTTCCGGTTTGAAGGGTGAGTGACCTGTAACTACAGGCACAAGGGACATAACATCGTAGTTCCCAAGGTTGGTGGCACATTGACGATGTAAGGAATCGTTAATATTTCTTACAGCTTCATTGTCTATGGGTGATGGTGACCATCAGGTGGCCCATATGCTCACGATTTGTTAAATTATTTTGTGAATGTGTATGATGAAGATGATAATCCTGAACCAAATAATCTTGCTGACTCCCCGCCATATATAATATATGTTAGTATATAATCTGTAACATCTGCGTAATTTTACAATCAAAATGACTACAAGCAAAGTAACTCTACTCAATAAATTACATTAAAACATAAAAAAATTAAACTTTAACAATAATATTATCCCTTGCAATAAAATATATCGTAAAATTAAATGTATGTCCGAAGTTTGTTACAAATAATCCATGAATATAACGAATCCGAGATAATATTCGTATAAAAAACGAAATATTAGCAAGTGAATAATTTGTGTGTACAGTTTATCTTGAGACGGAGATGCCTTAGAGTGGATAAGACGCAGCATCTTTTTATTATCTTACGAATTTTTATTTATTCAATTCATCAATTCAAAAATATAATGAAATTTATATATTATTATATAAAAATAAAAAAAATACTAATTCCATGCTAAAAAACAGTTACCTAATATAGAATTAATAAGTTAAGTTAAAATCCTCAAACTAAAAAATCTGTTTTTTTTTTTTTTTAATTGAAACACACAAAGCTGAGACACATCTAGTCTTTATAAACATTTTAGTTAATAGCTAGTGACCGCCCCGGCTTCGCTCAAGTTCAAAACTGATACTAAATGTACTACAGAATTTGTTTACTTACGACATCATATTACAAACTTCTAAAATTATCAGTGTTTTTTCACTATACTGTCCATGTATTATACACAAAAAAAATTCTCTTGACTCTCTCTATTTAAAAAAAAAAACCGCATCAAAATCCGTTGCGTATTTTTAAAGGTATAACCATATATAGGGACAGAGAAAGCGACTTTGTTTTATACTGTGTAGTGAAATGCATTTATCAATGATTTTTCGATGTCTTTTAATTTTAATAAATAATCATAAAAATTATTAAATATTCAAAATCAAAAATCAAAATCAAAATATACTTAATTCAAGTGGGCTTTTACAACCACTTTTGAATCGTCATTTAACAATTAAGTGATGCTGAGAAGTGAGCTGAGAAAAACCGGCAAGAAACTCAGTAGTTACTCTTTTTCAACATTTAAAAAAAATACAGTCATATTATTTGTTGATAACAGGTCCATGTTATACGAGAGCGTCGGTAGTCATTTTAACCGGCGGGCAAGTTGAACAACGCGTATTCAAATGAGGGCTAAGCGTAACGTATACAAATGATATGATATTATTTTCTTTTATAATTGTAGCATCTGGACGAGTTTTCTTAAGAATTTACAATTGAATACGAGTTTATTGTACATCTAGTTGGTTTTATGCACTTAGTTATGGTAGTTCGATTCCAATTACGGTTTTTTAAAGTGTGAAAGTTTTTACATTTACAGACATACAATTTGTTTGTACAAATTTTATATGGTTAGAACGCGTGCATCTTAACCGATGATTTCGGGTTCAAACCCAGGCAAGCACCACTATATATATGTGCTTAATTTGTGTTTATAATTCATCTCGTGCTCGGCGGTGAAGGAAAACATCGTAAGGAAACCTGCATCTGTCTAATTTCATCGAAATTCTGCCACATTTGCATTCCACCAACCCGCATTGGAACAGTACAGTAGACCTTAGCCCAGCAGTGGGAAATATACAGGCTGTTACTTTTACATATGATACATTGGAAAAGCGTAGTTGGAATAGTGTAGCTATTCATAAACTTACCTTCTAAAGGAGTAAAGAACTTATCCTAATAATAGGACGTACTTATACAAGATCTTAATCGAATAAAAAATGGTATAAGGCAGGCAGGCTGTTACATTACTTTTTACCAAACATACAATTGACTGTATATTTTACTAGTTGTTTTCTTGCGTTTTTGGGGTTGTCATGTGTTTGGTAAGTAAAGTAACCTATGTCCATTCTTGGACTTCGAGTTTGCTTCGTAAAAAATTTAATTAAATTCGGTTCGATAGTGAAAGAGCAACAGACAGACAAACAGAGTTACTTTCAGACTTGTAATATTAGTATACATATAGATATATTATTATATCAATCCCTATTTCCATACTAATATTATAAATGCTATAGTAACTATGTCTGTATCGCTTTTTACTTTTTAATTGGAAAAAATCATCATCGTCATCATCAGCCCGTTCTTGCCCACTGCTGGACATAGGCCTCTCCAAGTGCACGCCACTGTGGTCTTTCTCCGGCTACTCGCATCCAGCTCCTGCCTGTCGCCTTGCGTATATCGTCACTCCACCGCGCCTGAGGACGTCCTACACTACGTTTGCCGAGACGCGGTCTCCACTCTAGAACACATTGTAAACAAAGAGGTCTTCTTTTTTATGGTATAGGTTGGCGGACGAGCATACGAGCCACCTGATGGTAAGTGGTCACCATCACCCATAGACAATGACGCTGGAAGAAATATTAACTATTCCTTACATCGTCAACGTGCCACCAACCTTGGGAACTAAGATGTTATGTCCCTTGTGCCTGTAGTTACACTCACTCACTCACCCTTCAGACCGGAACACACAATACTGAGTACTGTTATTTGGCGGTAGAATAACTATAATAAAAATCAAACATCAATGTAATTAAGTTAATTTGTAAATATATTTATATTTTCTACGAGAGCAAAACCGCGGGTTATAGCTAATTAGTATTATAATTGAAACTATAGATTTAGGTTAAAGAACTTTATTACCCAAAAAAACCTTACAGTTGATTTTACAATGAGATTTTATTTGATTTTATTTGATTTTACATATCCACATTGACCCAAAAAAGATAGATATAGATAGATAGATAGATTGAAAGTTAAGTGACTAAAGTTATCAAAAGTGCTTGTAAAAGCCTACTTGAATCAAGTATATTTTGATTGATTGATATATCTTAGCTTAGTAGACAGTGCACTTTGAGATATTTGTTGTAAATCTATTAGTTCGTTGTCTAGATTCTGTAAGAACCAACAAGGAACTCAACTACCAAATCTTATTGACTTAGGTACTTGGTGGTAGGGCTTTGTGCAAGCCCGTCTGGGTAGGTACCGCCCACTCACCGTCAAACAACAGTACTCAGTATTGTTGTGTTCCGGTTTGAAGGGTGAGGGAGCCAGTGTAACAACATAAATAATAAATAAATATTAGACAACATCACATACATTACTCTGATCCCAATGTCTTGGGTCTGGGTGTTTGTACCGTCGTTACTTCTGATTTTCCATAACACAAGTGCTTTAGCTACTTACATTGGGATCAGAGTAATGAATGTGATGTTGTCTCATATTTATTTATATTTTCTTCAGTACTCTGATCTCAATGTTATGTTGTACTATTTCAAATATCGGACGGGAGGCCCTTTGTACTCGGAGTGATGTACCCATGAAAACCGGTGTACACACCACTTGACCTCGGAGGTATGACGATAACTACAGGCACAAGGGACATAACATCTTAGTTCCCAAGGTTGGTGACGCATTGGCGATGTAAGGAATGGTTAATGTTTTTTACAGCGCCATTGTCTATGGGCAATGCTCTTATTAATATCAGGTATAAGTCACGAACGGGAATCGAACTCCAGACTTTCAATATAACGCAGACGATGTTATCGTCAAGTTAAAAGGTAGCTCCGTTTAATATGTGAATATTGTATTGAAATTTTAAAATATACCCGAAATTATGGAGAGTTTGTGTCCATTGTTAATATATACGTCATATTTTTATATTATATGTATTATACTAACAAATATATGAGCTAGTTATTACTAGCTACTAATTAGTAGTATGAAGTATGATTAGGACAAAGGTTTAAGGGTTAGTGATGGAAAAATATCGCAAGTTCAACCCTTTGGGCTATTATCATCCCCACTTAGCTTAATTGTAAAAATATTAGTAATACCTTGGAATAGGATATTGCTAATATATTTTTTTAAATCAAATTGCGTTTTGTTACTATCTGTGTTTGCTAAAATTTTTTAATTACTCAACAGCTTTTGAAGCGGTTTTCACGTGTAGAAACAGCAATAGACGAGAAAGATTAGTATGATTTTATAATCTATACTAATTAATAAATTCGAAAGCCAACAGACTTTACACTTGACAGTGACAACTGATGACCAGCTCTTAAAACATGAACGAAGCCACGTCCTAGATTAGTTTTTCCGTAATATTCATGATAATATACTCTTTCTTTTTACCACTTATTACTTGAATTTTTTCCCGAACCCATACTGAATATCATTTATTATTGAGATCTTGATTCTCGACCGCCTCGAATCCCGGTCAGATACTGGTTATAATAAAATATTTTTTCATGGATTTTTGTTTTCTTAGTTATAAAACAAAAGTAACAGCCTGTAAATTTCCCACTGTTGGGCTTAGGCCTCGTCTCCCATTATGGAGAGGGTTTTGGAACATATTTCACCATGCAGTTCCAATGCGGGTTGGTGGAATGCAGATGTGGCAGAATTTCTTCGAAATTAGACACATGCAGGTTTCCTCACGATGTTTTCCTTCACCACCGAGCAAGAGATAAATTTTAAATACAAATTAAGCTCATTATATATAAATAAATAAATAAATAAATAAATATAAATATGAGACAACATCACATACATTACTCTGATCCCAATGTAAGTAGCTGACGCACTTGTGTTATGGAAATCAGAAGTAACGATGGTACCACAAACACCCAGACCCAAGACAACATAGAAAACTAATGGTAATCTACATCGACTCGGCCGGGAATCGAACCCGGGACCTCAGAGTGGCGTACCCATGAAAACCGGTGTACATACCACTCGACCATGGAGGTCGTCGTAATTACACAAATTGCAAATGAATTATTTTAATTGTTATGGATGAAATCCATATTTCGTTTTGTAAAAATAAATATTTAATAAACTGTTTATAAATAAAAGTTCTCACAATGAAATAAATTATTACTATCTAAGGAATTAGAATTCTTTTTAAAAAAATTATGTACCGAATTAACAATATCGTATTATATTTTACTAATATCGTATCGACAATGGCAACACGCTTCGATGCTTTGATAAGGCACGTCGCCGCCATCATTGCAAATCGTTTCCCGCCCAAACGGCTGTCATCTGTCAAGTGTGACGCGCCAAAACGAACATGGCCACGGTATTAATGTCAACAGCTTAAAATTTTTACACAAAATTAGCGTTAACTGTGAAAACTATTAAAGATAATATTATAGCTTTTTCATTAATTTTATTAACAGTCTCGTTGAAAAATTAGACTATTATATAACCCATTTCAACCAAACAGGAATAAAGATATTATTGTTTATTTATACAGATGTATCACCTTGAATGTTACCTACATTAAATATTATTTCTAAGTGTTTAGTGATAAGTCGATGGTGAAACAATAAAGATAAAAATTAACCAATCCTTAGATTTATATATTTTTCCAATTTATTAATAACTTAACTACATTGTGCACTACTGAGTTTAATTTTAAAGAAAAATTAATCATAAAATATGATGAATTTGTTTTTTTTTCTCTTCATTTCTTTTTTTATGTAATTTTTTTTATACAACACCTTTTTTATTTATTTAATTTACAACATCCACAGGCCCGCAGATGACCGTGCCTTTTTTGACATTTTACATTAAACATGTTTTACTAAACATCAGCAGATCTTTGCTGGATTTCATTCTTATCGTCTTCTTGGGAGACGTGGCCCACACTGTGATTTTTTTTATATCTTAAAATAAACTCAAACTCAAACTCAAATTCCTTTATTCAATATAAAAGCATTACACTTACTTATTGATTGTCAAATAAACACTACCACCGGTTCGGAAAAAGGAACACCCTGACCTGAGAAGAACCGGCGAAAGAAACTCAGCGGGTCTTTTTTTTCTGTTATTTTTTTTTTGTCAAATTTATAAGGTACATAGTAGTATATGATTAGAAATAGCCAGGAGGCGATTGTTTCATTCCCAAGGTGTGCTATCAAACATAAACTCGCTAATTGTATAGTAACCTTTTGCACACAAGCGTTCCTTAACAATTTTTTTAAATTTGGCAACAGAAGCATTTTGAACGCTTTCTGGGATCCTGTTGTAGAAGCGTATACATTGCCCCACAAAAGAGTTACTGACTCTATGCAGTCGAGTAACAGGAGTAACAAGATTGTGTTTGTTCCTTGTACCAATGTTATGAGAATCACATTTTCTCATAAAAACATTAATATTTTTCCGTACATACAAAACATTACAAAATATGTATTGAGAAGCAACAGTCAATATCTTAATTTCTTTAAATCTATGCCTTAATGATTCCTTGGCTCCTAGATAATAATAAAAATAATCTACAATATATAATAATACTAAAAATATAACAAGAGGTTACGGAAATAAGGGATTTAGGAGTCATTATTGATAAAAAGTTAACTTTCACATCTAATATCACCAAAATATTTACGAAAGCAGCTCGTACTCCCGGATTCATTAGGCGCAATATTAAAGGTTTCTCTCAAGCTACAAAATTATATTATATAATGCATTAGTACGCAGCCATCTGGAATTTGCTTGTGTTATTTGGAATCCCACTTTTAATGTCCACTCTCAACGAGTTGAAAGTATACAGCGTGCTTTCACGAAAAGTCTCGCTTTTTCAGCCAGTGGCATCTCCCATAGGCAGCCATATGATCTGCGATTAACATGGTGTAAGATGATATCTCTGATGGACAGACGAACAGTCCTCGAATTGTGTTTCTTATATAAAATTCTACATAACAGTGTTAAATGTACTAACTTAGTCGAGCGTATATCTTTTTCGGTTCCCAGTAAACAATCCAAGAAACAAAATTCGTAATATATTTCATATTCCTAAAATAAGAACACAAATGGGAAGTCAAGCATCTATCGCAAGGTTATGCATAAGTTACAACACCATTAATAAAAATATACCTGGCATTGACATATGTATTTAGTGATTCCTTGAATGCTTTAAAAAGAAAACTTTTCAATCATTTTATTTAAATAGTTTTAGCTTGTTAAACTTCTATTTAGGTATTTTCTATTAGGTTTTAATTTTTCTAATTTTATATTAAATAAATTTAATATATATGTATAATTGTTCCGTGTCGAGTTGCTTGTGAAAGTCATGTACGCTAGTTATTGATGTATATATTAAGAACATGATTGTCTACTTCTGAAATTATGTAAGTGTGTTAAATAATATATATTGTTAGCGTGCTTAAATAAATAAATAAATAATAAAAATATGTAGCAGTATATGTATAATTCGTATTACTACAATCCAGCGGGTCCTGGTCCGCGCTTGATCAGAGAGAGCACGGCCTCGGCGACTCTGATGTCGCGTTTATGTATAGATGTCTTGAGGCTGTGCTCTAGGATGGTCCTTTCTGAAGCACCCGCCGCTCGGCCGATGAATCTGCCGATAGCGTCGTCACCATCGTCCGTGTAGTAGACACAGGTGTTAGTGTATCTAGTGTTTGCTATACGAGTACAACACCTTTAAAATCATTCCCCATTTAGAAATCTAGTGTGCAATTAATTGTAGATAAATTGCTGACTCTGATATCACAATTTATATTAGTTTTAGTCAGAGGTCAATTACGAGAGATGTTAATGTAAAAACCCTAGATTAAGTTAATAAGCTAAAAAAATTGTGTAAATTATTATTATGTCAATAACTTCTCTAAAACATTATCTTTAATTTACAATAACAATGAATCTACCACAAAAGAAAAACATTTAGTCTACAACACAAATAACCAGCCATAATCCATATTACACAGTAATAATCATAATGGCGGTCCCAATGTGTCAGACGCAAATCTCCCGCCTTTTTTTTAAGGGAAGTTGTGTGACTTGACGCAGATGTTGCCTGTTTATTCCACCAATATTATTATTATAATATATCTTTGTTATAATACAATACTATTACTTCCTATTACCATATTATAAAAAACTTCCGATAACAGTTATTTACAGTTTAAAACGGCAATTTTTCAAATAATAAAATTCTTAATACAAATATGAAAGATAATACAGATTAAACAAAAACTCATTACAACATTTAAAAAAAGAAACAAAAAATAAACCCCATACAAACTCAAGAGCTCTGGATATCTCGTTTCTAAACGTAGTCACCGGAAGCATCCGACACCGTATCTCCGGTCAGGCGTTAAATTTGAATTTCGAATAGATATCGCAGTTGCTGCCAGGACTTTGTTGTTGACGGACGTGTCTGTGCGGAAATTAATGCGCTTTTATGAATGCTAGATATGGTCGCTTCGTTTTGTATAATTTTTGATAGTACGAATTGAAATTTGAATGGTGTGATGAAATTTATTATGCTAATAGACTTTTTTGATAACATAGGTAGGTCGGGAAAGCTCCAATTCTTTAATACTTCAAAACCGAACACAACAAATATAAAAAACAAAATATACATTCTTCAATTAGTTTACAAGCACTTTTGACGATTAAGATGCACACGTTCTAACCACCGGGCCATCTCAGGTCCTATCGCTGTTTAGTAGAATATCTATTAAGATTTCACCCAAAAGGGATTGTTTAAAGGGCATCATTACCTATCAATATTGGTAATTAATTAATTAGTCCGAGAATTAGAATAAGTGAGACTTAGTCCGTCATAAGGGGCTGGTCGTCAGGTGTTGGGCGTAAATTGGACTAAGTCCTTCATTCGAGTTTAAGCTTTGCAACGAATTCAGTTAAATGATTTGACTAATATAGACCAACTCAGAATTAATTCCACATCCATAATATTACTATAGATAAGAATGACACGTTTTATTCATAAAACAAAATTGAGTACAGCAGTACTAAATTTTTTATAGTTGTTTTTTTTTGGAATATTTTCTGAATTTTTCTGAAGACGTGATATTTTGTAACTCAAACTCAAATAACTTTATTCAATTTCAAATTCAAAGAAGCATTACACTTTCTTATTGATGGTCAATTGAAACAGTACCACCGGTTCGGAAAAGAAAATACCCTGAACTGAGAGGAACCTGTACTCAGCGGGTTTTTTTTTTTTATTTGTCTCATAATATATTATATAAATAATTTAATATGAGATGAAATAGCCAGGAGGCGATCGTTTCATTCCCAAGGTTTTCGGGTTATTGTCATTTTATTAATAATGTTTGTTCGATAAACGTCGTAGAATTTGTAACACCATCTGAAAAAATAACTTTAAGATAATATAACTGTATGCTGTCGCTTTTATATGTTTATACGTTAATGTCGTGGCATTTGGCATTACCACTTGACTGGAAAAAAATCCTCAAGATAGTATTAATGCTGTCGCAGTTTACGAGTACTGATGACACCAAACTATTTATCTAAACGTATATCAAGCACGTACAACCCTGGTAATATCTTGACCGAAATATATTACTGGACATAGATGTATTTTTTTTATGGTATAGGTTGGCGGACGAGCATATGGGCCACCTGATGGAAAGTGGTCGCCATCACCCTTAGACAATGACGCTGTAACAAATATTAATTATTCCTTACATCGTCAATGTGCCACTAACCTTGGGAACTAAGATGTTATGTCCCTTGTGCCTGTAATTGGCTGGCTCACTCACCCTTCAAACCGGAACACGACAATACTGAGTACTGTTATTTGGTGGTAGAATAACTGATGAGTGGGTGGTACGTACCCAGACGGGCTCGCACGAAGCCCTACCACCAAGTAAATATAATGCACGTACCACATAACTGGGCTTCAGACTCCACAGGTAAACTGTTAAGATTGATATCAATGAGTATTTTTTAATATGTTTGTGTATCCACAGTGATTAGCCATACCGACATATGTGCCTTTGGAGTATAAAATTTAAATTATATGTCGGCGCGAAACCACGAATTTAAGAAAAACACGTGTCCAGAAATTATTATTTTAATAACATTAATAATAATTTAAAACTGTTTGATTGTTAAATTTATATTTTTAGTGAATTTTGAAATGTTAAATTAGTCTAAAATATTTTACTGTTTGTAAACAGCTGTTATGTTGAGTGAATAAGTCTACCCACCTAATTTTGTTGTAAAAGTTCAAGCGCCCGCCGGTATCGACAGGCTTGGTCGAGCCGTCGCAGCGATCGGACCGCCTCATATTAGAATAAAAATTTTAACAAAAAGAAAAACCGACTTCAAACAAAACACTATTTTAAAAAAAATGAATATGCACGAAAAAGTAATAAAAATAATTGCGTATTCAACATATTTTTTAGAGTCTTCCTAAGTTAAATGAAATGAAAAATATTAGACTACTTAAAAGTCGATTAACGATTATATAACGTAGTTATAGTTATTGGTATATTTGGAGCCGGTGTAAACGAGCTCGGACATGCTGCTCCGTTATATATATTAACGAATAGTTGGGAATATACTCGTTATAAGACATGATTATATTCATAATATAAGTACAGTCGTTCACGTTCGTAATCTCTTTCTTTCGATATTCCCTCAGATTTCTTTGTTTTTTTCGCTGTCCTGTGTTCTACATCACACCAACTTCGCCAACAGATCCGATAAAAAATAAATAAATTCTTATTAAAGTTTTTGACACTTTTTAAACACATATATTTTTTTATTTTTGTGTGCCTGTATGTTTTTATTACCGGACAGTATCATAATTAAAATTAAAAGGCCTGTCATTATATTCTTGGGATTCTGAATGTTATTCGGTCAGTCTGTTTATCATCAGATAATGTCTCTATCGACATTTTAAGTCTGTATTCCAGAACATCGATGCGAATTAAAACAATCAAAACTGTAATCTACATAAAAACAAAAAACGCACGTTTTTCCGCAGTGCGAGTGAACCCCATAATAGTGTGAGACATATTTGATTTGTTCAATTTAGACGTTCATACGGACAGAACAATAGACACGTTGAACGTATAAATTAATTTTCACGACGCACGATGACATTATCTAATATATTGTACAAAGTTACCCGTATCACGGAAACAATCTGACGTACAAACATACAAAATTCACTTATATTTAGAGACAAGTTATCTCTCGAAGATAATGTCATATATATTGTTAGCTGGCAACCCTAGCCTCGGTGTTATGTCATTTGATTATATATTATTAACAAAACAAAATTACTTTCATAACAAATTTATTTCAAGGATATAAAATAATAATCATTAACAACAAAATACTTCAATCAATTTCTGGTTTTCTAATATTATTACAATAACTGTAAAATAATGATACGCCTGACCGTATTACGCGCCACCTCCCGCCAAAAGAGAAAAAAATTTAAAAGCCATCTGTCAGCTTGACGCATTACGTTCGGAAGCCACACTAATTCTCCTTATAATATCATTAATTATATTACCTAACATAATTACACAGTATTGTTAGAAATACTTTATGCTAATACATTTATATAATAATTATATATTCAATAAACTCATATTTTTAAGTGTATCCGATTTCATAAAAGTGTAATCGATTTTAGAACGTCATTGGTATGGCTGTATAAAATAATACAAGATGTTTTCCCACGCAAACGAATTATTAAAAAAACAAAAGAGAGTCGCGCATGGAAAGACATTTATAAATTATTGTAACATTCGATTTGGTAACTTCAGGGCAATAGTATTTTATAGAAATAAAAAATAAATTAATAATATTAATTCTACTGGCGTATTTATTAGTATTGAACAGAGTCGCTTCCACTGTCTGTGATTATGTATGCTTAGATCTTTAAACTTATGCAACTGTTTTTGATGCGGTTTTAATAGATAGAGTGACTCGAGAGGAAGGTTTGTGTGTATAATACATGGAATATATAGTAAAGAAACACTGATAATATGTATAGTTTATTAACATAAGAATTAACAACATTAAATGCTTAAATATATTATATATACAAATATGAACTGATAATTTAGACATTCTCTACCATATTTAGTATTGTAAGTAATTGATCAATAATATTTATATGGCATAGCATTTAATACTGGCATATAAAACTATTTCTTATTTTAAATATGATTGAGCTTTCATTAGAGAACAATTGGACGATTGCGTGCATTGTAACAAAATATAGAGAGATTGGTGCATCATTCTAAAACGTGATTTTATTTTGCCAACCCGAGCTTCTAAAATTACAATCTATATTAATTTTATAAATGTGAAAGTAAATTGTCCTCACAGGTAGTATCGGAATACTTGGCGTCGATGTTTCGAGCCTCGTTCAGTTCCGCGGTCAATTGGAAGGCAAAGCCAAATTGGCATCAAAAAAGCTCGGTGTGCTCAGCAAGGCCAGACAGTATTTCACGTCGGCCCATTACCTAAAACTATGCAAGGCACAAATTCGGCCCCATATAGAATACTGCTCTCACCTCTATACAGGTCCTCCCCAGTACCAGCTCCTTCCATTTAACCGTATACAACGCAGAGCGGCTCGAATTATTGACGATCAAGCCCTTTCCGACCAGTTTGATCCCTTGGCTTTGCGTAGAGGTGTTGGATCTTCTATGGAATTTTTATTTATTTATTTATACTTCATTGTACACCACATGTTACACATTATAATATGTTACAATATTATATATAATATTGTAGAGTACAACGGGCGGTCTTATGGCTAAGTAGCCATTTCTTCCAGACAACTCAAGAATTTTTCACGGGGAATGTTCCGAGGAATTTTTCGGATTAATTCTGGATGCTGAATTTCACCTTCGGACATCTCGTCGAAATTCGAAGTTTCACCCGCACCACCTTGATGTCCGGAAATCCACAATAGCGCGATTTCTTAGACATTTTCTGCCTCGCACAACCACTTTGTGGAACCAGCTTTCGCCGGCGGTTTTCCCGAACCGATACGACATGGGAACCTTTAAGAAAAGGGCGTACTTTTTAAAGGCCGGCAACGCACCTGCAAGCCTGGTGTTGCAGATGTCCATGGGCGGTGGTAGTCACTTTCCGTCAGGTGAGCCTGCTCGTTTTGCCACCAAAAAAAATGCTTTATTTTATTGTTTTTTTTTGAGTAAACAATGAAATATTATTAGATATTGTAAATAATATCCATGTTTATACTTGATTGTATTTCAATGAAGTATAACTTACAAGTTGAATAACTTTCGTCCATTGTTTCAACTGAATGTCACTTCGGTATATCTCATAAACTGTGGACTGAGGTACATACATGAATAAAGAATTTTTTTTTTTGGGATAATTTATTCTCTTGATAAGTGCAACGTAAATATGTAACGTGTTAACATTTTTGTAAAACGAATCATCACAACACTTTATAAAACAAAGTCACTTACCGCTTTGTGTCTGTTTATACAGGGTTATTGGTAATTCGACGTATATCCGTTAGGTGATAGGGGTGACTATTTGCAATAATTTTAACCCCCATATGCATGATCCAAAAGTGAACCATTTTTGAGTTATCACGTTTTTTAGCTTTTTTCAAAATTTGTCAAAAATGCAACTTCAAAAATTTATTTAGAAAAAAATACCTATAAATATCTATTTTTTTCTTCTGATTTATAAAAACGAATACACGTTGGATATTTGTGAATATTTAAACAATCATTTTATCAGCCCAAATTTAAAAATGGGAGTCGGAAAACGATATTACTTATTTTTTTTTTTTTTTAATTTTAGCCTCCCCTAATAGTCACCCCTGTCACCTTCTAGAGGATGTACGTCACCAATATGGTGATAACACAATTACCAATATGGTATGGTATGGTATACAGGGTGTATATATAATACGTGCGAAATATAGTAGAGAAACACTGATATTTTTAGAAGTTTTTAAAATAATGTCGCAAATAAACATTTTTTGCAAACCCTACGAAATATCTCAAAATAACAGGATAATATACTATTAGAATTATAAATTTCGGGATATTTACCATTTTTTTTTAATTATGTTCGGTGGAGCTCGATATTTCGACATTGTCTACAAATGTCTTGTTCACGAGACTGAGACTGTGACAGAGACAGAGACAATGGTAAATGTCCCGAAATTTATAACTTTAATAATAAAAATAACCATGTTAATTTAAAATCTTGTAGTATAATATACATTATAAAGGTCTTAAAAACTCAGTCAGACATTTAGTATCAGCATTGCACCCGTGTAAAGCCGGGGCGGGTCGCTAGTTAAGTATCACGTACCTACGTTAATACGAGGTATCTTTGACCACATTGAAAAGTAGAATTTGATCACATCACATCGCATCTAAATCGTTACAAGGTCTAAAAAGCCCCATATAAGAAAAATGATGGCGTATGTAAAAATGGCGTCATAACACAAAAACAACAACAACAGCCTGTAAAATTCCCACTGCTGGGCTAAAGGCCTCCTCTCCCTTTGAGGATAAGGTTTGGAACACATTTCTTCCTTTCCTAATGCGGGTCGGTGGAATACACATGTGGCAGAATTTGTATGAAATTTGTCACGTGCAGGTTTCCTCACTATGTTTTCCTTCACCTCTGAGCACGAGATGAATTATAAAGACAAATTAAGCACATGAATCAGCGGTGCTTGCCTGAGATTGAACCCGCAATCATCTGTTAAAATGGACGCGTTCTAACCGCTGGGCCATCTCAGCTCAGCGCAAAAATGGCGTCGTAGTAATATCACAATTGTGTCGAAGTCCACAGCTTACGAGTACGTAGCGCAAATTTAATTTCCCTTTTCATTGTGAGAGCCTCCATTGTGCTTTATCTGACTCCGGCTTCGTACCTGTTAAATTGTTTAGTTTTATCGCGTCGCGCCATTGTATGTACACTTGTGTTCGTGTGAAAGATCACTGCCAATATGATGCTGTGCTGAGTACCAGTTCAATCGAAAATTATGGATATTTAAAGGAATTAGAAAACATTGATGAACAAGGCATGTTAATCAATACATTTAATAAGCATAATACTAATATATACAAATGATATGTCCTTGGTGAAACAATAAATAACTAAGTTACTTCTTATTATATCAGTTATCTGTCAGTGAAGGTTCCGTCATAATCGGTCCAGCCGTTCCAGAGATAAGCCGGAATAAACAGACAAAAATTGTAAAAAAATGTTATTTTGGTATATGTACATATACATTGAGTAAAAAAGGGCTATTTTAATATTACAAACACACACTCAAATTTTAGATAGATAATTTGATAATGTAACTTAGTTCTTTCATTGCCTCCACTGGTGACAGGAGGGCTGGTTCGTTCGCCCAGAGGATCGGAATTGCGATTCAACGGGGAAATGCTGCTAGCATTCTTGCCAACATTGCACGCGGTCAAGATTTATACAGTAACTAGTTTTAGTTCATATTTGTATATATTTAAGCATTTAATGTTATTAATTCTTATGTTAATAAAGATTTATATTTCTTAAATAGTTTTTTCATGTGATATTGGGTCTACTGTTGGTTATTCAACGTTCGGACGTCTTAGACGGAGGTTGTGTTGAATATTGCGATTAAATATTACGACTTGAGGAATTTAAACGACATCTGGCTTGAAAACTGGTTTTCGTTATCTCTGACGTCACATCTCGACTATTTGCTTTGTTTATCGGACACTTGTTTTGCTTACGGATTGGTTTTGTTGTTGTTAAGTGGTCTTTTTAGATCATATTTATTGTTACAGATTTATGCATTTATATTGATATAAATACATATATTGTTTGTTTCGTTGTTTTTTATGTTGTTTGTTCTTGGCGATGGAAGTCGATACTGAATTATCGTCCGATGCCCTAATTCGCCGAAAAAGGCCTTATGAGGGCCTCGTTATTTTTAACTCCGATTCCGATACGGAGACGGAGATGAGGATGGCTGCAAAAAGCAAGCCTGCTATTCGCGGCAAAACTACTAAAGGTCGTGGAAGTGGTCTTGCTCGGGCTAAGGCTGAGCTGAAGGCCAAGGCCAATGAGGCTAGAGAGGAGGCCTTCGAACGATCGCTTCGTAGTCGAGCGTTTCGAAAGGAACCTCCTCAGGCTGTCTTGGACTCCGAGGAATCTTCTTCCTCGGATGTCCACACCAAGGATCCCACAAAAATGGGCGCCGAGGAACTTCGCGCACAGGCTGGTCGAAGCGCAGCCCTCATTTTGGAGGTGGCACAAAAGTCCTCCAATTTAAAAGGAGGATTTGGCAAAAAGCTGAGGGAGTCGGCGGCTGCACTACAGGCCATTGTAGATGCCTTAGCGTCTCGGACGGAAGCCGAGGAGACTCGAAAGCTCCGCGCTGATAACGGACGCCTGCGCAAAGAGGTAGACAGCCTCAAGGCCGAGGTGAAGGCTCACCGTCGCGATTTTGCGGAGATGCGGTCCAAGGTCGCTGTGGTCAATGAGGCATCCACCAGCTCTGCACACGATGCTCGGGCGGTGGATAATATAAAAGCCTCAATTATATCGTCGATAGGCGTTATGATCAACGCCCGATTTGCCGAATTGGAGGAACGCCTTCCTCCGGCTAAAATACAGCGCCCACCATTAGCTGCTGATAAGAGGCGGGAATCAGCACAGCAAATTGCTGTGTCCCGAGCGCAGGCAGTCAATTCGGCTCCACCGTTGACTTCTGCACCCCTACCTAAGCGGGTTCCATCAGCTGCCCCACCGGCACCTGTTGCTGGCTGTTCAAGCGCCTCGCTCGTGTCGGAGACAATTCCGCCTCAGGTGGTCCAGGAAATGTCCTGGTCCACTGTAGTAAAAAAGGGGAAGAAGGGGAAACAGGCTCACTCTCCGGCTGGAACGAATGCCACGGTGGCGAACACGGTGCTTAAGACACCTCAAGCGGCCAAGCCTAAGCTGACTGCTCCTCGCACAGCTGCAGTAGTGGTTACGCTGCAGCCAGAAGCGGAGCAGAAAGGTGTCACATATGCTCAGATCTTGGAGCGCGCTGAGCAAGGCATTAAACTGCAAGATCTCGGCATCAATGGAGGGTTAAAAGTCCGACGCTCCGCGACGGGAGCCAGGGCGCTGGAGCTGCCGAGAGCACAGTCGGACCAGGCCGAAAAACTAGCCGATAAGCTCCGCACAGTGTTGGATGGGGTGGCCAGCGTCGTTCATCCCGTAAAAAAAGTGGACATTAAGGTGACGGGGCTAGATGACTCCGTCACCAAAGATAAGATTATCGCCGCAGTCGCCCGCGAGGGGAATTGTGCCCCTGAAGACCTAAGATGTGGAGAGATTGCACGTGGGCCCGGTTACATGGGTATGGTCCGCGTGGCATGTCCAATAGCTGCGGCAAAGAAACTGTCTGACGCCGGTCGTCTCTTGGTTGGGTGGAGCTCGGCCAGGGTATGCGTGCTAGAGCAGCGCCCTTTGCGCTGCTACAAGTGCATGGGCCTTGGCCATACTAGGATACTATGCCCATTCAATGCGGATCGAGGGAACCTTTGCTTCCGGTGCGGCGTTGAAGGTCATAAATCGGCGGAATGCACCGGGAAGCTGCGCTGCGCGGTGTGCGCAGAAGCCGGAAAGCCCTCCGGGCACGTGATGGGGTCGAAAGAATGTAACCCCCCCCATCACGAAAGGTAAGGTGGTCCTCGCTACCCAGACCACCAACAACGTCGGACGGCGCCAGGCCGAGGAGGAAGCTGCAATGTCAACATGAGTGCCGACTTCAGCTTCCTTCAGACTAATCTCAACCACTGCGCCGGGGCTCAGGATCTACTGCTGCAGTCCATGGCGGAGTGGGGGATTGACCTGGCTGTGGCCTGCGAGCCCTATTACGTTCCTCCCTTAACTCATTGGGTAGGGGACGTGGACGGCACTGTGGCGGTCCTCGCGAGGAGTGGAACGGGGCCCCCCCTCTCACTCATCGAGAGGGGCTCGGGCTACGTAGTGGTGGGGTGGGGGAAGTACGCCATCGTCGGTACGTACTTCTCCCCTAACCGCAGCCTGGCTGAGTTCGAGACATATCTCGGCTTTGTCAGAGCTGCGGTGGCCAGGCAGTCGCCGAAACCGACACTGGTTCTCGGTGACTTAAACGCGAAGTCGCGTGCGAATCCGCGAAGGAGGGCCGTTCAAGTGTGGGCCCTGCTCTCCAACCTGTCCCTTCTGGTTAACAGGGGGCAGGTTCACACCTGCGTTCGCCAACAGGGGGGTTCCGTGGTGGACGTATCGTTCGCCACCCCTGTGGTGGCTCGCATAGTGCGGAACTGGAGAGTAGAGGAGGAGGTGGAGACTCTATCGGATCACCGCTACATCCGATTCGAGATCTCCACCTCTCGCAGGCCGGCGGAAGCCCAGAGGGTGCCGACCACGCTGCCGAGATGGTCTCTCGGCCAGGTCGATCGAGAGCTGGTCAAGGAGGCCGCCATCGTGCAGCGGTGGGGTTCCGCAGGGAGGAGGGAGGGCGCAAACGCAGAGGAGCTGGCGGGCCGCATGCGCAGTTCACTCAAGAAGATCTGTGATGCGGCCATGCCTCGGACCCGGCGCAGAGTAAAGTGCCGGCAGGTCTATTGGTGGTCGCCCGAAATCGCCGACCTTCGGGCGACGTGCTGCCGGGCGCGGAGGGCCTATGTCCGCTGTCGAAGGCGCAACGGCCTCGACACGGATCTGGAGGGACAGTTGCTAGACATTTATCGCCAGCTGAAAAAAGATCTGCAGCTGGCGATAAGGAAGGCTAAAGAGGAGGCCAGGGAGGAGCTTCTGGCGGGTCTCAATCGAGACCCGTGGGGGCGTCCATACCGCGGTGTGCGCGGAAAGTTCCGCACCCAAGGCGCCCCTCTCACCGAGACGCTGCCGCCAGAACTCCTTCTGCGCCTGGTCGGGGAACTCTTTCCCCACCCAGGCGAGCATGTCCCTCCACAGATGGCCCCCAGCTCCGTGACCGAAGACGCAGTGGCTTTACCATTGATCACGGAGCGGGAAATGGAGATGGCCCTCGGTCGCTTGAAGGCCAAGAAGACGGCGCCGGGTCCGGACGGGGTTCCTGGGCGTGTTCTATGCGACGCCCTGGAATACCTAGGTGCAAGGCTTCGGGAGCTGTTCGACGAGTGTCTGTGCAGTGGGCAGTTTCCGAAGCCTTGGAAAGAAGGGAAATTGGTCCTGTTGCCGAAGGAAGGTCGGCCGTTAGATTCCCCTTCGGCATACAGGCCAATCGTGCTGCTGAACGAGACTGGAAAACTCTTCGAGAAGATCCTCGCAGCCCGTCTCGTTCAGCACCTCGAGGAGGTCGGTCCGGGTCTCTCGCAGGCTCAGTACGGGTTCAGGGCAGGCCGGTCGACGGTCGACGCCTTGGACGCCCTGAAGACTCGAACGACGGAAGCGGTGGCCCAGGGGCAAGTCGTCTTGGCGGTTTCGCTCGACGTGGCTAACGCCTTCAACAGTCTCCCCTTTGAGACTTTACGGGAGGCACTTCGATATCATGAGGTGCCGTCCTATCTCAGGAGGCTGTTGGAGGCGTACCTCCAGGACAGGGAGATCCTCTGGGCGGGGGTCGATGGGAGGCTCATCCGGCATCGAGTGAGCTGCGGCGTTCCACAGGGGTCGGTTCTAGGCCCAATTCTGTGGAATGTCGGTTTCGACTGGCTCCTGCGGGCTCCCGTCCTTCCCGGGATGGGGGTGTTGTGTTACGCTGACGACACCCTCGTCACGGCGATTGGGCGGGACTTCCGGGAGGCGGCTCGCCTCGCCGAAGTCGGAACGGCTCTCACCGTGGACCGCATGGAAATGCTGGGCTTGAGGGTCTCCATATCCAAAACGGAGGCCCTCCTCTTCCACGGTCCACGGAAAGGACCCCCACGGGGTGCGAATATCACCGTCCACGGGACGGTGATCAAGGTGCAGGCCCAGATGAAGTATCTGGGCCTGATCCTGGACGGTCGATGGAGCTTCGGGCAGCATTTTATCCATCTCGGCCTGAGGCTCATCAACGCCGCCGCCGCTCTTGGTCGCCTCCTTCCAAATGTGGGGGGGCCGGGGTCACTATGCCGGCGTCTCTATTCCCTATAGGTCGATGGCGCTGTACGGTGCCCCGATCTGGATAGATGCCCTCACCACTAAAAATCGGGCCCTGCTGCGCAAGCCGCAGAGGGTCATAGCGGTGAGAGGCATCAGAGGTTACCGTACGGTGTCGTGGACTGCGGCGACACTTCTCGCGGGCGATCCGCCCTGGGAGCTCCAGGCTGAGGTGCTCGCGGAAGTGTACCGGTTCCGGGTCGAGGCGAGGGACCGCGGCGAACGTCCAGGGTCGGCGGAGATTGGGCGGATCAGGGCTCTAGCCCAGCAAGCCCTGATCGTCCGATGGCAGGAAGATCTGGGGTCACCCACGGCGGGCCTAGCGACAGTGGAGGCGATCCGTCCCCACTTGAGTCGCTGGGTCGAGAGGAAGCACGGCACACTGTCGTACAGAATGACGCAGGTACTTACTGGACACGGATGCTTCGGTAAGTACCTGCACGGGATAGCGTGGCGGGAGGAGACACCCTCCTGCCACGAGTGTGGTGCGCCAGTGGATACGGCGTACCACACCCTGTACGAGTGTGCTGCGTGGGGGCCCCAGAGGCACACCCTTGCGGCAACTATGGGCGGAGACCTTTCGCTGCCGAGCATCATCAACGCCATGCTCGGTAGCGAGATGTGCTGGTCGGAGATGCGCTCCTTCTGCGAAAGTGTCATGTCGCAGAAGGAAGCCGCGGAGCGGGAGCGGGAAGAGAGTGCCGCCGCTGACTCGCTCCGCAGAAGACGACCGGGGAGGAGGAAAAGGCGCTACGCGCACCTTCTCCCACCGCCTCAATAGGCGCCGCAGGGACTAGGGGGGTCCCAGTACCCCGGGAATCACCCCTAGGTGTAAGAGGCCCGCATAGGTGGGCCGACCGTCAGGGCGTCACGGTAGCATGCGTAAGCGATCCCGTGGCGTCCATCGAAAGACGCAGAGGGTACCGCTGGTTTTTTAGTGGGTAAACCCGGCGTACTTGGGCGCACTCGGCGTCCAGGGCTCCGGGAAGTCCCACACGTCCCCCCACTTTCCATCAAGTGGGGGAAGCGCGTAATGCGTTTTTCCAGCGAGAAAAAAAAAAAAAAAAAAAAAGGGTCTACTGTTGGTTGGAGGTTAGCTGGAATACTTAACTATTTTTATTCACTCGAATTTTGCTTTAAAATTTCCGAAAACATATTCGCCGGTGAAAATGGTTTTAATCCATAATGAATATCATAGATATTGCAGGCTCTCGACCAATGGTATCGCAGCAATTTATTTTCAAGGTTAAAGTTACAACAACAACAGCCTGTAAATTCCCACTGCTGGGCTAAAGGCCTCCTCTCCCTTTGAGGAGAAGGTTTGGAACATATTCCACCACGCTGTTCCAATGCGGGTTGGTGGAATGCACATGAAATTTGTCACATGCAGGTTTCCTCACGATGTTTTCCTTCACCGCTGAGCACGAGATGAATTATAAAGACAAATTAAGCACATGAAACAGCGGTGCTTGCCTGGGAACTTGAACCCGCAATCATCGGTTAAGATGCACGCGTTCTAACCACTGGGCCATCTCGACTCCTTAAAAACTCCGTAAAGTTACAATCTATATTAATATTATAGATGTGAAAGTAGCTCTATCTGTCCGTCGCTCTTCCACTATCAAACCGCTAAAAGAAATTTGATGAAATTTGGTGAAGCAAACTTGTACTCTAAGAAAGGCAATAGACTACTTTTTCGCCTGACACATGACAACCAACACCAACACCAACCAACGCGTGCAAACCCGCGGGCGACTACTAGTAGCCTATATATAAGAATAGATTACATATGACTTGAGGAGGTTGTATGTTTTTTTTGAAATAACCACAAGTTACCTGATGGTATATTTAGGCGTCAAATAACATTTAGTGTTGCCATGCAATAAAAACTTTATTGAACTGAATGCAAACAAAGGGATCTTTGTTTACAGTCCACCTTTATAGCATTGGCTATCTGTATTTTCAATGTTAGTTTTGTGGATAGTTTATTAGAGTAAGGAATGAGTACATAAGAGGAAGTTTGAAAGTGACACCGATAGCCGAGAAGTTATGTGGAAGGCGGCTATCATGGCATGGGCGTGTAATGCGGAGGAATGAGGAACACATTGTGAGGAAGGCCTTGAGCATGGATGTGGATGGATATAGAGGTAGAGGACGACCAAGAAAACGATGGATGGATTGTGTGAAAGACGATATGGTTAGAAAGAATGTTACTTGTGAGATGACATCTGACAGAGAAGTATGGAAGGAGAAGACATGCTGCGCCGACCCCAAATAAAATTGGGAAAAGGGCAGGAGGATGATTTTGTGGACAGTTTATTTCACCAAGATTCAAATTCATCAATACATCCTAGAAAATCGCTGAAATTATCAAAATGGCGTCAAGTTTCAGTGTTAACAATGAAATAATCGAGATGTCCCAGTGGTTAGAACGCGTGCATCTTAACCGATGATTGCGGGATCAAACCCAGGCAAGCACCGCTGATTCATGTGCTTAATTTGTCTTTATAATTCATCTCGTACTCGGCGGTGAAGGAAAACATCGTGAGGAAACCTGCATGTCGAAATTCTGCCACATGTGCATTTCACCAACCCGCATTGGAACAGCGTGGTGAAATATGTTCCAAACCTTCTCCTCAAAGGGAGAGGAGGCCTTTAGCCCAGCAGTGGGAATTTACAGGCTGTTGTTGTAATGAAATAATTGCAAATTTTAAAACACAACTACACCCAACTTTTAAATGTGTAAGTATATAACTTATAAGTCGAACTAAACGGTTTGACAGTGCCAAGATAGGTGTTTCTCAATCAGCTAAAGCTGAACCAACAGTCAATCATTTACAGGCTGTTTCAATTCATTTATGTTAGATTAGTGTTTTAATAGAACACATTTGGATATTATTTAATAAAATATAATACATATCCATATCCACTGCTGGGCTAAGACCTCTTCCACTGAGGAGAGGGTTTGGAACATATTCCACTACGCTGTTCTAATGCGGGTTGGTGGAATGCACACAAATTAGACACATGCAGGTTTCCTTTCAATGTTTTCCTTCACTGCCGAACACGAGATGAATTGTAAACACAATTAAGCACATATATATAGTGGTGCTTACCTGGGTTTTGAACTCGAAATCATCGGTTAAGATGCACGTGTTCTTACCACTGGGCCATCTCAGCTCGTTATAATATATTTACAAAAACAATAACAATGAATCGTAACACAAAAAATAATTTTAAAAAATCTTGCCTAACTAGACAGTATGGATCGTTCTGTCAAAAAGTTATCAGAAGTAGAATCAAGCTTCTAACTCTATAAGACTTTCACGAACTCTACATCTTAGTCCAAATATATGGCTTAGCCATTACGCTGGTTTCAACAGGGCGTATGCTAATAAATAAAATTTTAACAAAAAGAAAAACCGACTTCAAACAAAACACTATTTTAAAACAAATAAAAATGCACTAAAAAGTAATAAAAATAATTGCATATTTAACATATTTTTAAGAGTCCTCCTAGGTAAAATGAAATGAAAAATATTAGACTAATTAAAAGTCGATTTACGTTTATATAATGTAGTTATAATTATTGCTATATTTGGAGTCGGTGTCAGCCAAGAAAAGCCTACAGTATATCTATCAAAAAACAATACGAGAATACTTAAAGAAATATGTTTTTTACAAATTACCTATTATACGATAATATACTGGGTCAATTAAGGGGCTCGTATAGCTTCTTTCTTTTGATTGAGGTGTGTACCTTTCAAACAAAAAAAAAATTATCAAAATCGGTCCACCCAGTAAAAAGCTATGAGGTAACAAACATAAAAAAAAATACAGACGAATTGATAACCTCCTCCTTTTTGAAGTCGGTTGAAAAGTGTATCCATGTGCTCATGACTTTTCTGTTATAAGGTAGATCTTGTAGTAATTTTCTAAAACGTCTTGCTAATATTTATGAAAATTATTTTGTGTACAGTCAGATTAAGAAAACTTTCGTCAGTTTTCATATTAATTCTTTTATCAAGTCTTAAACGCTTAGTACCTTTTAAATCTAAACGTCGAATCATTGCGACGCAATATGTCATTCTCGATCGGTAAAGCAGATTATCGCTCACACTGAGCACACGAAAATAGATCTTAAGGTGACGAACCTTTTCTTACCCCGACTGTACATGCCATAGATAAAAATATCAACCACAGATTATAAAAAATCTTTACGTTTTAATAAGATATTATTAATGCAGTTAATTATAATTATTTAACACAACTTCTGATTAAGACTTTAATATACAAAAGGTTAAATATCATAAATTAATTTGTGATTTAATCAGCTGGTACGTACAAATTAGATAATCTCAGGCATTGTCGGGATTAACGGGACTATATCTTGTACCAAATTCCATTTAAAATATACTTAAATATTCAGGAAGCCTTCATCTCTCTTAAAAACATAATAATTTTAATATTTCTAAATAATATATTTCTTTAGACAACCTGCGTTGTCGTAGTGTGTACACTGCTTTTCATGGATACGCCACTCCGAGGTCCCGGGTTCGATTCCCAGCCGAGTCGACTTAGACAAATAAAATTTTAACAAAAAGAAAAACCGACTTCAAACAAAACACTATTTTGAAACAAATAAAAATGTACTAAAAAGTAATAAAAATAATTGCATATTTAACATATTTTTGAGAGTCCTCCTAGGTAAAATGAAACGAAAAATATTAGACTACTTAAAAGTCGATTTACGATTATATAATGTAGTTATAATTATTGCTATATTTGGAGTCGGTGTCAGCCAACCTATACTATATATATCAAAAAACAATACGAGAATACTTTAAGAATTTTTTTTTTCGACTTTTAAGTAGTCTAATATTTTTCGTTTCATTTTACCTAGGAGGACTCTCAAAAATATGTTAAATATGCAATTATTTTTATTACTTTTTAGTACATTTTTATTTGTTTCAAAATAGTGTTTTGTTTGAAGTCGGTTTTTCTTTTTGTTAAAATTTTATTTATTTTTTGATTTTAAGTGAAGCTGATGTAGACTAACATTTTATTCTTAATATGGATAGATTAAACGTGCCGTTTATATGAATCAGAAACTACTTCGGGGACAATTTCAAAAGAAACTTTCGAATAAAGCAAAAATAGATTTTCGAAAATGCGGCTTTAATACGTCATGCGGCATAAACTACAAGGTACCACCCTCGAATGAGCTGTAATCGACCTCAGTAAAAAAACTTTGCAAAAGAGCTATTCGTATGCTATGTCGTACATCATATGACATCACATCATATACACAAAATTTGATTAAAGACAGTAAGAAATTCTGTCCCAAATCGCACCCTAACTGTAAGCCGTTTAGGAGTTCCGTCAATACATAGTATAAAACAAAGTCGCTTTCTCTGTCCCTATATCTTTAAAACTACGCAACGGATTTTGATGCGGTTTTTTTTAATAGATAGTGTGATTCAAGGGGAAGGTTTGTGTATATAATAAATGAACAATATAGTAAAGAAACACTGACAATTTTAGAAGTTTGCAATGTGATGTCGTAAATAAACAAATTCTTTGGTATATTTAGTATCAGTTTTGCACCCGTGAGAAGTCGGGGCGGATCGCTAGTTAATTATAATATCCGATTATGACAATTACATGAACATAACCACGTTCCGGAAGGTGATTTAAATATCCAAGTAACCCATAAATAAAAGATTCGACCGAGTATTGCTAACGTGCTCCTCAGAATTGTTCCGTTCCCTCCCGTTCCCTTAATTTGTCATAGATCCTATACTCAGAACCTTACCAAACTTTCACCAAACTACCCTTAAAGTATGTCCTTTATAATTTTAAAAGATTCATCAAAATTGTGCCAACCAATTTTGAGTTATTCACCTATTTATCGCGCACATACATAATGCAAATTTAAGACTTACGTCGTTTTCCTACGGATACCATCATCGGAAAAAAATAAAAAAAAATGGGACCCCACGGGAAGCACTACCTATCAAACAAAAAAAAATTATCAAAATCGGTCCACCCAGTAAAAAGTTATGAGGTAACAAACATAAAAAAAAAAAGAAAAATACAGACGAATTGATAACCTCCTCCTTTTTGAAGTCGGTTGAAAATTCATTAGTTTTCTATGTTGTCTTGATTTTCCATAACACATTTGTTACCTCTAATCTCGGTAACAGTTTAACCGATTTGGATGCATATTTCAATAATATACTGTAATAAACTTGAGCTAACACATAATGTTTGTTTTATTACATTACACAAACATAAAATATATGACAATTAATAAAATCATTTTAATAATACGTTGAAACCTTGGTTAACAGTATATAAAAGAAAACACAAATTGAAAAGTACAATAAACCACCTAAACAAAATCAAATCAATTATATTAAAGTAACCTTCACAATGAAGCGTTTAGAATATATTATATATAATAAACAACATCACATACATTACTCTAATCCCAATGTAAGTAGCTAAAGCACTTGTGTTATGGAAATCAGAAACAACGACGTCACAAACACCCAGACCCAAGACAACATAGAAAACTAATGGTAATCTACATCGACTCGGCCGGGAATCGAACCCGGGTCCTCAGAGTGGCGCACATGAAAACCGGTGTACACACCACTCGACCATGGAGGTCGTCGAATCGTCAATAATTATACACTACTACCCCTTCGGAAAGCAGCCTCCAGCGTAAAGACACCGCAAGAAGCTCGCATAGTTGCTCTTTTCATATAAACAGATTTACAATGCTGTTATTTACAGTAATTTGTGTCCTGTGATGCAACCAGAAAATCCAGGCTAATCTTGTATATAGTATTTTTATATTGTCAACTTTATATATGATTATCTCGAGATACAAAAACTACAAGAACAACAACAGCCTGTAAATTTCCCACTGCTGGGCTAAAGCTGTCCCTTTGAGGAGAAGATTTGGAACATATTCCACCACTGCTAGTTGGTAGAATACACATGTGACAGAATTTCCATGAAATTAGACACATGTAGGTTTCCTCACGATATTTTCCTTCACCGAGCACGAGATGAATTATAAACACAAATTAAGCACATGAATATTCAGTGCTTGCCTGGGTGTGAACCCGCAATCATCGGTTACGATGCAAGCGTTCTAACCACTGGGCCATCTTGAAACAATATATAATAACTAGCTATTAAACAATTTCATATGTGATTCGTATCCCATGCTTGGCGCACTGCCAATATCTGGTTTCGACAACTCGATTTACTGTACAACAGTACACTTTCATCCTTCAATGATCAATTGAGATAAATACTATCTTATCTGGTTATACTAAACACAGTATAATACTGACGATATACTTTCCGCCACGATAACTGGCGTTGTAAGGAGTTAGGTAAACCATGTCCTAAGTTAAATTGATTATGTATAGTATTTTTAACTTTGTATGTAGTATTTTTAAATTTATATCATTTGTAAAAAATACATTAAATAAATATGAGACAACATCACATACATTACTCTGAACCCAATGTAAGAAGCTGAAGCACTTGTGTTATGGAAATCAGAAGTAACGATACCACAAACACCCAGACCCAAGACAACATAGAAAACTAATGGTTATCTACATCGACTCGCCCGGGAATCGAACCCGGGACCTCAGAGTGGCGTACCCATGAAAACCGGTGTACACACCACTCGACCAAAGAAGGCATATTATTCATTAATAAGATAATTAATTAATACGAAATGATAGAAACTCATTTTCGAAACGGTGGTAACACCACTTAATTTAAAAAAAGTTTCTAAATGATTCAAAAGTTCTTATAAAAGCCTACTTCAATTAAGTTAATTTTAATTTTTTTTTTTTGAATAATTAGTATTTATAAATAATATTTAATATTATATATTAGATTCTAAATGCTTAATATATATCTAATTTAATTTCGAGTAACAAATATATTAAAACAAAATAATGCACCAAAGCTTCGGTTATTAGTCGTATATTATATGTTGAGCTGAAATTGTTTTTCAAAACACATATCTCGCGTCAGGAGTTGAAACAATAATGAAATTGTTTTAAACTCAACGGATTTTAGCTTCGAACAAATTACACGAACACTTCATTATGCCCGCACAGGGTAACGCGATGCCGCGTCAACCGACGGTTGAAAGGTTGATGAGGTTTGTACGAGCGTTTTCTTTAGATAGTAGTCGCCTGTAGCTTTGCCCGCGTTGGTGGTTTGGTTGCCATGTTATTTATATATATTTAGAAGTAGGAAGTATGTTAACCTCTAAAACAATCATCTTTAATTTAAAATAACAATCAATCTACCACATTAGAAAAACATTTAGTCCACAACACAAATAACCATCAATAATAACATTACACCGTAATAATTATATTCGCGATCTCAATGTGTCAGCCACGAATCTCCCGCTTTTTTTTTAAAGGAAAGTTGTGTGACTTGACGCAGATGTTGCTTGTTTATTCCAACAATATATATATGTATATATTATAAGGAATAAAAGTAGGGATCACAGTAGCTCATATCTTTAATTTCAGTGCAAACAGTCGAAAATCTAAGAAGATTTATACAAACTTCCATCTCCTATTTCATCCTCCTAAGGGTGGAATTTATTAAAATCCTTTCTTAACTGGTGCTTACCTCATAACATCTAAGTACGTTTAAATAATACAGGCGTACAATTTTGGCGACCTTATCGCTACATAGCGATCTCTTCCAGGCAACCAGCGCTGTAGGTTAGGTTAGCTTACAGAATATGATGTGGGTGGTGCTGTAATAATAACTTTATAATAAATTAAATGCAATAAAATAAATCATATTGCATTTTATTTATTTATTTATACATTTAAAGTTGCATTAATGCGGTAGGGTATTTAAAATTCTGAAAATGTTCCGTGCCAAGCTTGCCGAGCCACTGATAGAGCATTTTATTGGCGTAGTGGTGAGTCAAGTAAGGCTAATGAAATAGATATTATTTTGTTTTCATTTTGTGTTTATGTTTTTTTTCATTGTATATTTTTAGTATTAGTACACTAACATAGTTTTTAAGTTGCTATTGTTACTAACAAGTGGACTGTAACTGTCTTAAATAAATAAATTATTATTATTATTATTAATACATAATATAGAACGAAAGCAATCTTTCCAAACGCGTGTCGCAAGGCGCTTTTGATTTATTTTTTAGTTTTTTAAAAGTGAAGACAATATCACCTGTACCTGTGTGGCGCGGTATTCCAAAAAATGTTCATTACGGTCCGTACAGTCAGACACAAAACGATAACAGTAATGCAACAGTACAGTCAGCCTCGAAGCAATGTTACATAAATAAATATTGGACAACATCACATACATTACTCTGATCCCAATGTAAGTAGATAAAGCACTTGGGTTATGGAAAATCAGAAGTAACGACGTCACAAACACCCAGACACAAGATAACATAGAGAACTGAGGAACTTTTTCTACATCGACTTGACCGGGAATCGAACCCAAAACTGGAATGGCGTACCCATGAAAACCAGTGTACACACTACTCGACCACGGAGGTCATTGCTGAAACAAATCAACCAAAATAATCTTTATTCAAGTAGGCTTTTACAAGCACTTTTGAATCGTCATTTTCAATTAAGTAAAGCTACCACCGGTTGGGAAAGTAGATTCTACCGAGAAGAACCGCCAAGAAACTCAGTAGTTACTCTTTTTCAACATTTAACAAAATACAGTCATAAGTTATACAATTAGTTAAATTAATATATCCTGCCTGGAAGTCCACAAATATTCATTCCATGCTTTTTTATCGTCTGTATAATCTGGTTTTGAATATTATGCCTTCTTTGCCATTGTATTTTTAGCAAATGATTTAAACATGATACGGCAAAGTTAAAGATCTCGACGATATACGCAAGGCGACAGGCAGGAGCTGGATGCGAGTAGACGGAGAAAGACCACAGTGGCGTGCGCTTGGAGAGGCCTATGTCCAGCGGTGGACAAAAAAGGGCTGATAATAATAATGATGAAAAATCCTTTTTTATGGTATAGGTTCACGGACAAGCAGATGGGCGACCTGATGGCAAGTGGAAACCATCACCCATAGACAATGACGCTGTCATAAATATTAACTATTCCTTACATCGTCAATGCGCCAGCAACCTTGGGAACTAAGATGTTATGTCCATTGTGCCTGTAGTTACACTGGCTCACTCATCCTTCAAACCGGAACACAACAATACTGCGTACTGTTATTTGGCGGTAGAATAACTGATGAGTGGGTGGTACCTACCCAGACGGGCTTGCACAAAGCCCTAAAACCAAGTAAAAAACTCTGTGCATAATCTATAAATATGAAACTCATAAGTAGCGTTAGTATAACAGCACAGACGGACATTTCGATTTAACTGTTCCGTATAGATTATCGTTTTAAAATTGATATCTAATTCCCACTAAGACTGTACCATATGAATGTTAATTGCATTTTTTAAAAGCTAGCAAGTTTTTTAATAACGCTTCCAACGGTGAGTTACGTTAAAATACGAAAACTAACTTCGTAACGGTCTGATGGAAACTCGGAATGCAAACATACGAAGAGCTTATATGTGATATATAATATATCTTAAGTTCATATTTGGTATGTGAAAACTTTTAGAAGGAATAATTAAATCTCAAGGCAAGCAAAGGTTGAATATATGTCTTGCTCTTGTGTTTATTATTTATTTAAGTTAGGTAAAAAAAGTAGCCTTTCTTGGAATTCAAGTTTGCTTCATACCGAATTTCATCAAATTCGGTTCAGCGGTTTTGTCGTGAATAAGCGACAAACAGACAGAGTTTCTTTCATATTTATAATATTAATATAATGTTACGAGAGTAACCTTAGCCTTCAATACGGTGTTATGACATTTGATTCTATATCCTAATTTATATCACATTACTATTGCATATTATGAATATAGCAGCTATTGAATTTACTTTATTGTATACAATTATTATTGTAATTAATTGATCAATAATTTGTAAAACTGTAATTAATATTATTTTATATGCCATAGCATTGAATAGTGGCATGTAACGCTATTTCTTATTTTTAATATGATTGAGCTGTCATTAGAAAACAATTGGACGATAGGGTGCATTGTAACAAAAGATAGAGAGATTGGAGCATCATTGTAAAACGATAATATTATTTTGGCCATCCCGAACTACTGAAATTGCAATAGATTATATAGATTGACGGAGAGAACTATATTATTTTCAAGATAGTATAAGCTAGGCTGTGTGTTATGTGTCAAATACATTTAACATTAATGTTGTTTGTTTAGTTTTAAGAACAACACATTGACATGATATGATTAGTCGAGAGCTTTTATAATCTATGATATTCACTATGGTTTTGGGATAAAATGCGTTTTGTTATAGATGAAACTTTTATCGGTATTTTCGAAATTTAAGATTTAACTAACTTTTTCCGATTTCCATTGGAATTAGCTATGTTTGTTATCTATATATCTATGTTGATATTAAATATAGTAAACTATGTCTGCATACACAAGATTCACAGCTTTTCAGTCAGTTCCGAGGTATGTTCGATACAAGATTATATAGATGATAAAAAAAGCGTGGAGTTAATACCTGTTGACTTCCAATCAGGATATATTAATTTAAATAAGTGTATTCAACTAACATTACTTTGTATCTTTTAAATGTTGAAAAAGAGTAACTACTGAGTTTCTTGCCGGTTCTTCTCGGTAAAATCTACTTTCCGAACCGGTGGTAGCTTCACTTAATTGTAAAATGACGATTCAAAAGTGCTTGTAAAAGCCCACTTGAACATTTTAATTTTATGCTTTCAATGCTTCACAAACTACGACTGCTACTACTACTCTGCCTATAATTTGTCTTAACAGTAAAATTATCAGTGTTTCTCTACCATACTGTGCATGTATTATACATATTAACTTTCCTCTAGAATCACTGTATCTTTAAAAAAAAGACGCATTGAAATCCGTTACGTAGTTTTAAATATCTAAGCAAACACATGAACAGATGGCGGGAGCAACTTTGTTTTAGATTGTTTTAGTTCATACTATAACAACAACAAAAGTCTGTAAATTCCCACTGTTGGGCTAAAGGCCTCCTCTCCCTTTGAGGAGAAGGTGTGGAACATATTCCAACACACTGTTCCAATGCGGGTTGGTGGAATACACATGTGGCAGAATTTCTATGAAATTTGTCACATGCAGGTTTCCTCACAATGTTTTCCTTTACCGCTGAGCACGAGATGAATTATAAAGACAAATTAAGCACATGAATCAGCGGTGCTTGCCTGGGTTTGAACCCGCAAACATCGGGTAAGATGCACGCGTTCTAACCACTGGGCCATCTTGACTCATACTAATGATTAAGGATATTACAATACTAATGACTTTCTAGTTGATAACACGCCTTGGGAATGAAATTATCTTTTTCAGTAACTGTATTCGTATAAGGAAAATATGTTATTTACTATTGTATCAAAACTCTATAGAATATAACGTTAAAAAACAGTAAAAGTTAAGTGCGTTACATTCCTGTTTTTTTTTTTTTTTCTTTTTTTTTCTGTTATATTATTTAGTTATAGTTATTACGTTTATAAACGACGATAGCATAGGTCATTTTTTTTTTAATTGTATAATATGTTTTATTTTCAACTTTAAACAAATATGTTGACGCGATACACTATGAATGTTATGTACACTTGTAATCGATGTACATATCAGAAGTTGTTTTTCTTTTTTTGGATGTTGTGTAAGCCATCAATTAATATGTATATTGTTAGTGTACTTATTAAATAAATAAATAAATAAAACCGCTAAGTTTCTTTCGCCAGTTCTTCTGTAGTTCAAAATGTTTGTATCCAAACTGGTGACGGCTTTTACAATCAATTGATTCAAAAATTTTATTACATAGAATATTCATTATAAATAAAAGTTAAAGTAACAGCCTGTAAATTTCCCATTGCTGGGCTAGTGGCCTCCTCTCCCATTGAGGAAAAATCAAAATCAAAATAAACTTTATTCAAGTAGGCTTTTATAAGCACTTTTGAATCGTCATTTTACAATTAAGTGAAGCTACCACCGGTTCGGAAAGTAGATTCTACCGAGAAGAACCGGCAAGAAACTCAGTAGTTACTCTTTTATAACATTTAAAAAATACAACGTCATGTTAATTAAATACAATTATTTCAATTTGAAAGGGTTTGGAAGGTTACTATACAATTAATGAGTTTATGATTGATAGCACACCTTGGGAAACGATCGCCTCCTGGCTGTTTCTATTCTTTTTAAATATATGTTTTTAATTAGTATGACATAAAAACTCGCTGAGATTCTTTCGCCGGTTCTTCTCAGATCTGAGTATTTTCTTTTCCGAACTATGTTGATTTGCCTATCAATAATTAAGCCTAATGCTTCTATTTTGAATAAGGGAATTTGAGTTTGAATTGATGGGTCGTACAGTTAAGAAAAGGTTCGTCGCCTTAAGATCTATTTTCGTGTGCTCAGTATGAGCGATAATCTGCTTTACCGATCGAGAGTGACATATTGCGTCGCAGTGATTCGATGTTTAGATTCAAAAGGTACTAAGAGTTTTAGACTTGGTAAAGAATTAATTTGAAAACTGACGAAGGTTTTCTTACTCTGACTGTACATATCCAGACGGGCTTGGTAAACCAGGAAAATGCCTCAAATAGTACAACTAAGTAAATTATCCAGCTTCAAATGTAACGAGGGAAAACAACGGAAGTATAAACAGTTAACTGTTTAAATAAAACGGTTATTTTAACCACTTATATGACATATATATTCGAGTGAGCCAGTGTAACTACAGGCACAAGGGACATAACATCTTAGTTCCCAAGGTTGGTGGCGCATTGACGATGTAAGGAATAGTTAACATTTCTTACAGCGTCATTGTTTATGAGTAATGGTGACCACTTACCATCAGGTGGTCCATATGCTCGCCCGCCAACCTATACCATAAAAAAGAAAAAAAAAAATACCGTTAACAAGAAATTGTGTTTTAGTTTGACGGGTAAGTCAGTGGAACTACAAAGCTAGTTTTGTAAATTGTCAACACAAGATTTGCTTGTAATTTCTTAGAATGTTAATAAGCGTTAGCGACTACTTATCATGGACCATCTATTATTAATAACGAAAAAATAACACCAGTTTCAAAAGCTTGAGGATAATTTCTGTTCGGTTTGTGTGGAACTAGCTTAAATATTCCAAGATTTTCTTTCATAGTGAGTCAAATTAAAACAGGGTCATATAAATACTTGTGATTTTAAATATTTCAAAAGCGGTTTATTCTGACTTCGTATAGGTAATTATACAAGACAACTTAGCACTGACCTTGAAGGTTATATATCCAAATATTTCTTAGTGTACAATAACATCTTCCTATATTTTAAATTTCAGCTTTGAAAACTCTATAGTTGAGGCAGTCAGGCTAACAATATCACATTCACAGGTATAGATTTAAATAAATTGTAATTACATTATCTCTATTTAATTTTCGCTTATAAGAATTCTTATTGTTTTCAAAGCTTATAAGATATAAATAGACATATTTAATATATTACAGTATTATAAATAAATGATTGTTCGTTATTATTATTGAATATTAATTACATTTTCGTTTCAAGTTTAGAGCGCCATCTATCGTTGAGTAGCGGGCACTAGAAAAAATATTTTAAAATACACTCATAGTATTAATTTTTATTATTCTACCATATTTATGGTTACTTAATAATTAATTAAATAATTATTATATTAAAATAATGTTCTTAATTTGGTCACAAGTAGCGCCATCTGTTGACAAATGTTAGTAATATAACATTTCATAAAACATTCAAACAGCCAGAAAGTTACGATGTAAGGTGAAACTGTTATGTTATTCAAAATTGAGTCTTAATACAATAAATATAGAGTATATATTTGTTTAAATCTATTAAGTAACGGAATATATCTGATTAAATATTAAAAAGGTAGTCGGAAAGTGAAATAGGTTCACCAAGAAATATACGTTTTAGACCACTTATTTTATTACACCAACCGAAAAATATATACATAAAAATAAAAAAATAAATAAACATATACACAAAACACATATTTTGAAATTCGAACGTTAAAATCTTCGAGGGAGACTGATTCTTAACTTTAATTTAGGTAAGAGCGAGATGGCAACAGTTACATTGTATAGGAAGAAAGGGATAGGTGTATAGCTATATATATTTACTGACAGTTATCGATTTGTTCTCTTGCTTGAAATTTCGAAGATGTGACTTAATGTCGAACAACGCCATCTGTGTTTGGTTGGAAACAATTGTGTGTGTGTTTGTGTGACGTCCGTGTGAGGGAGGGTTGGAACGGACGCTGAGTGTACCGTTCGCAACGAAATATTTTATTTTTATTTTTTAATCCTTTACCATAGGAATTTGCGATATATATATTTATATATAAGTTTCATGTATATAAGAAAATATATAAAGTGAGATGTCACATTGAAATATAGACTGAAAATGCAACTAAAGCTATTTAGATATAGCAATTTTCAATCCAAACACTTCAAATGAATTACCATCGACGGACAGACAACCTACTTATATATACGTAGCATTAACTACAAAATCAGTGTTACTCGTATATGTCAAGAAAGAAAAAATCTCCGCGGACGTTTTACACAAGTACAGCATAAAAATAATATTCCCTTTTAAATAATACCTCTGCCATCGCTACGCCTAATCTCGCCGCCCTCCCGTAATAGGCCATCTCCTCGTTTCCATGGCAACCGTTCAAAATGGCCGCCCGCCCCCTCCCCGCGCGTTTCGAGTATAAAAGCGGCTCCCAGCCCATCTTAGAATCAGAGAGCCAGTACGTTTCGCTAAGATCGCACGCCGTTCGTTTAACGTCCGTCGTATTTCGTTATAATTTATCCCCACCTGTACACATCCGACTTTATTTACGAAATAAATTTATATTTTTTTTTACTCGATATTATATTTTCGTTTTATTTTATTTTTTTTTAATTTTATTTTATATTACTGTGTGGTGCCGCCGTTTACAGAGGTAAGTTTTTATTATAAGTAAAAAAAGCGTTTTAATCGATTCGGGAATCGAGTTTTAATTTTTAAAAAAATCGTTATTAATATCGATTTTGCAAAACCGTTCGAGATAAAAATATCCCTTATCTCATCGCGTTCGTTACAAACCGGGCTCTATTGCATCGTATTAGGGTATAAATTAGAATGAAAGATATTCGACATGTAATCTATCGTATATGGGCAAGTTAAAAATAATTACAGGAGTTAGAATTGAATAAGACATACTGGGTTTTGTCTGCGGTGACTTTATACCATAATGTAGAGGGATGATGGTTTTTTTTAAGTGGCATATTACATCCCTTGCTCCCTGGGGGGGCTTGGATTACTTTTCGTTGCCCTTCACTTGGATTTATTATTACGTCTGGGATATTTTGTTAGCACAGCCTTTTATTAAATTTTGATATGTTGTTACCAGTCGGGAATAAAAGTGTATTTGTAAGAAGGTTTTTGAGGATAAATAGAGGCTCAAAAGCTTGCACTGTTAAAACAAATATTAAAAATAAAATATTAAAACTCAAAGTAAAGTTATCACGAATTCGAACTCCGAATCATCGGTTGATTCCGATCTAACTACTAAACCATCTGGACTATAAATACAAATAGATTAATTCAAATTCTAATATCAGTTACTTTATGCTTAAAACCGAAATTAATATAAATTGGTCAATATTAACTGGTAAGTTTTAACCGGTTCAGAGCAGAATCTAGCATTTGAATATATTTAATTGCTTGTTTGCTAAGCGAATAAATATTTCGAATCTATAGGCTGTATGCAATGATTCCTTAGTCACTATCGTTTGATTTAAAAACTAACAGCGGTTGAACATATTAATCTAACCCAAAATTTTGAGTATGATTTTGTTTAAAATATATATTATCATACAAAAATATACAAAGGCTACCTGTGCTTTAAAAGTTTAAGAAAAACATTCAGAGCCTTATGTTAATCAAGCGAGAGAGATTGAACAGATGCATTTATTTATTTAATATAATACAATAAAATAAAATAACCAACATCTTAATATAATATCGCTTCTTATTTGAAAGCTTAAAAATAAATATTAATAAAAAAAAACTATGCAATAAAAACTATACATATGACAAAGTAAAGTCGTGTCAATCAAAAAGATATAAATAACTATGTAATAAATAATATAAATATGAGAAAGTAAAGTCGATTTCATTGTATGTAAAATGCTATATTCCGCCATTTTCACCCACGTGGCAAATCG
Organism: Vanessa cardui; assembly: GCF_905220365.1. Taxonomy (NCBI): domain Eukaryota; kingdom Metazoa; phylum Arthropoda; class Insecta; order Lepidoptera; family Nymphalidae; genus Vanessa; species Vanessa cardui. The sequence goes on along the minus strand of NC_061149.1, from coordinate 1,028,132 downwards.
AATCAAAATATAGGTACTTTATTCAAGTAAGCTTTTACAAGCACTTTTGAATCGTCATTTTACAATTAAGTGAAGCTACCACCGGTTACGAAAGTAGATTCTACCGAGAAGAACCGGCAAGAAACTCATTAGGTACTCTTTTTCAACATTTAAAAAATACAAAGTCATGTTAGTTAATACAATTATTGAAATTAATATATCCTGCTTGGAAGTCAACAGGTATTAACTCCACGCTTTCTTATCATCAATAGGCAGATGAAGTATTCCATGTCTTTTCTTACCCTCTACGGGTACGCAAAGTTTCATTATTATCGGTCTAGTAGTTAAGATGTTAATTCGTAACAAACTTAAACATTTATGATATTAATTGAAGTTTCAATATTACATTTCAATAGACATTAATATATAGGGTCAAGTAAATCAAGTCCATATATATACAGCTGGAAATCTTGGAAATTATTTTCAAAATCTAAATGTTTTTACACTGGAAAGCTACATTATTCCTAATAACTATGTCAAATATATATGTCATATATTATTGTTTAATAATGAATTGCACTCGTGCAAATCCGCGGGGCGCTAGTATACAAGATAATTGAGAATTGTTTCACTGTTAAAGTAACTCTGTCTGTCTGTCTTTCACGACCAAACAAATGAAGCGAGTTTGATGAAATTTGCTACTTTTACTAGTATTTACATGAAAAAAATTAAGATAAATTTATTATAATCAATCTAGTTAATACACTCAGAAATTAATTTTGTTTCATAACAACAACAGCCTCTAAATTCCCACTGCTGGGTCTCCTCTCCCTTTGAGGAGAAGGTTTGGAACATATTCCACCACGCTGTTCCAATGCGGGTTGGTGGAATACACATGTGGCAGAATTTCTATGAAATTTGTCACATGCAGGTTTCCTCACCTTTTTTTCACCAACCGTTTTCCTTCACCGCTGAGCACGAGATGAATTATAAAGACAAATTAAGCACATGAAACAGCGGTGCTTGCCTGTGTTTGAACCCGCAATCATCGGTTAAGATGCACGCGTTCTAACCACTGGGCCATCTCGAATCTCGTTTCATATAACAAGTCAAATCAAATCAAATCAAATTAAATTAAACGTAAGTACTGAGTACTGTAATAATACAATACTGTTATAATACATGAACAATATAGTAAAGAAACACTAATGATTTTAGAACTTCTACTGTCATGCGATCATTGCACCCGTTCGAAACCGGGGCGGGTAGCTAGTATATATAAAAAAATAGATTCTACTGAGTTTCTTTCGTCGGTTCTTCTTAGGTTAGAGGTATTAAATATCGAACCGGTGGTAGATTTTTGACTATCAATAAGCAAGTGTATACATTTCTGTATTGAATAAAGATTTTTGACTTTAAATAAGTCGCAGTTTGAAATTGCGAAATAAAAAGCAAGCAAATATTGAATATTTCATACTTCTAATAAATTCCAATTGATTTTCAATTGTTTTTCAATTTAAAAAGCTAATAAACTTCGCATTTGTAAACGATCGTGTCAAACTGAAGTCATCTTTATTTATTCTCACATTTTTTTTTTCTAAAATTAATCTGTCATTTAAAGTCTGCTTGAAATCCCTGGAGGAAGATTTACTTGAATTGAAACAAGAGGGAGGGGACCAGGTGGGCCCGGCCCACTCGGAATCCTTGCCCACCGTGGAATATAAATGAATCACTTATTAAAAGGAAAGTAGATATTTTTAAGTAAAATTGTACATTAGTGTTATTTAGTTTCTAGATTATACGTACTCACTAAGCCTCTAGAACTCTCGTGCTATGATAGAATATGATATTTATATGTTGTATAGTATAGCTACAGCAGAGGCTTTACCCGGTGTTTACTTTAAGCCTAGCTTCAAAATAAAAAAAAAGTATGAGACAACATCACATACATTACTCTGATCCCAATGTAAGTAGCTAAAGCCCTTGTGCTATGGAAGATCAGAAGTAACGACCACATAAACTCAGACCAGAGACAACATAGAAAAATAACGGTAATCTACATTAACTCAGGCGGGAATCGAACCCGGGACCTCAGAGTGGTACCCATGAAAACCAGTGTACACCACTCGACCACAGAGGTCATATGTCTATTACGTATGTATCAGTGCGCGAAAATGCCATATTATACTAGCAAACTGCCCCGGCTTCGCACGAGTGCTATACACTAAATATACTACAGAATGTTATCCCTAAAAGATAAACGTATACTATCCTGGACTTTTTTAAAAAAAATTTTAAGTTGTACCATACTGTAGTACATTATTTTGATATATCTCGTAGGATTTAGCCAGCGTTTGCAATGTAAGCACAATAATATAATAAAAATTAACATTAATATTTTAAAATAATCAGTATTTTTCTACTATATTGTGAATGTTTTATATACAAAAAGCTTATTATCGAATAACTGCGTCTTTAAAATAAAACCGCATCAAAATCCGTTGCGTAATTTTAAAGATATAAGCATACATAGGGACAGACAGCGGTAAGCGACATTGTTTTATACTATGTAATGATAATGATAGTCTATATCTCTACCTAATATTATATATATGGAAGTAACTTTGTCTGTCTATCTGTCACTCTTTCACTAGCAAACCGCTGAACCGAATTTGATTAAATTTAGTGTGAAGCAAGCTTAAAGTCCAAGGAAGGACATAGGTTAATTTCGAGCCACAACTAGTGATATACATTAGAAATCAAATTCAAAATAAACTTCATTCAAGTAGGCTTTTACAAGCACTTTTGAATCTTCATTTAACAATTAAGTGAAGCTACCACCGGTTCGGAAAGCAGATTCAACCGAGAAGAACCGGCAAGAAACTCAGTAGTTACTCTTTTTCAACATTTAAAAAATACAAAGTCATGTTAGTTAAATACAATTATTTAAATTAATATTAAGACTGCCATGGATTTCCTTTTTGAATAATTCCTTTCAACTCAAGTATTACTACATATTCTATAAATAACTTTTTTTATATAGTTATAATTATAACTTTTTACTTGGTGGTAGAGCTTTGTGCAAGCCCGTCTGGGTAGGTCCCACCCACTCATCAGTTATTCTACCGCCAAATAACAGTACTCAGAATTGTTATGTTCCGGTTTGAAGGGTGAGTGAGCCAGTGTAACTACAGGCACAAGGGACATGACATCTTAGTTCCCAAGGTTGGTGGCACATTGACGATGTAAGGAATAGTTAATATTTCTTATAGCGTCAAGTGGCCTATATGCTCGTCCGCCAACCTATACCATAAGAAAAACAAAAAAAAATAAATAATAGATTATATAATTTGTACCTTTATTTTATAAAAAACAAATCCTTAATTACGGTATGTTTTTCCCCGTCCAGCTATAAACAGTTTAATCTCATTAAACGAGTTTTATGAGATGTCTCTCGTCGTTAAAACTTCGGAACAATTAAGATTTCATTGTTATATATACATAGAACCTGATAATACTTTTAGATGGCTTGTAAAGTTTTCTCGAGGTACAGTTGATACCATATTTTGTTAGTAATCGGTAACAGTTACAGCCTGTAAATTTCCCACTGCTGGGCTAAGGCCTCCTCTCCCATTAAGGGGTTTGGAACATATTCCACCACGCTGTTCCAATGCGTGTTGATAGAATACACATGTGTCAGAATTTCGATGAAATTAGACACATGCAGGTTTTTTCCTTCACCGCCAAGCACGAGATGAATTATAAACACAAATTAAGCACACATAAATAGTGGTGCTTGCTTGGGTTTGAACTCTAAATCATCGGTTAAGATGCGCGCGTTCTAACCACTGGGCCATCTCAGTTTTCAGTCTTCCGAGAAAGAAGTTTACTTTACGAAATATATTTTTATAATATCTAACTGAACGCCTAAACCTATATACGTAAAACTTATACCTAATTATACAACGCGTTTCGTAGAAGGTTTTAGTTTTAGCATCCCAGAAAGCGTAACGCAGCCGCTATCTATACTATATTTGTGCTGCAGAAGAGGGCTATTCGGCAATCTATAACCTAGGAGCTAAAGAATCGTTAAGGAATAAATTTAAAGAAATCAAGATATTAACTGTTGCTTCTCAATATATATTCTGCAATGTTATGTATGTACGAAAAAATATTAATGATTTCATGAGAAAATGTGATACTCATAGCATTGGTTTAAGGATCAAACACAAACTTGTTACTCCTGTTACTCGACTGCATATAGTCAGTAACTCTTTTGTGGGGCAATGTACACGGTTTTACAACAGGATCCCAGAAAGTGTTCAAAATGCTTCTGTCGCCAAATTTAAATAAATATTAAGGAACGCTTGTGTGCGAAAGGTTACTATACAATTAGTGAGTTTATGATCGATAGAACACCAATGAAACGATCGCCTCCTGGATATATCTTTTCATATTGAATATAAAATGTAAATAACATATTTGTCAAAAAAATAACCGCTGAGTTTCTTTCGCCGTTTCTTCTCAGGGTATTTGACTATCAATAAGTAAGTGCGATGCTTTCATATTGAATAAAGGAATTTGAGTTTGATTATATTTGGTTATACTATTGGAGATAGCCCAGTGGTTAGAACGCGTGCATCTTAACCGATGATTGCGGGTTCAAACCCAGGCAAGCACCACTATATATATGTGCTTAATTTGTGTTTATAATTTATCTCCTGTTCGGCCGTGAAGCAAAACATCGTGAGGAAACCTCCATGTGTCCAATTTCATCGAAATTCTGCCACATGTGCATTCCACCAACCCTAACGAAGCTAAAACGCAAACGGAGCCACGGGCGACTAGTATAGCTTATATAAGAACACATAAGAGTGAATAATATCTGACTAACAAACCCCTAAATAGGGGAATCGTGAGCGAAACCTAGTCTATTTAAAATGGTCAGTATATATAGGTACGCAACTCCGAGGTCCCGGGTTTGATTCCCGGCGGAGTCGATGTAGCAAAAGTTCATATATTTCTATGTTGTCCTGAGTCTGGGTCTTTCATAACACAAATGCTTTAGCTCTACATTGGGATCAGAGTATATGTGATGTTGTCCAATAATAAAAGTATTATTTGAATAAAAAAGGTTTCAAATCTGTGTATCAATATGTGTGTACGTTCGACGCATCTCAGAAACTATCTACGGACGAAATTACATTTATTTTTCAATCGGAGTGCGTTCAATGGAATCTCATATTTATTTATGATGATTCGATCAACTTCAAAGTAAACGACATCGATGGATTTTAGAGTTACAATAATCTCAATATCTGACATCAATAACTAACAACGATATACTTTGTAACATATAAATAAACAAATGAAATACTAAAAGCGGATTTCTCAGCATTAAATATTGACTACGGACTCTTCGGGATGTTTTAAGCAAAATACTCACTGTTGCGTCACAATATATTTCAAATCAAATCAATTTTATTCAAACTTCACAATGGAGCATTTTTGAATCTTCAATAATTAACTACTACCATCAGTCTTGGATTTGCCAATAGGCTAAGTAGGCTAGAGCCTAGGGCGGCAGATTTAGAGGGGCGGCAAATTTAGGCCAAATTTGTTATTATCTTACAGAAATTAAAATATACTTATACTTATGTGTATACACATTATGTCCGTAATCCGTATACTCGTCACTACAGAGCGGGTTGGAAAAATAATCTAGTAACAGAAATATCACCTAGCTTATAATCATACTAATAACGGGAAAAACCGATGTAATGACGATAGAACACAAATCATAATGTTGTAAAAAAAGTAGGGGCGGCAAAAATTTAATAGCCCACAAACGGCAGATTTGTAAATCCGCCACTGACTACCAGCCTTTCGAAAAGCAGATTCTAGCGAGAAGAAACGGCAAGATATCGCATAGTTTCTCCTTTCAAATAAACAGATTTACAATGCTGTTATTTACAGTAATTAGTGTCCTGTGATGGAACCCGAGCCTAACTCCAGGTGTTTCTTTCTTTCTTAAAAGCACTCTTTTAATGAGTAATATGATTTATTTATTAATTTTGTCTTAATAATCTTTTTAATTTTTGAAAATGGTAAATTAATTATATTTCCCGGTATCTTATTATATATGCGTATACCATTGTCCAAAAACATTCTCTTTACCGTATGCAAACGGAAAATTTATAATATTATTATGTATATTCACAGTAACATTGATCACTTTGATAAAATCAGTGATAATCATTGTATGTGCACTAGGAGTAAGGATAAGCTTATAACGCCAAGTTTCCGACTCCGCAAAGTCAATAAATCCATCTTGGGGCAAGGTATCCGTTTCTATAATAAAATTCCACAGAAATTTTTAACTTTGCCGTTTCATAAAATTAAATCATTTGCAAAAAAATCATTGGTAATCAAAGGCATATTATTCAGGACAAGATTTCACAGACGATAAAAAAGCGTGGAGTTAATACCAGTTGACTTCCAGGCAGGATATACATATTACATACATATGTATATAATTGTATTTAACTAATATGACTGTATTTTTAAATGTTAAGAAAGAGTAACTACTGAGTTTCTTGCCGGTTCTTCTCGGTAGATTCTACATTCTGAGCCGATGGTAGCTTCGCTTTATAATATAGTTATTCGATTTCAATTCAAAATTACTTGTAAAAAGCCTACTTGATCTATAATAATATTATAAATGTGAAAGTAACTCTCTCTGTCTGACTATCGCTCTTTCACGACCAAACCTTGTGGTTCCGATCACTTGGTGGTAGGGCTTCGTGCAAGCCCTTCTGAATAGGTACCACCCACTCATCATTTATTCCACCGCCAAACGACAGTACTCAGTATTGTTGTGTTCCGGTTTAAAGGTTGAGTGAACCAGTGTAACTATAGGCACAAGGGACATAACATCTTAGTTCCCAAGGTTGGTGGAACATTGACGATGAAAGGAATACTTAATATCTCTTACAGCGTCATTGTCTATGGGTGATGGTGACCACTTACCATCAGGTGGCCCATATACTCGTCCGCCAACCTATACCATAAAAAATAAATAAATAAAAAAAAACGCTGATACTGATTTTTGGTATGAAGCAAACTTGAACTCCAAGAAAGCGACTTTGTTTTATACTATGTAGTGATTTTGCCGCCAAACATAGATAAATGTCTTACAGTTTAAAATTGAATCAAATCAAAACAAAATCTGTCATTTGTTTCGAAATTCCTAATTAACTTAAACAACAAACCTTTTCAATAAACGCAAAGTCTCGTAAAGGACACGCTACTAATCTATTAAATGAGAAACAATGAAACAAACATACAACGTTTTAGAATTCAGTGACCAAACTTTTATTAAAAATACATGTGTGTTGGTCTTCCTGCTTGCCTGAGGGTAAGCTGGGTACAGGAGCCCTCTCTACGGACTGGTCCTCCTCTATAGCCTTAGATACCCTTTAGTCCTGAGGCCATTGGCCCAGTGATAATATCCATGTAATTCATTGATGTTTTCCTCAACTGTCGAGCAAGAAATGTATATTAAGTGTTGCTTGCTTGGGTTTAATAGGGCAATAAATATGCTCTTTAATTAAACATCTCATACGACCTCCGTGGTCGAGTAGTGTACACCGGTTTTCATGGGTACACTCTGAGGTCTCGGGTTCGTCAGCTCGAGACGATGTAGATTATCATTCTATGTTGTCTTGAGTCTATTTGTGGTACCGTCGTTACTTCTGATTTTCCATAACACAAGTGCTTCAGCTAGTTACATTGGGTTCAGAGTAACATATGTGATGCTGTCTCATATTTATTTATTTATTTATCTCGGCTTTTACGGCTGCAATCTTACTGTCAATGTAAGATGTCTGTATGTGTTCCTGTACCAGACTGCCTCAAAACCGGAAAACAATACTCGGTATTACTGTTTGGCGGTAAGAAAAGCGTTGAGTGGGTGGTATCTGCCCAGACAAAGCGCCACGAAGTTATAAAACCAAGTTTAAAATGTATCCAAAGCACAGGGGGCTTGTCTTATAAATATGTAACGCACTTATGTAACATTTGAATTTTTTGCGAAGCCTCCGTCGTTATTATTATTCATGAAGGCATGTTTAACAGAAGGTGAGTTTCGTCTTCGAATACGAGAACTCCGACTATATTTTAATAAAGATATCATTTCACTTATGGAAGTACTAATTATTTATTGAGGCTCTTTTAGATATTAATTATTTTGATTGTTTATTAGTCACAACTAACTAAATGAATGACTAAAGTAAAGTAACAGCCTGTAAATTTCCCACTGCTGAGATAAGGCCTCCTCTTCCATTAAGGAAAGGGTTTGGAATATATTCCACCACGCTGTTCCAATGCGGGTTGGAATGCACATGTGGCAGAATTTCGATGAAATTAGACACATGCGGGTTTCCTCACGATGTTTTCCTTCACCGCCGAGCACGTAATGAATTATAAGCACAAATTAAGCACATATATATAGTGGTGCTTGCCTGGGTTTTAACCCGCAATCATCGGTTAAGATTCTAACCACTGACTAAAATAAAATATATGAAACTTATAACAAAAGTTGCAGCGTGTTTGGAAGAAGAGTAAATTGGAGAAGAGTTTAATTGTATGAATATCTTCAGTAATATATGAAAGCTGAATGTTGACAGACTAAAATGATATTATTTTCTTATATAATATAACAAACGATGCGCCCCGGTTTTGCACGGATGCAATACTGATACTAAATATAGTAGATAATTCAAAATTATCAGTAATTCTTTACTATATTGTCCATATATTATATACAAAAACTTCGAATCACTCTATCAATTAAAAAAAACTGCATCAAAATCTGTTATGTAATTTCAAAGATCTAAGCATACATAGGGACAGACAACGGTAAGCGACTCTGTTTTATACTGTGTAATGATAATGATTTTTCAAAATGATACATAGGTTCTATTAAATACCACGATGAATAATGATACATAAGAAATATCTAGAATAACTTTAATATATAATATCTCAATTTAAACATGATATTTGAGCTGATTTAGTTATAAATACGATTATATATAATGTAAGGGACTAAAAATATGGGGTCAATAGTTCGTTGGCCCTTATAATAGTTCCGAAGGTGTGCCGCCCGGATGCTGGATCGATAGAGAGCGTCTGAACGGCTAGTGATGCGCCTATTGTTGAAATATCGATAATTTTATTTTTACATAAAAAAAATTTCCAAACACTCACAATGTTGTATGTATTTGTAAGTGAAATTTCAGAAATGTTTTTCTCAAGTTAACTTGAACCTGCCATTAATCAATTATATTAAACACGATGACTTCGTAACTTAACTCTTAACCCTTAGTTAAGTTAAACTTGATCCTATCGTAATATTTAGTGTAATTACAGAGTAATTCCGCAATTTTCGAGCAGTTAAGTTAGATGATGGATTTTGCACCTCGTTTCGTTTAAGTTAACGATGTTACGTGAATTTTACGCCATTTAAAGTAATGGACATCGCTGTTGGCGACTTAATTATAACTTAGATTTATCTATAAGTTGAATAATTTGGCCAGAAGATTTCCCCCTCTTCAAAGATATCAACTTTATTTGGGTAACTTAAAGAACTTGAAAATTAATAATGACACAATTATACTGCTATTGTTTTTTTGAAATCTGAGTAAGCCAGTATAAAAAACACATTTGAAATAATGACAATGGATGATACGTTGATGAGGTCTGTAGAAGATTTTTTATTTATTAAAGAATAGTAGAAAAAGTTCATTAGTTATCTATGTCGTCTCGGGTCTGGATAAAAAAAAATCAAAATATACTTTATTCAAGTAGGCTTTTACAAGCATATTTGAATCGTTATTTAACAATTATATCAAATTAAGCTACCACCGATTAGGAAAGTAGATTCTACAGAGAAGCGGTAAGAAACTCGGCCGTCGTTTGTGGTAGTTTACTTCTGATTTTCCATAACACAAGTGCTTTAGTTACTTACATTGGAGTTGTCCAATAAATGTAAACGGTTGTTATACTTAATATTATGTAAAATGACGATTCATAGCTTGTTGCATAAAGACTATCTGGATGTTTGTTACGTCATAGGGAATGTCAAATCAAGATTCATCCCCTCTCAATGAGATGCTAGATAATGTCAGCGAATTTATTTTAAGTTTTTATAATAGGATTAGATCTATGATGTAAGATATACTATAGCTTGTTTGGTGTGGTGTTTAGTTGATATTTGGTGTCGAACTTGGGTCAAAAACCAAGTTTTCTATGTTATATGATTTCACTTTCGAAAATGTAATTTGAATTATTTAGCCTTAAGATTCTCTAAAGGACTCCGATTAAATATTAATTGGAAAATATTTGCTTGCGTGTGTCTTTTGGATGGTTTGAACTATAAGGACAGTTAATTAGTAGTAACGTTATATATGATAGATTATCGTTTAAAGAAAAAAAATCATACGGTTTTTAAAAAATTAAGATCGTTAATATCAAAAGTATAATTAAATTATTCATAAAGACTATACGGTTTGTAACTCTTTAAAAAAAATAGTCTTAACAATAAAACAAACTTAACAAATATATATTTATTTTGTATTGTTTTGCTGTCTGTACTGACGCACACTATAACACCTTGCGAGTATGAGTGTCACTCACACAAGCAAATGCACGTTGATAATAATTAAATTTTAAATCAAATAGGTCACGCTCAAATTCCGAATCATTTATCTTAATTTCTATCAAATTTTGATCGCTATATATTAAAATTAATTTATTAATTAAAACAAAGTGTGTCTGTCTGTAATCAAACCAATAACTATGGAAAAGATTTTCCCTCTTGGCGAAATGATTTGGAAGAGAGTTTTCGGTTAATAATTCATTATGTTTCTTGGGAAATGGTTAAAGAAAGTTCTCGGAAAGAATCATCAATAGATTTATATGTTTTTTTAATAAAAACGTTTTATGTTGACTCTTCTTGTATTCGTACAAAGTCGGGGCGTGTATTTAGTATCTGTTAATATATGTATTTATTATTAAATAGTTAGGTAAAGAGTCAGTCAGCAATGTGCCATTAAAATTGGGAACTAAGATATATCTCAAAAACATGTTTTTGCCTCTCAATGGTAAGCTAGAAATAGACAGATATTTGTAGTACCAGCTTAAACAGATTAAAGGACTCAAGACTTCCCAAAATTGATGATAATTACTCCAATTAAACTTCTTAGCAATCATCACAGTCAACAAAAATAAAACCTGTTTAGTTCAGAACTTACCTTTACTATCATGAACGACAATTCTGAATCTGACACTGAATCTGAAAGCGAAAAATATCACTTCTGAGTATGATCTCACTTTGGAGATGGTCGCTTTTCAAACGGAAATACAAGCTACTGGCTTTTGGTGATGTAATCATTAGTGAATGAGTTACCCAGAAGAGAGATTTTGCATTTTTCACGAGAAATATTCCAATTGTATGGATTAGCCAAGCACAAACGTATTGCTTCCACGGGCTGTTTTTCCTATATAAGATGGAAATCCTCAGAGTTTGTAGATTCTTTAAAAGCCCCTTGTGTCACAAATGTCCAGAAGCGGAAGTAGTAACTTTCCATCAACAGAGCCTCCTGACAATTTGCCACCTATTTCATTAAATGTATATAAATATACTTTTACTTTCGTTAATCCGTCTCTACATAAGACACTACCCTCGATAACAGCTTTCCTGTGTATTCAATCAATCAAGTTTTGACCTTCATTGGAGTTAGGAAGGTCATTTCCTATTTGCTTTTACTTCTGAGATGTATCTGTTATTCTTTGTTACACAAAAGTTACTCGGAATCTATATTTAGATCTGAAACTTTTGTTACAGAATCACATACTTGTGCTTTATAATATTAGGTGTAGATTAATATTCTTCAAAATATATTACATTTAATTTTATTCTATCGAGTAAAATGAAAGGCCTCGTTCTCACCTAAGACCAAGGACTAGGTCGGTTAGACTTGTGTTTTCAACAAGCCTCTCCGGTCTAGATAGATAGTCTAAATGTCAACAATACTATATACATTGACACTGGGATGTTCTTCTCTTTTGAGGGAACGAACAAGCATATAGTCCTTCTTTGTGAAACGGGTCCTTACCGTGAATCCTAGTATAAGCCGACAAGATAATCAAGAGTTACTATATTATTTTAATGCTTATTATAAGTTTTACTACAACTGCTTTTGATATACAAATATCTCTCTTTGAATCAATCGGTTTTTAAGACATTTTGATAAGAAACACTTTTAGAAGTTTTTTTGGGTGATCTTCAAAATAGTGCAACAAATTTTGACAGAACTTTCACAGTTAGATAGAGAACTTAAATAAGAGTAATCTAGACATTTTTTTATCCTGAAAACATTTAGGATTCATAGATAAAAAATGCATTAAATTTACGGAAAATCAGACAAAAAATTAAACTATTAAACAATGTCCACAAAAAGTATTTCATATATTAAAGTAACCAAATTATATATGTTATTTTTGAGCGTCTAAATTAATATTATATAATTAATAGCAAAAGGGTGTACGGAATTCGATTTATTAGACGGTCGTTCACAGCAATTTACTTCAAAATTGATTTTGAGTCATTTTAGAACCGTCGTATCGCTTATTATTTTCCTCATCTTAATATATTTTATAACTAGCTGTACCCGCAGATTCTCTCGCGTATTAGGGCGTTGTTAGGCAAAAAAGTAGTCTTTATTGGAGTTCAGGTTTAGTCATGAAAAACAGACAAACAGACAGAGTTACTTTCAAATTTATAATATTAATATAGCTAAACTTATGATCACTTTTTGATAAATATTTGAAGCTTTTTAAAGCTCTACTGGACCAATAGCTGCAAAATAAAGAAGTACCTGATTTATCATGTGCTCAATTCATGAGTCAAGCTTAATGAGTCGGAAAATATATGTCATGTGTTGCTATATATATATATATATATATATATATATATATATATATATATATATAGTTTTTTATTTTGATTCGGTGGAACTCGATATTTCGACATTATCCACGAACGTCTTGTTCACGAGACTGCAGTTTGCGGGTAGATGTTGATAATGTTAGTGTCCATATCGGACTACCTCCTTTCTCGTACGTTCGCTGCGTAAACACCGGTCACCACTACCATTGTCACTTTCACCCCTACCATTCTCCCTTGTTATATTTGTTTTAAGTACACTCGATCGTGTTTTACAGACGTAACTCACCATGTCGTTAATTTTCTTCTAGTTCAACAAGACATCATCGGATAAAAATACTAAATCAAACTGTTATCTTTTTTCAATGTAATATTAGTTTGATATTTAATTTTTTGTTTGAACAAAAACACTATTGACAAATACAGCAGCCATCTTGATTACGTCATAACGTATGTCAATTGACAACTTACAAAACGTGACAGTTATTTCTCAAATTTGATTTATTAGTTAAGTGACATTACTTCAAATTTATTTGATAACGTCATACTGAATAAGAAATTAACGGCCTAACTTTTAAACGTTCATTGCTCTCTTTCTGATACTATAGATTTGTCATATACATGAGCAAGACAGCAATGTTTCAAAAATGAAAAATCATGTATTATTTCAATTGAATTTGACGTTGCAGATTTCATTGAAAACATCTGTCTTGCCAGTATACCGCAATTGTTTGATTGATTTTTGTTGTTTTTATTGTTGATTTGATAATAGCTTTATTGTGCACTATTGTGATCGCCTCCTGGCTATTTCGTCTCATATTAAATTGTTTATGTAATATATGAGACAAACAAAAAAAAACCCGCTGAGTTTCTTTCGCCGGTTCTTCTCAGGTCAGGGTATTTTCTTTGCCGAACCGGTGGTAGTTTTTCAATTGACCATAAATAAGAAAGTGTAATGCTTCTATATTGAATAAAGTTATTTGAGTTTGAGTTTGAGTTTCTTCTTATAATTGAATAGTGTATATATACATGTATATAAAATCGGGATGAAAGAACAACAGACAAAGTTACTTTCACTTTTATAATATCGAGATAGTATTTTAGTATTTATTATTTAGATACTTTTAAATATTACAAAAGTATCGATAGAATACTATCGACAAGAGCACATCACAATCAGGAACCCTCCACACGGTATGCATTCCTGCACAGCTACATGTAGATTTGAGAATGATTCCAGGGGTAGTACACCGCAAATTTTTTCATTTGACTTACCCTTTATAGACGAGCCATGTCTACGAATAACAAAGAAATACCAACACAGCCAAACGGTCGATATTTTTTTAATTATACCGACGAAACAATTGTCCTTGATTAAAAAAATATATATAGTCTATGGAATGGTTGAATTTGAGATCTTTGTTTAAAAAAAAAAGTGAACAGTCATCAACAATGGCAATCAAGATATTTGTTAATTAATTTAAAAACTCGCTGTGAAAACTTTAAAGAGGTTCCGTAAATAATGTTACGTTTGCCACTTAAAAAATAAAAAACGAATTAAATATACACAAGACGTTAATCGTTCTGCCTAAAATTAAATATATATCTTTATTTACACTTTCCATTAAGATTTAATATAAAGAAAAAAGACGATTATGTATAACATTAAATAAAGATACATTTTTTTAATCAATCTTAGGCAAAGGTAAAACATCGTAAAGCCTTAAATTGTTTTTTTTTATTTTCTTTTGTAACCCAATTACTAGTTACTAGTAGTCACATGCGGCTTTTCTTGTGTTTTACGGTTTTTGTTGTCATGTGTCAGACAAAATAAGTAGCTTAGTTTCCTTTCTTGAAATTCAAGTTTGCTTCATACCAAATTACATCAAAATCGGTCGTGAAAGAGCGGACAGACAGAGTTACATTCACATTTATAATATTAATATAGATTTTACCGCCAAATATTCTCCGTATTGCTTATTACTTGAAGGATAAGTGTATGAGTTAGATGTACTAGTACTAATATTTACACTATTTAATTGTTAATATTTCATCGTTTTGAGTACAACAACAACAACATCCTGTAAATTCTCACTGCTGGGCTAAAGGCCTCCTCTCCCTTTGAGGAGAAGGTTTGGAACATATTCCACCACGCTGTTCCAATGCGGGTTGGTGGAATACACATGGGGCAGAATTTCTATGAAATTTGTCACATTCAGGTTTCCTCACGATGTTTTCCTTCACCGCTGAGCAAGAGATGAATTATAAAGACAAATTAAGCACATGAATCAGCGGTGCTTGCCTGGGTTTGAACCCGCAATCATCGGTTAAGATGATCTCTTTGAGTACAGGGTCGGGTTATAAAAAAATCGATTATTTCTGTTGAGGAATTCTTATCATCAACCCGGAGTTTGATTTGCCTCGAACAAATAGATGGTTCGAGAAAATCTGTTGACAAACAGAGAAAGGGCGCTCAAGTGTTTTGTCCTTGTCTATATATATATGACAAAACTCTGCTTAGCGATAGGTAATATCCTAGGTTTAAACACGACATCACTGCATAGTATAAGACAAAGTCGCTTTCTCTGTCCCTATATCCCTATGTATGCTTAAATCTTTAAGACTACGCAACGGATTTTGATGCGGTTTTTTTTAATAGATAGAGTGATTCGAGAGGTTTGTGTGTATAACACATGGACAATATACTAAAGAAACACTGATAAATTTAGAAGTTTCTAATGTGATGTCGTAAATAAACAATTTCTGTTGTATCTTTTGTATCTGGATTGCACCCGTGTGAAAAAAAAAAATAAAATTTTATAGATATTTCAGATAGCACGTAAT
The DNA here is from genome assembly GCF_905220365.1 of Vanessa cardui. Taxonomy (NCBI): domain Eukaryota; kingdom Metazoa; phylum Arthropoda; class Insecta; order Lepidoptera; family Nymphalidae; genus Vanessa; species Vanessa cardui. Next base: position 1,012,300 of record NC_061149.1, on the reverse strand, counting down.
TCTACGTTTATAGGCAAATGTGCAAACATAAAATTAATTATAGTCCATGAGGCGATATTAAATTTAACAGTTGAATTGCAAAAAAATATGGAACACTAAAATCTCATATTAAATACCGAAGTTTTTGATTTATTCATTCGTCGAACCGAAATATATGAAATGCTTTTATTAATTTTATTACTTGAAACGTTAACCAAAGATTTAATTATCAATACCATTTTTTAATATTTTTACATGAATTCCGAGCTGATTTATAAATTCTTGTTGTATATTTGGAATATAATTTGATACCGCTTTGTAAAAGTCTGGGTACTACTATCAACTTTTACTAAACCTACATTGAATATTTTAATGCCAAACAATAATATATACTAATATCATCAATACGTAGTATAAAACAAAGTCGCTTTTTCAGTCCCTATATATGCTTAAATCTTTAAAACTACGCAACGGATTTTATTGCGGTTTTTTAAGTAGATAGAGTGATTTGAGAGGAACGTTTTTATATATAAAATATGGTCAGTTTAGTAAAGAAGCAATGATAATTTTAGAAGTTTCTACTATGATGTCATATCATAACACCCGTGCGTAGCCGGGGCGTAAATAACAATATAGTTCTTAGTTCGTACGAGCTGAGATGGCCCAGTTAGAACGCATGCATCTTAACCGATGATTGCGGGTTCAAACCCAGGCAAGCACCACTATATATATATGTGCTTAATTTGTGTTTCTAATTCATCTCATGCTCGGCGATGAAGGAAAACATCGTGATTAAACCTGCATGTGTCTAATTTCATCGAAATTCTGCCACATGTGCATTCCACCAACCCGCATTGGAACAGCGTGGTGGAATATGTTCCAAACCCTCTCCTTAATGGAAGAGGAGGCCTTATCCCAACAGTGGGAAATTTACAGGCTGTTACTTTACTTTTACTTACTCTTAGTTCGCGTCCCCCTCTCCTGACATAAAAAAACGTTTAAGAAAAAAAATAATAAAAAAATGTTTAATTGTAATGACGGTTTAAAAGTGTGAAAACAACTCTTACAAATAATATTGCGTTTTCTTTGATGGACTTAGTAGTGAATATTCAGCAGGATACTTGGACAAATATTACAAAGATACGAAAGCTCCAAAGCTCACAGAGAATCCTAAAGCTACTTATCAGTACTATAACGTGTCCATCCGGTCATTACTCGGCACCCTTTACACTGAACATCCCGTATTAAAATCGGTTTAAACATTAAGATTGTGTGAGGTTTAAACTAAACGCCACATTAACACTTGTGTTAATCTCGTTGACGATGAGATAAAAAAAATTAGGTGTTCAAAGATTTTTTTTTTTAAATTGCGTATTAGGCAACTTCTATCGTAGTAGATTAGTTCTATTCTTTTTTTATTAGGACATTTGAGTTTCTCTGTAAGAAGAGATTTATTGGTTAATTTTACACATATTGCAATAATAAAAATAAAATAAAAGTTTGTATTGACTTAATGCTTTACAAAAATAATATTTAGGCACCTGTAAGGAAAGAAATGACATTTAATGTTATTATTAACAATGTCAGTTCCTAAATTACAAGATTCTTTACTTTTTACAATAGTACTCAGTATTATTGTGTTCCGGCTTGAAGTGTGAGTGAGCCAGTGTAACTACAGGTAAAAGGGACATAGCATCTTAGTTTCCAAGATCGATGGTGCACTGGCGATTTAAATAAATGGTTAACATTTCTTATAGCGCCATTGTCTATGGGTGATGGTGACCACTTACCATCAAGTGGCCCATATGCTCGTCCGCCAATCTATACCATATAAAAAAATGTCAATGCACAAACACCCAGACCCGAGACAACATAGAAAACTACTGATAATCTACATTGACTCGGCCGGGAATCGAACCCGGGATTTCGGAGTAATACCCATGAAATACGGTGTACACACTAAACCACGGAAGTCATCAAGTACCATATAAGTCAAAGTCAAAGTAAAAAATCTTCATACAAAATAGATGTGTATACACTTTCTTCTTGACAGTAAAAATCTACCACCGGTTCGGAATTTAACACCCCAGACCTGAGAATAACCGGCGAAAGAAACTCAGCGGAATCAAATTTTTTTAACATCATGTTACATATTCCTTACCTTATCTACCTTTTATTTATATAAACAATCGATAAAACGACTAGAAATGAAAACCAATACTGATTACACAAATACACGGCGATAACAGCCATAATTTGTAAGAGAACAATGCCCTTCATAGGCCAAGAGTCGACTTTGTTTTAACAAAACCGTTTTAACAAAACGTAATTAAACATTAATTATATTTTTATATTCTCGGGTCGCTTTATTTGTTTGTGGTTAATGAAATTTTAAGGAGAACGCTTATTTATGTCATCTATTCTTTTTAACGTAAACATAATTAATGCTAACGAAATTCAGAGAAAATTCTTGATAATTTCGTTTTTAAGTAAAGTAAAGTAACAGCCTGTACATTTCCCACTGCTGAGATAAGGCCTACTCTTCCATTAAGGAGAAGGTTTGAAACATATTCCACCTCGTAGTTCCAATGTGGGTTAGTGGAATGCACATGTGGCAGAATTTCTATGAAATTAGACACATGCAGGTTTAATCACGATGTTTTCCTTCACCACCGAGCACGAGATTAATTATAAACACAAATTAAGCACATATATATAGTTATATTTACTTGGTGGAAGGGCTTTGTGCAAGCCCGTCTGGGTAGGTACCACCCACACATCAGTTATTCTACCGCCAAATAACAGTATTCAGTATTGTTGTGTTCCGGTTTGAAGGGTGAGTGAGCCAGTGTAACTTGTGTAACCAAGGTTGATGACACATTGACGATGTAAGGAACAGTTAATATTTCTTACAGCGTCATTGTCTATGGGTGATGGTGACCACTTACCATCAGGTGGCCCATCTGCTCGTCCACCAACCTATACCATAAAAAATGTATATATATATATATATATATATATATATATATATATATATATATATATATATATATATATATATATATATATATATATATATATATACATTTTTTATGGTATAGCTTGGTTATATATATATATATATAGTGGTGCTTTCCTGGGTTTAACCCCGCAATCATCGGTTAAGATGCACGCATTCTAACCACTGGGCCTCTCAGCTTTAGTTTTAAGGAAACAGTTTTTTTACTTAATATACTACGATATTTAACACATATTAGCACTGGTTTTAATCATTTTCGATGATTGCTTACTGAATATAAACTAAATACATCAAAGTAATTAGTAGTTTTCAGTTTTTAAAAGTGTGTTTACGGATAAGTTACCTGATAACATTACTTAACACAAATTAAATTTAATTAAAGATTAATTCTACCATACAATCGGCTTATTGGTATACTTTTAGTAAAATCCGAAAAGCTAATATTATTATTAAATTTTATTTATTAAAAAATAACCCACGCACACACTTTCATTTTATTAATAATAGCAGGATTTGGTGCGTTGTCTATATCGGTAATGGTTTATTTTATTAATAAATATATTCGTGAAAAGACGAAAGCAATTTAGATTGTTACGTAACAACATCAAGCTGAGATTAGAAAGAAAAAGTTGGCAATTTTGTTTCAAACTTAAAAAGTACTAGTAATTGTAAGACAATTTTTTCTTTAATATTCCTAAAGTTACATATAAATCAAAATAAACTTTATTCTAGTAGGCTTTTTACAAGCACTTTTGAATCGTCATTTTACAATTTGTAGATTGTACCGAGGAGAACCGACAAGAAACTCATATATATTATATATGTTACTGGAGTTTAACCTTAATTATATACCGCTTATGTGAAGTTGTTTAAAATTATAACAATAAGGAGTATTTAAAAATCTTAACTCAAAAATCTAAATAAACTTTATTCAAGTGGGCTTTTACAAGCACTTTTGAATCGTCAATTAACAATTAAGTGAAGCTACCACCATAAGTGAACTACCTTACTTATTCGTAGAAATGTATTCATTTAAGGAAATAAAAATGTCTTTAACAAAAATCTAAAATGGCCTCAACTTAAATAGATATAAACAATATTTTTATCACATTTAATGTAAAATACATAAGGAATTTATCAAAAAGATACAAATAATTCTAGAATCTTAATCAAACCACCCACACCATTACACGTCAAAACATGCGATCTATTAATACATAGCAACACAATTACTTTACAAAATATTAATACACAATTAAAATTTAACCGAACCTCATTTATCAAAACACACAAAGGATAAACGATAAAAAAAACTTGAAAATTCAATAAGAAATACGTTAGCGGAATGCGTCATCGTCCCCCGGACTATTTGACAATAGACACAGATCAATCAAATTAGATAAAAAGATTCAAAGGATGCTGTTAATACAAATTTTTACATCATTTTCGGATGTTTATTATATATCTATTTAAACACAGATAGGCAGACTAGATTACAGAAGAGCCGAGATGATCCAGTGCTTAGAACGCGTGCATCTTAATCGATGATTGCGGGTTCAAACCCAGACAAGCACCACTATATATATGTGCTTAATTTGTGTTTATAATTCATCTCGTGCTCAGCGGTGAAAGAAAACATCGTGAGGAAATATGCATGTGTCTAATTTCATAGAAATTCTGCCACATTTGCATTCCACAAACCCGAAGCAGCGTGGTGGAGTATGCTCCAAACCTTCTCTTCGAAGGAAGAGGGATAGCAGTGGGAAATTTACAATTAGATACTGTAAAAATGCAATGTAGGCTGACTAGCAAATACATTACTTAGTGGTGACCACTACCCATATTTAGTACCAGCATTAAACCTGTGCAAATCCAGGGCGAGTCGCTAGTATATGCAAAACCTTAGTTTTTTTGTGTATCTAGTATTGCAATACAAAATAATGTTATTCAAAATCAAAATCAAAATAAACTTTATTCAAGTAGGCTTTTACAAGCACTTTTGAATCGTCATTTCAACAATTAAGTGAAGCTACCACCGGTTCGGGAAATAGATTCTAATGATAAGAACCGACTAGAAACTCAGTAGTTAGGTACTCTTTTTCAACATTTAAAAAAATACTGTCATCTTAGTTAATACAATTATTTAAATTAATATATCCTGCTTGGAATATGTGTGACAGCTACGCTTAACAATTGCCAAACGTGATATGACTTTATAGTACAGACATACACATACGACTTTTTTCCAACGCATCCTTCGACAAATATATATAATAAAAAACATTACACTATTCTGGCACTAATTAAAAATAATTCACATTTCCAAATTCATTCATTATTCATCAATATGGCCAATAAAATCGTTCATTATTTATAAATATATCCCGAGAAGTTTGGCGCGTAGCTCACTGACATTTCGGACGCCATTTTGTGAGGTTGACATTTTATCAAAATGTCGACTCTGCTATTAAAAGTTCTTTTGTAAATATATATGTTATGTTATAATAACAGCGGTTTAATTTGTTAAAGTATATTAAAATGTCAGCGGATTTAAATATTTAATTGTTATATTTGAAGCATTGTGAATTAATTTTTTGATTTAAAATGAATGAGATTTGACTTAAAATGTATTTAGTTCAGAAATAATGTACTATTTTATGTACAATATTATTATACTTACAATACCATAAAGCCATATTTTATGTATGAATAAAAAACACCACAAGTATTTCAACACCATAAATTGCCTTATGTATATATCATATAGTTACCTATTTAACGGAGCATAATATATAAGATGCAAAATTCCAGATAAATTTTGACAATACCTATCTCGGAACCAATAACGAAAATGACCGAACGCATTATCAAGATGCCTCGTTCAATAATTTTAACGGCCATAAATATAATCTAGAAATTCGAGCTATCCGCCGCTAGATGGCGCTACACAAACTATTCCACCGTCGTCGACTTTGCATAGTTCCCTTTGAATTTATGCCAAAATATGGGGGTTGATAGATATTCCGAAGTGGAAACTTTGCCGAGTTTTGGCGACTGTAGATTAAACTCAACATTGTACTGGCTGAGCCGGATTGCGGTCGACTTTGATGTCAAAAAGCAACGAAAATTTCTGGAATATAATTTATTTAATGCTCTTGCGGTTGTATAAATATGATGTTTATGATATTCAAAATTATTACCATTTTCAAGGTTACATGACCAGTGGTTTGAAGTTAAACAATATATATTTTATATAATAAAATTTATATAACATACAAATGTCAATATTTAAAAGTATATTTTTTGCAATATGACAGAAATGAAACAAATAATAATTATATTAGCCTTATATAAAATTTTAACGCTACGTTTACTTACGTTTACGTTTTAAAAAAAAATATAATTTGTCTTTCAATTTGACATCAACATTTCCCTGAATTGAAAAGATATTCATTTGATAACATAAACAATACATACACATATTATATTGTTGTATAGTGTTAATATATCTTAACACGCTTTTCATTAACCCATAATGTTGATTGTATTAGATTTGAACATCTTTGACGTGGTCTGTATTACTCACAGACATGTATGGATAGATAATGTACATCCTTCATAGAAAAGCAGAAAAAGAGTAACTACTGAGTTTCTTGCCGGTTCTTCTCGGTAGAGTCTACGTCCCGAACCGGTGGTAGCTTCACTTAATTGTTATATGACGAATCAAAAGTGCTTGAAAAAGCTCACTTGAAAAAAGTATATTTTGAGTTTGATTGCGATAAAACCTTTTTATATTGCAAATACAAGAAACGAAATACCACAAGTAATTTTGAATCATTTTTACAGGTTTTATTTAATTTAAAGCATACTCTGATTAATCATTTGTATAAAAAATAATTTATTTGTTAGAACCGAGCGTCCCATAGCGGCCATAACAATATCCCTTCTCTCAATACAAATACATATTTATAATATTCCGAATAATGATTTAATAAAAAAAAAAAACAAAATGAAAATATACTTACTTTATTCAAGTAGGCTTTTGCAACTTTTGAATCATCATTTAACAACTATGTTAAGTGAACTACCACCGGTTCGGAAAGTAGTTTCTACCAAAAAGAACCGACAAGAAAGACAGTAGTTACTCTTTTTGACTATTTAAAAATAGTCATATATTAATATCACCGAAATAAAAAAATAACCGTGATAGTACTTCAAGATATTGATATGAACAAAAATAATGCAGGTTTAAAATAATGTAGCGGCCATGTTGGGCGTCCATTACTGACATTTAGACATGTCAAATGTCAAATTTCCCGCCAAATCTCGATAGCGGGCGTACTTAATCTACCGTGAAAGCTTTGAAATCATATTTGAAATGAAAAATCGTATTTTTACACTTTAAAATGAATAAAAAAGTATTCAAATTGCTTATAAACGTAATTTATTTTATGTAAAATTTACTTTTTTACTAAAAATACGTTCTATGATATAACCTAATATAAATAATACCACAAAATAAAATAATTATACGACTACATACTTATTATAATATATAACAATAGGCTATTTGACTGGTTATTAAAATCCATTTTATATTATTTAGTAGAGGTTAAGGAACCCAGTAAAAGTTGATTTTTTTATTTCTAGTATATATTTGCCGAAAAATATCATATTAAAAATCCATATTTAAATAACGCGCGTAAACGCTTCTTGGACAATATGGCGCTGCAATTGCGTCGGTGACGTCACTTTGCTGTGTTTTAATGTGGTACATATAGTAGAAAAACAAGGTTTACGAGAAAGTGACTTCATCATAAGGAGCGTTTTGTGTCACGTGACAAACGTTTGAGAAAATGCATTTTTATTTATTGATTTTTGAATAAATAAAGTATTATTTTCATGTTCCATTAGTAAATAACCATTATTAAACTCATAATATACACTGATTACAATAATTCACAATTAATTTTTCGCATTGTCAAATAGCCTATTAGGCACTGCATATTTTTGCTGTCATAGACTTATAAATCTACCGTAGACAAAAATTTACTGTACAACATTTTTACAAAAGAGTATTTATTTATTTAAAACGATATTATTATACATAAATAAAAATATATCTTATCTACAATTCTATGAAGTTATCTCGTGGCGACATCTATCGGTGAATAGCAGAACAAATTTTAAATGTACTCCTTAGGATTATCGCTTTTTCTGCCCGAACGCTTCAATGCGTTTTGAAGTGAACAGACACACAAAACAAGTAAGATTGCGGTTTTCTATATTATTACCGACTGAATGCTTCCAATGTGAAATGCATAATAATTTTCGACAAATATATCTACTAGCGCCTCTTCGATAATGCGGCAACTTGTGGAAACTATGATGTATTATTATTATTGAGTAAGAAAAAGTCTTAAAAAATATTTTCAAAAGTCTTTGGAGGCGCCGGGTATCGATCCCGGTACCTCTCGCATGCTAAGCGAGCGCTCTACCATCTGAGCTACGCCCCCGTTGGAAATACTTGCGAAATTATAATACCATATCTTTAATTGAATTTATTGAGTAATATTTAAATGTGGCATTGGTCAATTTCTCAATGGTTCGTTAATAACACTTAATATTATTTATATAAATGGTATGACTATAACATATAAACATACAAATATTAAATTTCAATCTATTAATTAATTTGTATAAAACATACAGATTAAATAAGTAAACAGTACCGCAATGATTTCTAAAAATTTTTATACAAAATCGTGTAAAAACGACCCCAACGCTTTTAAACTGATTTACAATTTGCTTAAGCCAATAAAAAATACAACATCGATATCAAAACAAATAAAAAAAAACAACGAAAATGTCACAACAATAACTCCAATTAAACCATAAGCCCCGATTTCAATTCACAATAATCTTAAAAGACGTTATTGAGAAAGTTTTCGTTTCGTAAAAAACACAAAATGGCGGCTCGCTGACTCCTTGAACTACTAATTGACGTTTCGAATTATAACCCTTTCATAACCTCTGAAAGTTTCCTAACTTCGTTCCATACTTGAAATTAATAACCAATATTTTTTTTTAAATTTAATAAATACCGTGGCAAAAGTTTTTTGTTTGAAGTCAATAAATCACAGGACTTTATTTTATTTCACCTGTTTGTAAGTGCTACACAAATCTTAGATTTAAATTATAAACATTTATTTATTACTAGTGACAATACAATAATAAATCCAAAAAAAAGATTAATTAATGTGACATCTAATAATAACTCTCTAATCGTTTTAAGTAGACTTCCAGGCATCTATTACATACATAATATATAATTGTATTTAACTAACATTAATTTATATTTTTAAATGTTGAAAAAGAGTAACTACTACTTACCGGTTCTTGTCGGTAGAATCTGCATTCCGAACCGATGGTAAAATTACTTAATATAGTTTGTTAAATTTCCACCAAAATTATACTTGATTAAAGTATATTTTGAAGTGATTTGATTCTCATTGGCTGTATGAATAAAATTGGTGTCCCATTGAATAAAAAAAATCAATCTGTCACATAAATGAATGTGAAATCGTAGGCGAATGCTAGTATTAATTCGTTATAGGGAAATTTTATTTTTCGTCATAATTGTTTGAGAGTTAATTAAAAATTGTCTCGGTTCTCAATGATGCCAATTAACTGGAGTATTCTTTTTAGGGATCCGCGGGACAAAAGGGAGAACCACTTGTAATATTCTGTATTATAATGTACATAATTGTGATTAAAATTGAACAATTATTAACATTCGTTAAAAAGTAACGTAGTAGTAAGTATTGTTTGTCTCTTGTAAATTCACAACCCAGATGAGCACTTATAAAAGCTTATTATTTTAAAGACATATCACAATCTTTTTTTTTTAATTCAACAGTGGATTTCTTCTTTAAATTATATAATCCACTCTATTGTATTATAATTAAAAATATGTATTGTATGTGTGACATGATATGAGACAAAGAAATAGATCCCGCTGAGTTTCGCCGGTTCTTCTCAGGTCTGAGGTGTTAAATGCCCAACTGGTGGTAGATTTTTGACTTTGACTTTTGAAATCTTAGCTACTTCACATATCTGCACTACACATAGCAATGGAAATATGTCCGTAAACTAAAATATAACTAAATTCTTTGACGTTTCAAAATGTCGATATTTGTCGCTGAAATTTTTCTATGTGTAAAGATTTAAACTATAATCCAAAATATTTGTTTTAGAGTTTTTTTTTTTTGGTAAACAAAACAAATTTCGTTACTTACATATCAATGATTTCTATCTTTTATAAATTTTAAAACCTACGGAACCAGCGATGCGTTTGCGGAACGCACTTCACAATATCCCCATAATCTGTCTGTCCGGAGGATATAATCCGATTATCTATTTTTTAATTCCCTTTAGTTTTGTAGACGAAATATCCGGAAACAGTTTTTAGCTAAAAAACATTTTTTTCTTTTACAACCAGTTACATAATACATACAACAACAGTCTGTCAATTTCCCACTGCTGGGCTAACGCCTCCTCTCCCTTTGAGGTTTAGAACATATTCCACCACTGTTCCAATGCGGGTTGGTGGAATACACATGCGGCAGAAATTCTATGAAATTAGACACATGCAGGTTTCCTCGCGATATTTTCCTTCACCGAATTTAAGCACATGAATATTCAGTGTTGCTTGCCTGGATTGAACCATCATCGGTTAAGATGCTTTCTGACCACTGGGCCATCTCGGGCATTTTTAAACATTTTGGACATATATAGTATAACACACGGGGGCGATTTCTAGTATACAATATAGAATATAAGAACATCTGTCAATATGTTAAGATATGTCGTTTTACAATCTGATTATACATAAAAGATAATTTATATAATTTAACATTAATTATTTTACGTACTAAGTAAAATAAGCAGCATTTTAATTTATCATTATTCTGACGTAGATTTAGTGACGTAACGGTGAATCTGTGGGCGGTGAATGAATGAAAGAAACGGTTTAGCAGACTCGTATTTTAATTATTATTATTTTTTGTTACAGATTAAATATGTACTCCGAACTATACAGATGATGCGGTAAGTTTTTTTTAAAATTAACTAATCTATAAATAACATAATACATAAATAACAAAGTATGAGCTATTACCTCGTTCAAAATAAATAAAAAAAATTAAATGTGTAAGTACACATTTGATTTCAAAAATAGAACTTATATTATAACGTTTTATAATAATTTACAGAATTATTTCGAAGCAAAGTATTAATTAAAATATATTAAATAAAATATCCTATATATTAGTTGATTTAGTGCATTTCCTAATGAAAAATTCTATAATAAAAATGGCGTCGAACAAAAATTAAATCACATTGCAATATGTTAAACTACATTTCAAGGACCGTCAGCGTTTCTCAAACTTATGTTTTTTTTTTAACATAAATCAAATATGAATGTGTTGTAATGACTCAAAGACATTTTCGTCGTTTGCTTCATCCCCTAATCTTTCTTAACTAGCTGTATTCATGAAACTGTCCTTCACAAATAATCCACACAATTATATACATCAATACTGAATATGTTATTTATTTTATTAAATAAAAAAGGGATAGAAATTTATTACAAATAAAATATATTTACATTAGAAAGACAATATAAATATTTATATAAGTGTTAAAATTAGTATAAAACACATTTTTATTCATTCACTTATCAGTACCGTTACACGTGTAGGTCTGTCCGTCCGGCCATTACTCCGCTGCTATCAACCCTAATAACAGTTAAACCCCTCTTTATTAAAAGCGGTTTCAGCATTAAGATTTTGTTTTATTAAGGCAAAAGGTCCCTAGCAGATTTTTTTTTTAAATACACCAATTGAAAAGAATTGGATATTCAACTTGATACTTTTAATACTTATACGTTAGGTTAGAGTTTCTTAGGTTAGAGTTGTATTTCGTAAGGTTTTAAAGATTTTTAAATAAATACAGTTTAGCCATAATAAAATATAAGGTGTTTCGTTTTGCGAAAATCTGTTGCTCCCAAAGTCTAGTAGCATACATCTAAATTGAAACAGTAATGAGATATATAAGAACAATGCCAGCGATGTAACTAATAATTTTGTTATGTATCCTGCGTGACATGCGTACGTAAAATACCTTATGAAATTGCTTGGCCGTTCTTGTTTAATTTTAGACACCATCACTAAAATCCACAAAAACATGTAGCATAGTCTAATTATTCAATCTACCATTTTCATTATAGTTGAATCAAAGCAACACAAAGGGCACACGTCCCCGAACTATGTAATATTGTGTACCTCCAAATTCATTGGCTTACGTCACACAGCAGGTACGTACCTATGAGAATTTCATTAGAGGGAAAATATCCCAGCTTTACCTTAGGGTGACTACACATGACAGACTAGACATATTTTCGTCTGAGCTATGCAATTATTATTGTCTTAGGCCTGTCGGCTTGAGTGAAATATTTTCAATCACTTTAACCAATATTGCATCATGCTTGTGCTGATAACTAAGCCTATCCATTGAAGGGTCTACCTACAACATGTTAAGATATTTACATTATGCATCATTTATAACTGCATCATGCATAGAAAACTCTAAGCTCACCATACTTTTAATGACTCAATTTGTATGTGAAATTTCAACTATCTCAAATGCACATAGCATATTTCTAATAAAAAAAGATTGATTCTTAGGCGTATATATTTTTAACAAAACTAATTATATTATGAATGTCTGTAATATACCTTAAGGTAGAGTGAATCATGGTATTATTAAAAAGGTTATTTTTCAGTTTATCGTTGATTTATGACACCCATTTTGTTATATTGAGGCGATTTGTTCTTTAATATACTATTAAGTATGCAAAATGAAATTTGAAAATAGAAGAGTAACAAATCACATTATTAATATAAAAAATAAAAAGTTCTTTTCAAATAAGACTTTATGAAACACAACTCATTTAAAAAATATATTATTAGTTGTTAATTTTATTAATAAAACAAACGTATGATTTCTTGCCTTAAGAAAATACATCAATCCGAATGCGTTTAAATGTACATTGTTAATGATTACAACAATTAAAAAATATAGTTGCACATTTATTGCTACAAAATTCTATAATTTGAGTTGAAATTATGTGAAATGACCATTAATGCAGCATAATTTTCTTCATCTCACTTATCACAGTCAGAAAGTCATAAAGTTTAAGGTTCATCTATTAACAAATGAGTCTTAAAAGGCACTAAAAATAGTTTTATTTCCCTTGGAGTACAAATGCATATCCATAAGGGTACATTACGCCTTATGAGTTACAAAACACCGCCTGAAACAAAGTGACGCATTAAAAGATCATACTCATTGTGATGAGATCTGGGTCGCAGTGTGTGGTGTAATGTTCATTTCACGGCGATATCTACAATCGCTACCATTTCTCACAAATACAAAAAGAAGGGTTAATATGTTATATGAAATATTATTTTAACTTTTTAAAATTGGATATTCCTTATAATAACGAATATGGAAGCTAAATTGTTTTTTGTTTTATTTAATGTATATAAAGCGAAGTTTTACCTCTAACCATAATGCACATGCAATATTTTACTTTATTTAAATGATTGATGCAGAGTATTCTATCTCAGCCAAAGTATACTTGAAGTTTGAGCTATACAAATAAAGATTGTTATATAAAAAGCAACATTGTTAAGCTTGAGTGGTTTTAGGGGTAGTACATTTCCGCTAAAACTATAATTTTAGACCACGCGCCATGATTCCACCCAAGAGCGTAATTATAGTCGCTTTTGCCTGCCAACACAGTATTTGCATTACTTCACGTTGAAATTTCCAAGTCACAATGCTGAAACTGAAAAAAAAAATTACGTTTTCAAGCCGTTTACGTGGTTCACGGTGCGCTGGGTACGGTGGAGTTTTGAGTGATTATTAATTTGACGTTTGATATTACGGCTCGGTTTCGAGTAGACTAAATTTTTTTAGTTTGTTTACGGGTGGTTAATTAAAGGAAACTGTAACAACGCTGCACAACTTTAAGTTAATTAGTTTCGAAATCTGAAATATTAAACAATGAAATACTCTTGACTGTAAGCAGTCTTAACTTTTGCTTTATTTATCTGCATTACTCATTTCAAAAGAAGTAATTCTTACCCGAAACGTACTCATACTAAAGTTGATATTTGCACAAAATGCCAAAAACGAAGTATTATCACTGTGTAAAGTGATCCGAAAAACGGAATTCTAACATTTAAAAATGGATCAAAAGACTGAAAAATTGTCTCTTAAACTTCTAAATGCCCCATTGAATAAAAACTTTGTCATGTTTCAGAAACATTTAAGTGTCTTCCCCTGTCAGTGGTTACAATGGTTACTGAGGAGGAATCTTTTTTATCTTTTGAGCCTGAAAAAATGGATCGCGACACTTAAAATAATATCCATACTATATAAGAAGGAAATAATAAATAGATCTTAGATGTATTTGCTTCTTATTCTACTATACGTCATTTTGAGTTTCAATTAATACAAGAATGAACATTTATGAAATTATAAAATAACATTTTTGCTTTGGTGATTGTAATAACTTTGTTGACAGATGGATGTCTTGAATAAACGAAATATTTCACGTGAAGGAATTTTAACCTAAATATTTGTTATAACACATCAAAAGATGTGTCTCGCGAATTGTTAAATTTATTTTACAAGCAGAACTGTCAACGTAGCTTAAATTGATGTTTATTAAATAAAAATTTAATACTTTTACGAAAATTTTACATACTTTAATATTAGTACATAATTTTTTCTTACACTAAATTTGGCAAATTTAGATTAAATTATCATAAAGCAGCTCTTGATACTCCTATAATAATTTGTATTAGTAATAAATTGTTTGTTCTTACTATTTACATGAACTCAATATTAGTCTGATTGCTTATTAAATATTTCAGAATAATATTATAATGCCAAACTTACAACTAAAATGGTTTGAGCAAAAACTTAGTCTGTGATACTACCGAATAGAATTGCTATGCTTTTAATTACATAATGGTTTCAGAACCACTGACCGCTCTATTACGAGCTTCTGGAAAAAGAACGCCATTGGTTGCTTGTATACGCGCCTAGTGACTATCAATCGTAGAGCGCTTACACCGCTTTACAATTATGTATTTACAACAGTTATTATTACTAAAATTTTTGAAAAAAATATGATTACATAACATCATTTATTTTGAACAAAAATAATATGGTCGTATATAAATAAATAAAATTCATTTAATAACGTGATTAAAAATATATAAAATATACAAAAGTATTAAAAAATAAAATAAAATATTATTAAGTGAAAATATTAAAATTCCTCCAGCGCTAAAAGCGCTTTATTATCACGAAACTAAATTCCTCCCTCATCTATTTCTGTCATCATTCACTCTTTACGTTCAAATCATGCCATGTCAGTTTGAAACAGCGCGATTTCAGTGATACTCGTTTCATATTATTTTACGTTTCGAATAAATATTTACTGTAAACAATATTTGTTTAACATTATAAATGTTTATTATAATATTTCTGTTAAATTTCGGTGTTAAAACGTTGTACGTATGATTACTTTTATCTTTTTAGTGTCAAGATTTTGGCGGTTAATAGTATTGCGTTTTGTTTCATAATGGCGGATTTTTATCTCGTGTTTTATAGTGAAATAAAATGGTGAGTTATCTTTTGTTATTTATAAACATTTTTATGTTCGCTAATTTGGTTTTTGCAATATAATTTTGAACGTAATAACATTGGTGATATGTAATAACTATATTTATTTAAAAGTACCAATCTTTATATTAAAAAAATGTACCAAAATTTTGTTATTTATTAAATCGAATGTACGTTTAATTCAGAAATTTTGGTTAAGTCTAAAATATTATTACCATTTATCTTCTCACTACTGAAAGAAAGGATTATTAAAATAAATCCAGTAATATTTCGCTATTACAACAAAAATAAGTTTTTAATAGACGCGTGTTTATAAAGAAATAACATAAAAAATTGAAATTAAAGTTTTATCAAAACTGGCCTATTAATATTTGGTGTTAACGGCGATGTGTAAAAACATCGTTTTATAAATTGATAACGATTTTTTCATATAAAACGTGACTGACACGTTTTCCACACCCTAAAGCCACTCCTATCCATTAAATAGTATCTTTATGTAAAGCAATACTAATAAAATACTATTACACTATTAGTGCATAACCCGACACACTGGACAGAGACAATAAATCCGAATTTTTAATATAGTGATTAATAAATGTAAACAATTCAATAATAATCATGAGCTTATTACTGCTACATTTGAGTAGGAACATATTTAGAAATGTGATCGCATTTTCGGAAATTAAAAAAAAATAGACGCATAGTTTGTATGATGTAATACCAATCGTATAAGTCATACTGTAGGATATCATTCAGTTTGTTGATCCTCTCTATCGTGAGAACGAAGCGCTTTGCAAACTCTAAATAATGTGCACAGCCAATTCACACAGTTTTGAAATTCATGCGTCTGTATTTCAAGCCATTAATGTAGCTTCAATTTACGTTTAAAATGTTCTGACATTTCGGTCAAGACTGTATAAAGTAATACCTTTGCCTGTACAAAGTTGAATGAAATTAAAAACTGTGACTGTCAAATGCTTGTTAACGTATTCCTAGTGTTAATTGTAGCGCTGCGTAGCCGTATGACCTCATTGTTTCAAACGATTCAAATTTCAACCAATCAATTTTATTTATTGTTGTATGAATACTGTCACGGACTTTGTGCTGGGACAGATATGTGGACTGGACTTACGGTTTACCGGTACAGTTTCCTATGTAGTACTGGTTGTTGTAGGCGTTTTATGGTGTTGGTTGTGGTGTGTTAGACAAAAAGAGTAGCTTATGTCTATTCTCGGAGTTCAAATTTGCTTCATACCAAATTTCATTAAATTGTGTGCAATAAACACACAGACTTTCATATTTATAATATTAATATAGATTTAAAATGGACGTGGCATCTAATAGGCTCTTTCAAATATTAACTGTCCCTTACATCACCAAGCCATCAACTATAGTTATGATATGGCCTGTAACACTAGCTCACCTTTTAAACCAAAAGTACTACTAAAAATAATTTATTCCGTACAAATTATGACACCGGGATATTTATAATTATAGACATAAGAGTGCTAAAAGTAAGAAGTTAGCTTAAACCATTATTACAACTTAAATGTCGTAGCTGACTAATAAATAAATAACTTAGTTTTATGCGGCCGCCATATTGAACGCCATTTTAATTTTGACATTTTTCGCAAGCCTGCCAAGCGGAATAGTTCGAATGTTTAATTTCAAAGTTAGAACGCGAACGAACGACTCGCACGTCCAAAATCGTGTCAGCGATGTTGGGGGATTCTTTTTTTGAATTTATGGAATTCTATCATATGTTTAAAGTTGAGCGATATCAATTTTTCGGACGCAGATATCATTCAATCGAGTCATTCGTTCTGAATTATAATTTGGTCTTATGAAGCGTGATTCTGTGTTAATGAACTGAATGAATATAGAATGCACAATTTTACAAGCACTTTTGAATCGTCATTTAACAACTATATAACTACAGGCACAAGGGACATAACATCTTAGTTCCCAAGGTTGGTGGCACATTGACGATGTAATGAATAGTTAATATTTCTTACAGCGTCATTGTCTATGGGTGATGGTTACCACTTACCATCAGGTGGCCCACATGCTCGTCCGCCAACCTATAACATAAAAAAAAAATTAAGTGAAGCTACCGGTTCGGATAGTAGATTCTACCGAAATAAAACCGGTAACATTGTCAGTAGTTACTCTTTTACAACATTTAACTAAACAGAAGTATTAGTTAACTACAGTTATATATGCTTGTAATATATCCTGCCTGGAAGTCAACAAGTATTAAACACACAAAATCGAAATGAGCCACTTTTCTAGTTTATCGCGTACGAACAGACGGCGTTTGGCTTTGTTTTATAACATACTAGCGTCCCGCTCCGGCTTCGGACTACAAGACTGATGCTAAATATACAACAGAATTTGTTTTATTACGACATCACATTACAAACTTAAAGTTATCTATTTTTTTTTTATATTGACCATGTATTATAAACAAAAATCACTGTATCTATTAAAAAAAATCGCATCAAATCCGTTGCGTAGTTTTAAAGATTTAAGCATACATAGGGACAGAGAAAGCGACTTTGTTTTATACTATGTAGTGATAGTGATTGTAACGGTGTTTTTTTTATTTCGTTTTCTCGACGTCAATAATACATTTTTTGACATTTATTGCACTCTATCCGTCTGTTTCCCTCTAACAGGCGTGCCGAATTTCACGGCGATCGATTGAAGCGTTGTGCCGTGAAGAGTTGAAGACGACTATTCAATTTGCCATTTGAAATATTTGTATTTAAATCATTGTTGAAGTTCTTGATGGAAATTTATAGTAAATTTTGAATAATTGATAATTGAACATTTAATTGTATCGCATATTTATGATAAGCCTTGTAAGTCGAAATTGCAAGAATTAATTATTATATTCAGTGAAAAAAATCTGGTAAAATAGTTATGTAATACACAACTAAAATCATTAATTGTAAAAATAATAAATATCATGCCCAAAAGGACCTATAAACCAATAATTCTCGTGGTAAATGTGGCAATACCTTTCGATAACAATGTGATACGAGTTCGTAACATATTAAATACAGAGATTTTGAAGTAGTAGTTTATATGTCTTACTAATTTCCGTTCATCATCTAGCCTCTGTGGGGTATGGTCACGTATGCTGTACCCCCTGACTACATGTATGAAAAATTTCATAATGATCGGTTGAGTTCCCGGACTATATCTTTATCAAATTTAATTACAATCGGTTCAGTAGTTGTGTAGTAATATGAGAGTTACTTGTGCATTTATAATATTACTAGCTGTTACTCGGCGTAGAATATGAAAACACTCCTTACTGAGTGTCATGATACGATATTTTATTTTCCAGTTAAAAAGTAACGTTTGTCCTTTCTCAATCTCTAGACTATTTGTGTACTAAATATCATTTAAATGGGTCCAGTAGTTTTGGCGTGAAAGACAGATAGAGATACTTTCGCATTTATAATATTAGTATGGATTATAGTTGTGGAGCGTTTGTCTGTCCGCGCGAATCTTGTTCAAACACCACCAATACGCCGAGCCCCCATATTCAATTACCCATTGAATGCCCGCACGGTTCCCATGGCGTATTGTCCCAAAATCGACCCACGTGCGGGGCAGATGTTGCGTAGGAGTTTATGTATTTTTTTGTCCCATAGGATGACCATAGCTCATGGTTTTCTATGGACTAGTCTCAAATGGGTTTCTTTTTTTTTAATTATATATTTTTATTGGGTGAAGTTTTCATCCTGGTTATATTAGTATACATGTTATTATAAATAAAAGTAGGTTCTTATATTTAGATCCTGTGATAGTTATATAAATGATTTGATCTTGTTTGGTTTAAAATAATAGTTCCTACATATGGGAACTTATTTATTTTAACACTATTTTTATTGTACCTTTTGATAAGTCTTTATCATCAAAATTTCCGAGGATGTCATGGTTCACTGCTTCAAGTTTTCCATTGAGAAGCCCATATAGCTTCAAGGTATATATTTAAATAGAATATCGCAGACGAAACAGCGTGGCAAAGCTATCTAATATAAATTGTAGAAATTTCGTCCACAGTAGTTTCAATTCAGTAAATTACAAGAATTCTCAAGTTACTCGAAACTTTTTTTATAAAAAGTAGTTTATTTTTTTTCGAACCGAGAGATTTATTTTTATCAACGAAGCTCGTCCCTTCAGAGACCCACTCTAATTAAAGTTATCTAATTGCAGTACAAAAGTTATCATTCATTGTAAAGTATTCTCGAAATCGTTGGTCGGTTTAAAGTTTTACGAATCGGAATTAATTTTGCGTTGCTTATTTCCCTGGATGCTGTATCTCGCTTTGAATCTTGTGATGTAATCGCGTTGTGATAAATTAATTTTTGGTTAATGGTTTTTATTGTTAACATCGAAGCTTTGGCTTAGTCTAGTCGATGTTAGGTTTAAGTTAATGCTTTGTTTATAATCTAGTTTAAACGTTAATAGTTTTTAAATATACATATAAATGTGACGATGGAACGCATGCATATCAGGAATATTTAAAGACATCTCTGGAAATAGTGATGGCGAAGATGCTTGTACTCCTAAGTGGGCCAAAGTTTCTCTAAATTTTGATGGCATACGTGTTTTATTGAATGAATAATTAACGATAATAATACTAGTGAACCTTGAATTAATTAATTGTCCTGGTGATCGCTTAAATGTTATAGAATTTGATGAAATGCAGACTTAGTAGTGAGTTGCGACAGTGTATATTAAAACGTGATCTGTCTATGCAAGTTTTTAAATTATTATTACCTACAGTTCGGAAATAATGTAGGTTCCACTAGGAACCTACAAGTAACTCAACTTATTCTGTCCTATTTGAGATATCCTAGAAATAAAATATACTATATTTCAACGCTTTTTGTCATCTATATAGAAGAATGTTATAAATGTGAAAGTAACTCTGTCTGTCAGTCTGTCGCTCTTTCACTACCGAACCGCTGAAGCGATTTTGATGAAATTTGGTGTGAAGCAAATATGAACTTAAAGGAATAGGGATATTGGCCTTTTTGCCTAACACATTACAACAATCCCCTAAAAGGCGAGCGAAACCGCGGGTTATAACTAGTTTTATACAAAGTAATATGGCGTATTGATTAGTAGTTTTTTTCTAAATGGTCTTCTAAATGTTAGTTTAATGGTCACCACACGCGAGCATGCTTATCTACACTTCGAACGACGACAGATGTATAGCATCCGTACAACAAAAATCCCTATTCCTTTATTCATTTTAATTTGTTGTAATTCTGCTGTACAATGCTAGAGAGAGACGGTTAGCTATCTATCTCCCTCACGCGTAGATTTGTTCGTGATTTTGAATTACAACAGTGGATAATACAATGTGATGTGCTGGTTTTATTATTATTCTCGACTTAGTTGCTCCGGTAATTGAATGAATGAATGAACGAATGGAGGACCGGAAAGGAACGTGTTGACTATTGGTTGTATTGTTATTTTGGATTTTAAGTAGCTGTTGGAATTTAATGAATGAATGGACGATAGACCGGAAGGTCTAGTTTTTGTCTTATAGGTGCTTAATGCATATATTTGTTGTAAAATAATAGTTTGTTGGTTAGATCTTGCGGTTATATACACAAATGTTGGTGTTTTTGCACACACAGTTAATTTTTTTTTTAATTTAAAGTCTGTACCCAAGCATTCAGGCATACTACATCAACCATAAATCCGATGGGACCATATAACCGGTGATAGCCTTACATTCCTATCCAAATATAGAATTCCATTGTTGGATAAAACCTTAGCCCTGTGCCTCCCTTAATAACATGTCCTCCCTTTAAATATAACTGTCCGAGTTGAATGCTCTTCATCAGCATACTATGTTAATCTACATATATATTATATAAAAGTGAAAAACAACTCAATGATTAATCATGAGATTTGGTAGATAGGTTCCTTATAGGGTGTAGACATCTGCTAAGAATGGATTTAACGAAACCCCTAACCTAAGGGTGGAGAACGAGATTTGGTATTTATATGTTTTATAAACTACACCGTATACAAAACTATCACCAAAACTACCCTTTCTATACCGTTTAGTCAGTCAGAACAATTTTTAATTTTTTTATGTATAGATACAGTATTACTTGGTGGTAGGGCTTTGTGCAAGCCCGTCTGGGTAGGTACCACCCACTCATCAGTTATTCTACCGCCAAATAACAGTACTCAGTATTGTTGTGTTCCGGTTTGAAGGGTGAGTGAGCCAGAGTAACTACAGGCACAAGGGACATAACATCTTAGTTCGCAAGGTTGGTGGCGCATTGACGATGTAAGGAATAGTTAATATTTATAACAGCTTCATCGTCTATGGCTGATGGTGACCACTTACCATCAGGTGGCCCATATGCTCGTTCGCCAACCTATACCATAAAAAAATATATACTAAGTAAGTTAACATAATATGTTTCATCGAATTCCGAGTCAGAAATGACATCATATATCTATATATAAATAACTATGTATAAACATTAGCAGACTTTAGAGTGATCAAACAGATGTTACGATCGTGCTACGTCACGTGATCTCTGAAAAAACAGATGATCAGCTATTTTGTTCATATACATATATGTATTGTATTTAACATATTCAATTTGTAACTATATGTAAAGCCGTAGTATACTAGCTTTTGTACAGGGATCATGTTTGCTACATATCCAACTTCATCAAATTCGATTCAGTTTTTTAGCCGTAAAAACGTTACAGACTGATATGTGAATAGAGATGGTAAGAACGCGTGCATCTTAACCGATGATTGCGGGTTCAAACCCAGACAAGCACCGCTGATTCATGTGCTTAATTTGTCTTTATAATTCATCTCGTGCTCAGCGGTGAAGGAAAACATCGTGAGGAAACCTGCATGTGACAAATTTCATAGAAATTCTGCCACATGTGTATTCCACCAACCCGCATTGCAACAGCGTGGTGGAATATGTTCCAAACCTTCTCCTCAAAGGGTGAGGAGGCCTTTAGCCCAGCAGTGGGAATTTACAGGCTGTTGCAAATTCATTTATTGAATACTAGTTGTCGAGAAGGGGTTTGTTGTTATGTGTTAGGCAAAAAGTAAGGCTTTGTATGCTTAAATCTTACAAAACTACGATACGGATTTTGATTCGGTTTCTTTAATAGATAGAGTGGAATTGAGGAAGGTTTTTGTATATAATACATGATAGTAAAGAATATTAGAAGTTTGTAATGTGTCGTCGTAAATAAAAAAAATCTTTGGTATATTTAGTATCAGAATTGCACGCGTGCGAATCTGATACGGGTCGCTAGTATACTCGTATAATATACAGTAAGTACCTACTGATTTACTTGAAGGTTTATTTGACATGTCTAAATATTTACATTAAAATCTTGTAAGATGACAATTCAAGAGTACTTTTAAAAGAATATTTTGAATACGAAAGTATTTTGATTTCGATTCTTTTAATGTAGTTGGTTAAAATTAGTTTGTTCTATAGATGCTGTATGTTGTTATAAAATAGGCTATTTGACTGGTTTTTAAAATCCATTTTATATTATTTAGTAGAGGTTAAGGGACCCAGTAAAAGTTGATTTTTCTTATTTCTAGTACATATTTGCCGAAAAATATCATATTAAAAATTCCATATTTAAATAACGCACGAAAACGATACTTGGACAATATGGCGCTGCAATGGGGTCGGTGACGTCACTTTGCTGTATTTTAATCTGTGGTACATATAGGAGAAAAGCAAGGTTTACAAGAAAGTGACTTCATCATAAGCCCGACCAAACAGGGGCGTTTTGTGTCACGTGACAAACGTTTGAAAAAATGCATTTTTATTTATTGATTTTTGAATAAATTAAGTATTATTTTCAAGTTTCGTTAGTAAATAACCATTTTTAAGCTAATAATATACACTGATTACAATAATTCACGATTCATTTTTCGCGTTGTCAAATAGCCTATTGTACAAAAAATCGTGTTTTTTAACGAGACGAGTATGTTTGAATCAATTTTATTAATTGTATAATACAGTCGCGTACAGCGTGTCTGATAGCGTGGCCTTCACTCTCTGATAACCCGATAACAGATAAACGGCGAGGGCATTGTCGAACCTTGCCTACGAAACGGGCTCGAGTTGTATTGTTTGAAAAAAAAATAACGTTATCCTAATTTTTTTAAATGCAGCGATTTGACTACTCAACAGATCATGAATATTTGTGTACAGTACCATTACATAGTATAAAACAAAGTCGCTTTCTATGTGCCTATGTGTGCTTAGATCTTTAGAATTACGCGACGGATTTTGATGCGGTTTTTCATTATAGATAGATTGATTCAAGGCACATGCGTAATATACTACATAAATATTGATAGGTTTGTATTGTCTAGTGACTGAAAAACTGAACGTTTGTAAGACATTCTGTAGTGTTAGTAATAACTAATTCACGTACAAAGCCGGGGCGTGTCGCTAGTATATACATATATGTATGTGTAAGGTGTACATAAATGTATATAGGGTTAGTAACACCTAACACGTGGGCTGAAGATAGTTTTCTAAGTAATTGTAAACGTAAAATAATTGTCTGTTTGGTATGTAATCACGACTAAAATATCAAAGTTTTTAGGAGCGAGGTTGTATAGTCTAGGAGATACAGGAGGACTGGGAGGGGGGAAACTGGCGAATTGATACTAATAATAATATATAATAATTTATTGGTGCAAAAGAAATATTACAAAGATTACCTTATATAAATATGTGAGTATACAAAATAAGTATGACTATTGTTAAATATGACCATTTGCTAAGTACTCTATTCAAAAAAATACCACTACCATAAAAAATAATCGTAACAAAATGAAAGTTCGTTTCAATAATATTGCTTATTAAACATACCTGAGATTTAATGCTGATCAAAATGTTATTGTAATACAATATACGTTCGATTTAAATACTATGCTGTTGTGTTTCGTTCCTAGAAATTATTGTTTGCTATTACATATAATATATGCTATTGGGTAGGTACGTAATGTTGTCTTACGATACTGCTCCTTAAAAGCTGTGCAGAGGTTTTATACGACTCGGATTCCATTGAAATTCCTTTGTTTGATACTAGTTTTTGCCCGTATCTTTAGGAGTGTTTGTGGCCACTTACCACCTTAATGGTATAAGACTAGCACTCGCCCTCGGATTAACACGGGTGCAATTATTAATAAAGAGTATGATACAGTATTTAGGAGTAATGAAGCTTTCAGGGATTTTTTTTCTTAGAATTTGATCATTACTTTTCGAGAACAGCCTCTATTTAGGAACAGGTAAATTGTCCATCTGTATAATATTATTATTGTATCAGTATATAGTATAAAACAAAGTCGCTTTTTCTGTCCCTATGTTTGCTTAAATCTTGAAACTGTGCAAAGGAATTTGTAGCGGTTTTTTTTAAATAGAATGAGTGATTTGAGAAGAAGGTTTTTATGTATAATAATACATGAGAAGTTTCTCCTGTGATGTCATATCATTGTGGGTCGCTAGTATACCTATATACCTATGTAATAGTGACTATATCTCGTGATTTGCTTTTTTTTGTAAATAATGCGTTAAAACCCCCCGATATATTTCAGCAGTCGATTAAAAATGTACAGAATCTCAAAGACTTACTGCACTTCAGCGTTTTACAATAGGTTTTAGCGGTCACAGCCGTCAGTGTCGCCTGGTCGGACCTCATCGCCGAAACGTCGGAGGGGCACCAGCGCACACCACAAATGTAAACTCTAAACTCGTATAAATAGAGGTCACAATACGTTGCGAGTTACCCCGTTATAAATCCACAGCATCCCCCATACAGCTAAGCTCTCAAAAGATCGATTCTTCAGTTACAAAGTCATTATCCGTCGTGTTTGTGGACCGGTCGTAAGATTCGATCGAATCGAGTCGCCTGTTGAGTTAGTCGTCGACGGATTTGCGGGGTTTATCAGGAGTGTACGCGATGAGATGGCGTCCTTTTTGCTGAATAACTTGGTGATAGGGGTTGTTTGATTTGATAATGGACGTATGTGCTCTGTATCACCCAAATACCAGTAAAGTTAGCCAGTGTAACTACAGGCACGAGATAGCACCTTAGTTTCCACGGTTGGTGGTCCATGGACGATGTAAGGGATGGTTAATGTTTTTAACAACGCATGTAGCTATAGATGGCCTATTGCCTACTCATTAAATAAAAAAAGTATGCTTAATAGATTCCTTCAAGATCACTTATGACTCGTTTTCGAACGATTTCGTAAAGGATAATTTAAACTAAGTAGTATGGAATAAGTAACTCTACATATTTTACTAATTTTAATTCGTTATAAAATAAAAGCTATGTTCCCTTTTTTTTCTAACTTTGTTTGAGCGTTAGTCTGTCAGGACAATCAATTTTATAACTAGTAGACATATGAGATCTATAATTGTAAATAGAGTATATACAGTAATCTACACAGTAAATCGACTAACAAGTGAGATTCCAGTCGTTTCTTTGTAGATTCTTATTCTATGAATCTCTTAGCTTTACGTTTCATTTGATATTCCGTTTGACGATACAAAAGTACTTCTGAGAGCGTCCTTAAATAAACAATAGCATGATATCGTTTGGATTTCGCAACGAAACTATTGAGGAAAAACGGTTTTTCTTTCTTATGTAATAATTAAACTGAGGATGAGTAATCTCAAGCTTAACTACTGGATACTTGAAAATACAAATATTAATTAAATTCTTCTTACCTTCATAATTCTCTCCCAAGACTCCCCGGTGGGGTGTATTATCCACTTTAATAAAAAAACGCTCCGTCAGCCCATTGCACGACTATATTTAACATATTCACTCCTATTATAGACGACGTCTGCCCTTTATAATCTTTAGAATGTAAAATTATATTATAATATATTTAACTACCTACGTCCTTAGTGAAAGTATGTAATATATTCGTTCTTAAATTGTAAAGATAAAAATAGAACACAAATAATTTAAACTAAGAACTATTTAAATTTGAAAATAGAATCATTATTAACGTGTATTTATACGTTAATGATTATTTGAATTGAAGAACTGGTATATTTCTTTTTATAAAAACAAATGCCTACATTTCGATTTAAATATGGAACAATTGGCGTTCTTTTGGAAAATATTTATAATAAATCGTATTCGTTACGTTTTCTTTTTCTTATAAAGAATAACAGATTGGAACACTAATTATAAAAGTAGATTTGAATGAGGATTTTTTTATTACTTTTTATTTCTGTAAAAGAAGACTTATCTGTCGAAATTTATATTTAAAAAAGGATTTCATACGTCTTAAGAAGTTTACTTTCAATTGTTATTACTTGTTTAATAATAATTATTAGAATATAATTCAAATAAAGACGTCACTTTAAATTATATACCCTTCTTTTCGTGACATTTTCGGTTTAAATGGAACGTTACGAGTTTTTGAATTTCGAATACGTTTCAAAAAAGAAACATCGCCAATAAAATTAATTTTCGAATTGCTATTTAATGTTAATTTGAATTTAGTATTCGATTTTTAAATGGTCGACTTTTTAAATAAATAGAAATTCCATACACTTAAACTCATTGTTGGTTTAAACAAATAGCAACGTTATTGTTTTACATTTAGAGTTGAAATTGTAACGATTAATTTCCAAGGTCGTAGTACCCTACCATTCTTACGGAGATGTCGATAGTATGTCGAAAATAACGCGGGACGCCGCAGCTGCCCTGCAACAATGAATCGGGACACAATGCGGGACTTCGTTTATTATTTTTTTTATTATATATACACGTATGTATGTATGTGTGTGTATTTGATTCACAGTAACCCCCGTAACGGTGTTTCGGGAAGTGAATTTTTTTTGCATTGTACGCGTGAGATTTCTTTATAATGGATTTATTATTATTGAATCATTGGTTGCTGAACAGCTTACCGATGTTCGGATGTTTGTTGCACGGCATCTGCGAGATTTTTGAAATAAAAAAAGTTGTTTTTTTTTTTTAATTGACATCCTGACAAAGGTCTTAAGGTATACAGCCAATTGTATAAATACACTGTGTAACGTAGTTTTCTTTTTTATGTGTTAGTAAAGCATTGTTAAATGTTACAAATTTCTAGATACATATGTCACGATCGGCCAATCAATGACGAGGAAAATTTACATTTAAACATCGTCAAAAAAAAATGTTTCAGTGAAATATTTACGCTCATAATGTTTTACTAAAATAGTAATTAAAGCTAAGCTTCTTAATAGACCGCGTGTAATGTTCACGAGTTTTTTCGTAACGTGAAACCTAACACAGTACATGAACAATAAGAATAGATTCGATAAATACAACTAGTTGCAAAAAAAATGACAATTACTTTTCAATTACTTGTAATGTGATTTTGTTCCCATTGAGTCATGTACTCCATTTATAAATATAGAAATTAAATTATTCCGTCCGGCTGTATGTTCCCGTTAATCTCTAATACTATGGGTTTCTATGAAGAAGCTATTACGATATGAACAGGCTAGCTTATTTACTATATTTGGTGGTAGGGTGTTGTAGAAGCTCGTCTAGGGCGGTACCGTACCACTCATATCATATCATATCATATTAGATACTAGTCCGTGGGGGACTGTTGTCATGTGTTAGGCAAAAAAAGTAGTCCATGTCCTTTTTTGGAGTTCAAGTTTGCTTCACACCAAATCTCATCAAATTCGGTTCAGCAGTTTGGTCGTGAATGACCGACAGACAGACAGTTACTTTCACATTTATAATTTTAATATAGGTTATACCGCCTAACAATTAAGGCAAAGTCGCGTTCGGAAACTAATTGTTGTATAGATTGGTCTTGGATTTGTCAAATTCGTGGTCTTTCGTCAGGAACCAAGTAGTCATCACCACTGAGCCAGCTGGTCGTGTAGTTTCTATGAATCGATATAAGTTATCACGTCTAGTTCCGGCAAACCTATCTGTTGACTTCCGGTGTAAAAATAAACGTTATTTGGTTGAAAATATACGTAATACAACTTTGACATATTTATGTACTTTCAATGTACAGACAAAGATTATATGCTTTATACATATGTATGTAGTATTATATAGTATATTACAATTGGTTGGAACTGAAAGTATTGTTGTGTTTTTTAATAAAACTGTTCGCTCATTGGTCGAAATTATACGTAGACCAATTGAAAGATTGAGAAAAACATTTATGTGTTTACAGCAACAGTAACAGCCTGTAAATTTCCCACTTCTGAGCTAACGCCTCTTCTCCTATTAAGGCGAGGGTTTGGAACATATTCCACCACGCTGTTCCAATGCGGTTTGGTGCAATGCACATGTGGCTGAATTTCTATGAAATTAGACACATGCAGTTTTCGTCACGATGTTTTCCTTCACCGCCGAGCACGAGATGAATTATAAACACAAATTAAGCACATACATATAGTGGTGCTTGCCTGGGTTTGAACCCGAAATCATCGGTTAAAATGCACGCGTTCTAACTACTCAGCCATCTCAGCTCTTTGTTATGTGTTTATTTTGAACATTTTTTTTTTAAATGATGATCAAATCTGGTATAGTTATAAAAGATATTGGTTGACTCAAGAGATAAAGGTAGTGAATAAAAGTAGACTTTGGAGTGTTGAAGTTTGAAGCACAATGAAGTTACCACTGGGTGACCACTTACCGTCAGGTGACAGCTTGTCTATCTAAAAAGTGGTAGACTCGTCTAATCAAGCGAGCTACTTACCCAGAATCCTAGAATTACTGTTAAAAGTTTATTATACGTTTGTTTTAAGGAAAATAAATGATCGTTAATTCTATAATTAGTTTATTATATAATCGTTACGAGGAAAAATATACGTATTTTTGTTACTTTGAAGTGAGTATTACTTTTAAAATTATTGTAATAATAACTTAATTATGAAGTTTTAATTAACTATGTGACTATAATGAGGTTTATTCTGAGGTTATATTACTCTAAAGTCACATTTCCAGCCTGGGCTGACTATATATCCTAACTTGAATTTAAAAAAAAACGTCATTAAATAAAGTATAGGAAATCTAAACGTAGAACTCTGTTAATACATATGTTAGAATCGACTTGATTATTATGTTTAGTTGATGTATGTTATTAAGTATACCTTAATAGGATGTCTAACGCAAGATATTTTTTTAATCTTTGTAACGGCTCCTGAGGTGGATGATAACAAATAAATTGTGCTGAATATTGTAGTACAGATCCTGTTTTATTCCTCAAGACTAGAGCATTCCCAAACTAGGGTCGTAAGAGCCGAGTGAGGGGCCTTTTTTAAAAGCATTTCCATCGATAGTCGTTACCTTAGACTATTTATATATTTATACGATTGCGGTGGAGATCTAACTTATCAAGTTAGGCATGCCAAATTATGCTCACTTATGCAGGCAATAATTGGAATTAAAATAACAGACACCAGTAATAAAATAAAATAAACAATAAAAAGAGTAAAAAAAAAGATACATAATCAGCACATCCCTAACGTCCACCGCAACGGTCATTCCCGCCAAAATGCGTTCCATTTCCAAATTATTTCAAATATGGCCGCCGTAACGAGCCGAATGGGCAAACAACAATTGACCCCAATTCGCGGCTAATGGTTCGCTCCGAGACTACATTACAGGGTTGCCACTTGGAGAGCGCGCCATTAGCTAATGCCGCGGCTGTGCTTTGCACGTTTTTAATTTTATTTATCAGATTTAATCTAATGCTTTTACTTAGTTTTCATTGGTATTGATAGATTACTAGATTCGTCTAGGGGTGCGGAAGTGTCAGTGTGATAACCTATGTGTTATAAGATATTGCTGTCTATAATAAACTAAACTAGGATTTTTTATGTGATATTTCAATTATATGCAGGTGTGATGATGATAGATATATTCATTATGATATCATGTAATTTTATGATATCCTTTGAAAAGACCAGGCAACTGTGCTGGAGATAATATGGTACAGAATTTGTGAAAACACAAGCCCTGTATTTCTTCAGATGTGGAAAGAAGAAAATATGTTCAATTAGTAATCAAAGGTTTTAAGTGCTTTCTACCAATTGTAAATTAAACAGCAATATTTTGTATTTTTGTATTCTAACTTGGGGGGTGCGAAAGCCAGTACATACAGATGCAAGCACAAGGGACGTAACATCTCAGTTCCCATGGGTGGTGGTACATTGTTTATGTATGAAATAATGTTAAAATTTCTCAAGAAATTATGTGCACTGGTGACCCCTAATCATCTATCAACCTATGTTATAAAAAAATCTCAAATTCCAGTACATTTGTAAGACTTACTTTATGGTCACGCATGAAGAGTACTCCCCAGGATGGGTACAGTAAGTTTATAATCAATACGTACCTTACTAAGGAGGCTATTTAACGGGAATATATCTTTCAAAATCGATCCATTACTTTCTGATATTCGTGCTATCAAACTTACCGACTTACCGTTATCATATAATTGTTAAGTGTAGTGTAATTTATGTTAGTACTCTTACGGTATATGATTTACAAATTAATTACGATTTAAAATGTTAGAGTTTAATATATCTTCTTTGTTATATGCTAAAACTGTCTATATGTCTGTACACTTCCTACTGATTTTACTTTTTTTGTTTTGATTATTGCCAAACTTTATTTTAATGAAAATAATCTAGCGAGCGACCTGCCCTGGCTACACTCTGGTGCAATTTATCAAAAAGCTAATTGGTATGATATAAATATAATGAATGCCCTATTAGCACCCAGGAATAATCTAGCTTTCTATTATTATATTGGATAATTCATTCCAGATAATCCCAACAACATACAGATTTACTAATTTTATTATATTCCTGAGTCGAGATGGCCCAGTGGTTAGAACGCGTGCATCTTAACCGATGATTGCGGTTTCAAACCCAGACAGGCACCGCTGATTCATGTGGTTAATTTGTCTTTATAATTCATCTCGTGCTCAGCGGTGAAGGAAAACATCGTGTGGAAACCTGCATGTGACAAATTTCATAGAAATTCTGCCACATGTGTATTCCACCAACCCGCATTAAAACAGTATGGCGGAATTTGTTCCAAGCCTTCTCCTCAAAGGGAGAGGAGGCCTCTCCCAGCAGTGGGAATTTACAGGCTGTTGTTGTTGTTATTTTGTTCGTAGGTATATATAAAACTAGAATGCATTAATTTTACTCAAATTTTAAGTATCGTCCATAGCTTTAAAAACACGACTTACTTAATAGCAAAAAGTACAAACTGTTGAAATACTTCAAGTATCAAAATTCATAACGTTAAAAAAAAGTCAACGAAAAGTTTCAAGTGGTCTTGATCCAGATACAATTTGAGCTCCCGACCCGAAACTAACTTAAAAGCACTATAAAAACACTGTAGACATTTTAAGTACAACTGAAATATTAGCCGCTGGTGAAACTAACTGTAAATCCACTACCCATTGTATAAATTTATATATGTATATATATATATTTGATGACCTCCATGGTCGAGTGGTGTGTACACCGGTTTTCGTGGGTACGCCACTCTGAGGTCCCGGGTTCGATTCCGAGCCGAGTCGATGTAGATTACCATTAGTTTTCTATGTTGTCTTGGGTCTGGGCGTTTGTGGTACCGTCGTTACTTCTGATTTCCATAACACAAGTGCTTCAGCTACTTACATTGGGATCAGAGTAATGTATGTGATTTTGTCTCATATTTATTTATTTATATTTATATAAATTAACCATAAGTAAGGATTAAGTACCGTTTTAGTAGGTGCAGTCAGATTGAGAAAACCTTTGTCAGTTTTCAAATCCATTCCTTTATCAAGTCTTAAACTCTTAGTGCCTTTTGAATCTAAACATCGAATCATTGCGACGCAATATGTCATAATCGGTAAAGCAGATTATCGCTCATACTGAGCACGCGAAAATAGATCTTAAGGTGACGAACCTTTTCTTACCCCAACTGCACCCAGTCATTGCATATATGCACTAAAACCTGCCTCGATGGTAGAGGCAGATTCCGAGGTTCTGCCCTGTTAATCCAGATTCGGTCGATAAATAGTTATTGGATTTTTCTGCCGAAGAATGGAACTTGGTGGTACGCTCCCGTGCCTCAGAAAAGCGGTTGGGCCAGTAGTGGAATTCTTTGCGGTCATATCAGATTTACCAGCACACTGCTGCACTATGTGGATATATTGTGACTTAGTGGATATATTACATTCATGTAAGTGTTTAACTAACATGAATTTATATTTTTAAATGCTGAAAAAAGTATCTACTGATTTTCCTGCCGGTTATTCTCGGTAGAATCTACACTTCGTACTGGTGGTAGCTTCACTTAATATAGTTGTTAAAGGACGATTCAAAGGTGCTTGTAAAAGTCTACTAGAATAAAGTTTATTTTGATTTTGATTAAATAGGAAAAAAGTACGCAAAAATTATGCATGCATTTTAACTATTCCTTACATCGTCAATGTGCCACCAACCTTGGGATCTAAGATGTTATGTCCCTTGTGCCTGCACTTACACTGGCTCACTCACCCCTAAAAACGGAACACAATACTCAGTATTCCTGTTTGGCTATCAAATAAAATATAAATCGCGAATTAACTGTAGTAGCTACGAATTTTTCATTTACTTCAACAATTAAAATATATTATTGTACAATTGAATTAATTCCTAAAGGTTTTGACTTTTAAATGTTAATTTTTAACCTTCACGTTTTTGTTAATAATAGAATTTATTATGTCACTGTAAAATCATCATAAAATTAATCGTGTATAGGTAACCATACATACCCACCCAGTTACAATAGTTTACTAAAAGTACGAGCAATTTTTATTATCATATAAAATTCTGTGTATCGATAAGCCTAAGCTCAAAACACGCATAAATTGTCCAAAAAAAAATATATAAAATGTCAAACAGACGCACTGTCGGTAAAAAATTTAATATTTCAAATATCGAACGGGAAGTGACGCCGATAAATGCGATAGGAAGCGCTGACCCCGGCGCGATAACAGCGGCATTCGAAATTCAAATTGCGACACCCGCCATCTTTGTAAACATGGCGTGCTTTATTTTTTATCTGTGTACATTGTTATAGAATTATTATAACTCTGCCTTATTCCGTGAAACCGTTCTATTTTTGAATAGATTTTTTTGAGAGATAAATTAAATTAAATTTTAAATATGTGATATAAAACGGGCTGCGCGTTACGTTTTGTTTTGATTAATAGTGTGAAAGAAGTAAATGTGTATTTTTTTATTGTAGTTGTCATTACACGCTGTCGGTCATCAGGCTATTGTGAGCATAGTGAAGCGTACATTTGATTGGTTAAATGATTTGCAACGCATCACCAGCGTCAAAATAACTCCATAGCGTAGCATTAGCGTTTGTATCATAGTGTGGTAAAGCAATAATTACTTGTGGCAATGATAATCAAGTCATCACCGCCATTCGGTCGATTGATATAAAAAAAATGTATCTTTCAGAGGATGACGACCGATCACGTGATACTTCATGCTGGCTTGTATTAAAACGATTCAGAGTTGAGTATTCTGCCTGTATATGTTCCATAGCCGGACTAAGGACCCCTCTCTTTTTAAGGAGAAGGTTTGAAGATGATTCTATTATAGCTCCAATGCGGGGTTGCTGGGTAAACTTGTGACAGAATTTCATTGAAGTTAGTTACATACACACTAACGGTTTCTTCACGGTGCTTTCTTTCAAATTAAGCAAATGAGAATTGAACGACACTTGCTTTGATCCCGAAATCTTCGGCTATAAGTTTTTAATTTCATCAAAATAATAGACTTAAACATATCTGATAGACTCTCCTGTTTTATGATCCTCCCGTTATATCCAAATGTTAGGAATCGTGCTCACTGACGTAAGGACTTGCCCGTATGATATAACCGGCAATCACACGATCGCAATCATTCATTTAGGTTCAATTACAGCATCGCTGTGATCGGTGAAGCATCAGATCCTAAGCAATGAAATGAGAATGCATGTATGACTTTAATAGCGCAGTAAGTTCGAAAATCGAAGATAATTGGATGTGGCACGAGTGCTGTTACCGAAGAATGATAATGAATGTAGATCTGTTTCTTTAGTTCGGTATTGTGTTGTATTCACAGATTCCGAAAGCGCTCTTCTATTGTTCAAAGATTTTTATACAATAGATTTAACGGACTTGTAGTTTTGTTTCGTTGTCTTTTCTTATTATTTTTTTAAATTTAAATTTCGAATGCGAACGAAATCGATTTTGTAATCGATCGATTTTTCAAACCTTGTGAAATCGTTCGCTGTGTCACAGTAACATATTGACGTATGAATTCTAAAATTGAATGTTAACAAGAGTCGATTTATCATTATCACATATCAAATGTAGGCCATTCTCGAAGAGGATGCATAAAAAATGTTATCAGTCTTCTAGATACGCGAATATGGCACTATTTTGAAAAGCAATAAAGCTCATATTCCTGTTCGCTCGTTAATAATCTCTGACAGTGAAATATACAATGATTCTTGTACTTATACAGCGTCAGACTGAAACAGCAATAACAGCTGTCTCGTTCTCGTGAAGTCGCCAATTTGTTTGGTTTAAAACAAATAAAAATGCAATATCAATAAAAATATACAATATCTTGTAGAAGAGTATAAATAACGATGCGTAGTGAAATTTATTGCAGTAATGAATGTCTCGAAAATAGTTGCTTTAGTATGTAGAATTGACATGGGAGTCACTGAAATGTCTTTCAAAAATGCTCCCAATAGCTAGTACAATAAGGTATATTTTATATCTGTAAGAGGCATTTAATATTAATATTCGTGCTCCTTTTGTCTCGTTTCGTTTTTTTTGCGTTCTAAGTATGCATATCGCGACGTCCATGTTACGTCTGTGAAAGACTTAACAAAACAGTTCCTTTATCGGTGACGAAATCGAATTCGAAATTTGAAATTTAAATCTGGAACTATTCAACGGCTGTATTACGCGCGCATAAATGATATCTCTTAGGCCGGCTTACTCACGGTACAAATTTTATTTAGGTAAAGAGTTTTTATATCAATCAGTATTTTTTTTTTTTTTTACGCACGTAGTAGATAATGTCCACTCATCAGATTCTACTGCCTAGCAGTTATGCTATTGTGTGTGTGTCTGTAACTATAGATTCAACAGCATCTTACCAATATTGGTGGAACATGAGGGATATAAGGGATAGTCAATATAACTTACTAACTTGAGTTGACATGGCCCAGTGGTTAGAACGCGTCTTAATGATTTCGGGTTAAATATATTTGCTTAGTTGTGTTTATAATTCATCTCGTGCGCGGCGGTGAAGGAAAACACCGTGAGGAAATCTACATGTGTCTAATTTCATAGAAATTCTGCCACATTTGCATTCCACTAATCCATTGGAACAGCGTCGTAGTATATGTTCCAAAACCCTCCCCTAATGGGAGAGGAGGCCTTAGCCCAGCAGTGGGAAATTTACAGGCTGTTACTTTACCTTAATATAACTTACATTGGTAGGTAGTACAGAAGATTGTTTTTGGTAACTAAAAAGTTTCCTCGTGTGTAGTCCGCCTTATGTCGTCGAAACCTATTCGTATCGCATTAAATGAATAAAAAATTAAGGGGACACGTTTGTCCCAGTTTTACGTTGATTTTATGAATCGTAATGGAATCTGAAAGGAGCGGCCATTTTGTATTGTTTTTTTTTTTATTAATACTCAGCGTCCTTTCGAAATTTGATTTTTTTTTTGTATTTGGAATGTATGAATGTTTTTCCCTGATCGTTGAACAACTTTTAGTTTTTTTTTGTGTTAATTAAATAGTGCACTGGCTGAAGTCTATGTACATTTTAATAGTACTTACGGAGTAAGATCTAAGTTCTACTGTCAATATGAATGCTGATTAGAACATACGCAACTAACAATTTAAGTGATATTGTTCCACCTTTGGGCAAAGGGTGGGAGATGTTTTTATAATAACACGAGTGACGTCATCATGACCGATACGACGAATATAGGCTGTTAGAGCTGAACATGAGATAAATAATATAGTGTTAGCTCTAAAAATGTACTTTATATTTTTAATATTTGTGGAACGTAATACACTAGCGACCAGCCCGGTTTCGCTCGCGTGCAATACTGATACTAAATATGCTATTTAGATTACATTCGAAACATCTAAAATTATCAGTGTCTCTATACTGTATTGTTCATGTATTATATACAAAAACCTTCCTCTCTAATCACTCTATCTATTATAAGTAACCGTATCAAAATCGGTTGCGTAATTTCAAAGCATACATAGGGGCATACAGCGGTAAGCGACTTTGTTTTATACTATGTAATGATTATGATTCTTAAAATGATAATAATGATAATAATGATAATAGAATGATTCTCATAATGAACTGTCAATATCACCGATTATTTTGTCTTTATCATTAACAAATGTTTCACGTCGTCACTTACATCAATACCTACTTGTCTGTATGTGTGTGTGTGTATGTATGTATGTATGCATTCGTAAAGACGTCATTTCGACGCCAAGCTTTTCAATCAAAACTAGAGTAGCGGGGAACCCTATACAATAACCCGAAAACAAGCCTCCGTCGAGTATCTCTGCGAACTTTTTAATTTCACATCTACCGTCAGACTTCAATTTGCCTCTCACTCGTCGTGCCCCGTTTGATATTACGACCGCCCCACTCGCCCGACGCGTTCAGACGGGCGAGTTACTTGCTCGTTTTATCTACGCTGATATGTTTTTGGTCATATATATATATGTATATGTATTTTGTATTTGTAATCTTATCGCTGTTTAATTAGACCAATCAATGAAGTTGATGCTTCTACATTAAATAAAGGAATTTGAGTTGAAAGTAATGTAAATGTTTTTTGTGTAGTTCATCTCGATAAGAGTCTAAATCTTGATAGGTCTACTACATAAGTCTATACATAATAATATAATTTATGATGATGTTAAGTACAATTAAACAACAATCAGATGTACAACAGAAATATATTTTAATTGATATTTAACCAAACAGTTACTCAACAATGTTTAAACAAGATAATATATAAAGTACAAAATGACGCAAGAACCAATAAAACTTTCTCAATTAAATATCATTGATCTGTACACAATGTACTTTTGTGTAAATATTTCACACGAAACGATCGCGACAATCCGGATATATCCGGTTCAATGACATAAAAGGACATTCCCATCGTACGGCATGGCAACTGGCACGAGTAACCCTACCCGTTCGAACAGGCAACAGTCATTAGCTAAAAACATGGCGTCGCATAGGGGAGTACGCATGCGTCAGTCACACAGGCGGGAACGAGCGCGATTGGTTGCTTCCTGCCGCAAATTGAACTCCGCGGACGTCCGTCGCACACGCGTTCCAATTTTAAAATATTTTTTAAATTCGATTCGAATTGTCAATATTTATTTTGTTTTCGCGAGTGAGTGAGCTGTGAGTTGCAATGGTAGGGGATGCTGGAACGTAGCTGCTGTATATGGTACATATTACATTTCTATATATATTATATTATTAATTATATTATAGTAATCATTTAATTACAACTGTAATATAAGATCATATTGTGACTTAAATTTTAGGCAATGTGAAATGAATTTCACTTTGAGGTTATTTTGTTGTAATGGTAATCTTATAGGCGATTATGAAAGGTTTTGGCACAGATATATGTATATCTATAGATTATTACTTGGAAGATATTTATATGTGTATATAAATAGATATTTTCCTTGCAATAGTACTTACTATGATGCTTAATATTCTTATAGTGCGAATTATTAGAGCCTAATCCACCGTTCTATATTCCGTTCGGTTGGTAACTGTCGCTTGGTGTCCACATGTAGTATTCGGACACGTGCTGGTTTCACGGTGTTTTTTTCTACACTGATCTTCATGAGATGAGCTGTAAATATGTTTGTAAGAACCACATGTTTAATTCATTTTACTATTACGGATCTAATAACTTTTATAAATCATTTTGGACATACGTTCAAAGCATTTAAATTATGGGATATGACAATGGTGTGTTAATTTAGCATCTAACGTGAAAACTTGTTTTACGTACTAATGGCAGAAACTCAAACTCAAATAACTTTATTCAATATAGAAGCATTACACTTTCTTATTGATGGTCAATTGAAACAGTACCACCGGTTCGGAAAAGAAAATACCCCGACCTGAGAAGAACCCGCGAAAGAAACTCAGCAGAATTGTATATAGTCGATTCGTAATCCAAAAGTCTCATTAAATATAGTAAATACATGGGTAACTTCGCCATAGTTACATTTACATTGTGTTACATAATATTATACAACTATGTATTAATAAGTTCGTTTTCTATGATAATTAAAATACGTGATGATGATCAAAGTTTTAGTTATAAAGATGAATCTTAAGTGTTTCAATCTCATATGTTTGGAATAAATAGATAGAGCTGTTCTGTAAGAACTTCGTCGAAATTCATCGCAAAACGTCACAATTGAATGTCAAAAAGGTGATACGCGACATGAATTGTAATAATTATGACATTTAAAATTATACACCGTAAGTCGGTTTACAAAATTTCACCAGCGAATATATGATATATAATATAATATATGAGGAATTGTTCCGATTCAATCATATAAAATTCGTTCGGGTCTCTGAAGAGTAAAGTTTTATTTTAGTAGCAATCACGCCTAAGTATCGCTCGTTCCGATCCGGTCCGGACAGGAAACGTTACCCGAGAGTCCGGGGAATACGCGCAGGCAGGATACAAGTCAGATATTATCCCGAACAAACGAACCCCTTCATTTATTATTTTACTATAGATTAAAATTCATGTTACCGTAAATATAACAAAGGCCACACTCCACGGCGAAACTACATGGGGGGGGGAGGCTCAACCGAAGCGAACTCTGACCCCAATACCGATGTACATAAGGACCACTCGCTACGGTGTTTCGGAGCCCATCTCTGAAATTAGAGTTTTTAATTAAGGACCGCCATCCACGATACGATCTCGCTTTGTCGCCGGCATTATTTACATTTCTTTTTGCAAGCTAAAGACCCCGTAATTATACGGAGATTTTTAGCGAGGCTCGTTCAGAGCGAATACAAAAATTAATTTCTCTCTTGTCATATTCAAAACTCTTTACGGCGTCTGCATTTGTCGTTTAAGTTTTTTTTTTTTTTTTCGTTGAATATTTTCAGAGCTATCACCGCGAGCTTTGGTGACAATGGGTGGTTTTTTTGTCGGGCTCGCGATGAATAGTTGCTATCTCCTGTTGATGTTTAGTCGGTATTGTGGCGACGCTTGATGCGATTGCGCGATGATGTAATCTGTCCCAACTGGCAGTTTACATTCATGATATTATATTAAAATCCAGTGTTAGGAAGTATAAAAGGAAAAGCGAGCCAGTGTAACAGCCGTTTGATGTATATCTTAGATCCCAAAGTCAGTGGCGTATTGCCCAGTTGCCTGTACATACTATATAAAAGAAAAAACGTTATACTTATTTTAATACTTAACATACTGTGATACACTATCAGAAGTGTTTCAGTTTGAAACCGATTAACGTTAGCAAATGAAAAACTTTTGACGGCAATTTAGCGAAATTTTAAAATGGAACCGTTGATATTCAAAACATAGGTAAATGTGTAGTTCTAAATTTAAAAATTTGAAAGCAAAACCGAATATGAAATTTCATTTTAAGTTCGATCACGTATTAGGCATTATATTTGTCCTATACGAATATAGAATTTGTTTTTGAACTTACATTTCTTTGTCCGCAGATGTGTTGAGGTCGATGTCACGTGCGAGATTGGATCGAGTTGGCTTCGAGATGAGATCGATAGTAGGGGACGGTATGTATTTTTTTTTAAATATTATCCAAGTTGAATTTTTGGCGTTATATCAACAAAATGTATAGTCTGTATGGTACTGTTGTATATCAGCTTCCAATATCCAAGATTTATAAATTTCTTAAAGGGCTAATATATATCTATAAACATATTTAATGGAAGATTTGTCTGTTTGCATATGTCATACAAAAATTAATAAGTAGATATATATGTTGTTATATTGTCGTAGCGATGCAATAAAGGCCAGTGACCCGGGTGCCAATTTGGTTGTTTTATTGAGCGACAAAACGTACTCCTCCTAACCTCTTTTATTGTTTTCATTCCGGACGAGAGGTCAGCTGGATGTGGCTTGACCTCTTTTGGTAATATCGAATATATTTTTTTTATTTTAATCGGTAAGTTTCTTTGAGGCACGTGGTCTCTTAAATAATAATTGTAATATAAATATTTGCGTTTTTCGTCGATTAAAAGTACACTATATCTATTTATTATTACAATTTTATTATTTAATACACGGAGTGATTCGAGAGGAAGGTTTTTGTATATAATACATGGACAATATAGTTAAGAAATACTGATTATTTTAGAAGTTCCTACTGAAATGTCATTTCATTGCACCCGTGCAAAGCCGGGTCGCTAGTCTGATAATAGTTTTATGTATATTAATTTAGTAGTTGTTGGACGATGTAAAACAATTGCCTCGTTTGATTTTTTTCGCAAGCCACTTCTATCACACCTAGGTCTCTGGTAACCGCACCCCCAGATCACTAACTGGGGGTGTGATGACCTAATCAATTCGGCTATCAATCGCTTTGTTAGCGGCTAAATAAAAGGTATTAAATGGACGTGTACATCGTTTATTCGTTCGTTCTCGAACGGAAAGGGTTTTAATTGCTCACTTAGATATATATATACCTATATGTTTTATGTGTATACGTATAATAATAATAATAATATAAAGGCGATAGTAATTCTATCTGTTAACTTTTCGTGCTTAAACTACTGAATGAGATGAGATTTGGTATAGAGATAGTTTGAATCCCGGGAAGAAAAATGAAATGAAAGCGGTTTTTTCCTTTGTTCCATTCCAAACAAGAAATAATCAAATCCGTATTAAAAAAAACATAAATGCCTGCGTTCTCTCAGACATACATAATAAGAATGAAATAACTGAAAAATTTATGCGTGTTAAGTCGCAAGTTCAGTTAGTATATATAATTCAGATATACATATATATATATATATATATATATATATATATACGGTAATAGGTATATAACGAAGCTACTATTAAACGATCGAAAGAAAATTAAACTACATTTTGCTACTTTATAAAATCATTTAAAATATGATGTATGTATTTGTGGTAAAACCACATAAGCTTAACATTACTGCTACCAATAATGTTATATTTATATACAAAAGGGCACGTGTTAAACAACATATCATGCCAATCTGTTCATTGTTTCTATTCGGATTATCAATAGTAAGGGCTATTGATATAGGCCCTTTTAGCACTACGTCAAAATTGATTACACTATCGGCCCTAATCGCTGTTTAGAGAGCTTAGATAACGCTGTTACTTTTCTATCTTCTTCTGATTGTTTAACTAATCGCCTTTGAATTTTATATATATGTGATCCGTTATTATCATAAGTACCTTTTCATCTGAGATTAATCTCTGTTAATTTTTTTTATGGTATAGTTTGGCGGACACTGATAGGTCACCTGATTGTAAGTGGTCACCATCACCCATAGACAATGACGCTGTGAGAAATATTAACTATTCCTTACATCGTCAATGTGCCACAAACCTTGGGAACTAAGATGTTATCCCTTGTGCCTGTAGGTACACTGGCTCACAC
The DNA here is from genome assembly GCF_905220365.1 of Vanessa cardui. Classification (NCBI taxonomy): domain Eukaryota; kingdom Metazoa; phylum Arthropoda; class Insecta; order Lepidoptera; family Nymphalidae; genus Vanessa; species Vanessa cardui. The sequence goes on along the minus strand of NC_061149.1, from coordinate 969,707 downwards.
AAAAACTGTTTAATCTAAAGGACCGTCAATTAATATCCAAAACCAACTGATTTAACTATGTAGAAAGTCTGTAACTTAAGATCGATACGTTTATTAAACGTAAAACATGAATTGTAATGTGATTTATGAATTTTTATAAATGAATAAATATGAGACATCACATACATTACTCTGATCCCAATGTAAGTAGCTAGAGCACTTGTGTCATGGAAAATCAGAAGTAACGACGGCACTAACACCCAGACCCAAGACGACATAGAAAACTAATGATAATATACATTTATTCGGCCGGGAATCGCACCCGGGACCTCGGAGTGGCGTACCAATGAAAACCGGTGTACACAGCACTCGACCACGGAGGTCGGCAATTTAAACTCTATTTTTATTGTTAGTTTAAGATCTTTAAACTTAACTATTTATTCTATGATAGTCTATCCATATATGTAAATGATGAAAGATCGAAGGCTACCTTTATGTACCCTAGTTTTGCCCGTATGAAGTCGGGTCGCATCGGATCGGGTCGGGTCGGGTCGGGTCGCTGATCATTTCAGACGAGTGACGCCCCTCTCAGACCCCGTCACGCGCACAGGGGGACTATGGCAAGCATGGTATAATGTTAGATGATGCACAGACGATGACTAATGAGTATTTTAATGAACCGATAATATTACTTCATTTGTCATTAAATTATTTGTGATTTTACAACAGCTTGTAATGATTCCGTAACATATAGCCTAACTAATCTAGATATAAAGATTAATATGTATGTATGTGTATTGTAATATTAAAGTATGAGCTTTTTACTAAATTCATATGACACGCACAGTACTAATGGTAATACGGTAATGTACACTAAAATATTTTTTATTTGTCTGTCTGTTTGTTTGTTCTGGCTTATATCTGGAATGACTGGATCGATTTTGGCGGGACTTTAACTGGCAGATAGGTGATGTGATTATGAACTAACTTAAGCTGTAATAATAACTTTTTTGTTAAATTGATAGTCATGGGCACAGCTTGTTTATAATACATTATTCCACATAACAACTTATATTTATTATTATATATTTGCTTTCGAAGTTCCGATAACAACTAAGATGAAATTCAAAACGGGAATCCACAGTGAATACAACAACAACAACAACAACAGCCTGTAAATACCCACTGCTGGAGTAAAGGCCTCCTCTCCAATCCTCCGTTCCAATGCGGGTTGGTGGAATACACATGTGGCAGAATTTGTATTAAATTTGTCACATGCAGGTTTCCTCACGATGTTTTCCTTCACCGCTGAGCACGAGATGAATTATAAAGACCAATTAAGCACATGAATCAGCGGTGCTTGCCTGGGTTTGAACCCGCAATCATCGGTTAAGATGCACGCATTCTAACCACTGGGCCATCTCGACTCTCACAGAGAATATCATAGATTAATCGAGCTTTGGACCAATGACATCGCGTCAATTTGCTGTCAGATGCTGTTTATTTGCCTTTCGTGCTCTTGTGGTTGGAATAGACTGTATGTATGTGTCTTTATATGTATAAGTCTTCTATATATACACATGTAACATAGGTCCTAAATGATATTTGATTAGATGTCTTGTAAGCAAATGTAAATAAATAAATATTGGACAACATCACTTACATTACTCTGATCCCAATGTAACTAACTATAGCACTTGTGTTATGGAGAATCAGATGTAACGACGGCACCACGAACACACAGACCCAAGACAATATAAAAAATAATGAACTTTTTCTACACCTACTCAGCCGGATTCGAACCCGGGACCTCAGAGTGGTGTACCCATGAAAACCGTTGTGCACACTACTCGACCACGGAGGTCGTCTAAAGCAACGCAATAACTTTTTATGAACGCATGTCTGATCCAGAGTTTGAATCCAGATCCTCGCTATTAGCAGCCATTCAACCCGATCACTAAACTAACGTAGCAAACTATTTAATGTAACATAAAGCAAAAAAAGTAAAGTAAAGTAACAGCCTGTAAATTTCCCACTGCTGGGATAAGGCCTCCTCTTCCATTAAGGTGAGGGTTTGGAACATATTCCACTACGCTGTTCCAATATGGGTTGGTGGTATGCACATGTGGCAGAATTTCGATGAAATTAGAGCATGAGATGAATTAGAAACACAAATTAAGCACATATATATAGTGGTGCTTGCCTGGATTTGAACCCGAAATCATCGGTTATGATGCACGCGTTCTAACCACTGGGCCATCTCAGCTCTTAATATAACATATTAAACGATAATAATAATTAAATATTGCATCATATCGAATAGTCGAAATTGCGAGCATAGGGCGGGAATACATATAAATATATGTATATATGAAAAAAGTATATAATAAAACTCGCTCTCGCGTTCATTCATACCGTGAAATTTTAATTAAAACGTTAAGAAATTGCAACAATGCATTGTAATTAAAAGCCTAGTAATAAGCTACTATTTTTGTTTGCGGGAGTACTGTTTTTTTTTTTTTTTTTTTTTAATTTCGCCGCCGGCTTTGTAGGCTCCATTCATAGTTGCCTTGGTTTCGCGTCCGAATATATTTTACATTTATTCAGATATTCGTCGTGTTTTTTTTTTTTTTTTAAATACGGAGTGTAGTGTTTGTTAAAAATGGGAGCGTCTTTGGATTTCTGTGAAAGAAATTGTGACGATATTTGTGTGTTTGTGTGTGTGTGTGGGGGGGGGGGGGGGGTAATGTTAGTTGTCTTGTTCGAAATCAAAATCTGCTTTAATCGTATAGGCTTTTACAATCAGTTTTGAATCGTTATTTACCACAAGCTACCACCGTTTGTCGGCAAGACAGTAGAATGCTCTTCCAAAATTTGAGATACAGAGAAATATCGCACGCCAGGATTCGTTTGCGAAGAATAGTAGGCATAAAATAGGCTATGTCTTTCCTTCGAGCTGAAGCTTGCTTCATACTAAATACAATCGAAATCGATTCCGTAGTTTATCTGTGAAAGAGCGACAGAATGAAAGCCCAGCGGTGGGATGTTTGTGAGCTGTTATTTAGTCACATTTCGGTTTAGGATTTATAGTTTATGTATCTTAATAATAATCATCATTACATAGTATCAAAAAAAGTATCTTATCACTGTCTGTCCCTATGTGTTCTTAGATCTTTAAAATTACGCAACGGATTTTGATGAAATTATTTTCAATAGATAGAGTGATTCGAGAGGAAGGTTTTTGTATATAATACATGGATATAGTAAAGAAACACTGATCATTTTAGAAGTCTCTAATGTGATGTCGTAAGTTAACAAATTCTGTAGTATGTATTGATATTAGTTATTGCATGTGAAGCCGGGGCGGGTCGCTAGTAAGCAATAAATTAATGTTAATACACGCCGCCCATTACTTATTTGTTTAAATTAATAATTAAATTTAATATAAACATAGTTAAGATATATCTAAATGGTCCCCAGTTTTATGAGGTCAGTGTAATCCGGACGAAGCTGCGGGCTCCACTAAGTATAATAATACCTGCATCGTTTAAATAAACACGGTGTTCCTGTGATGGTGTAGCGCTATGCTGTGCTATATATTTTTTCAATGAGATATTAACAAAATATTGCGTTTTGATATAAATTATCTTTACTGGTACATATAAGAAGACTTTTTTTTTGTAATTCCCTTACAGGTCACTATTAGGCACGTGGTTAATAATGAAACAACACAGTTCGATTTATAACGGACACGTCTTGCTCGTACGGCGAACTAACTGATTATGATATGGCCAATGGCCGTACCCCCCACTATTGCTCGCCTTACGCATAGGCTTGTCCATATTTATTTATAAACTACCTCTTATAATACACTACAATTCCTAACTGACAATGACTACTAAACCAATGTACATAAAACTTTTACAGCCAGATTTAGACAAGGATTTACAAAGACTTTTCGACAATTGATGTGTCAAATGTTATGTTTTTGTATTATACAGAGCTTTTAAACGGCTGAGCTAAAAATCGGGACCTGCTTTCAGCCAAATCATCCCATTATTCACCACGTGGATAGTTTGATACATTATCTAATAGATTTGACGAACCTAAAAAAACAAAAAAATACGATATGAGCAGTCTTGATCATTTAAGAATAATAATACTAGTTGAAACAAAAATCCCTATATACTATATTGTTTAAAATGTATATGCATAAATATGACGCAGTTATATTAAAAGAAAACACCTCTGACGTTTAATATCGCTCATCATAGCGCCGAATGATCATATCTACCAGTGGACTGTCACCATTACCACATTTAGACGGGGTATGGATACCATATGGTATTTTAGAATGGGGGATGAGCCGACATTTAAAAGATTTAAGGGTGAAGGGGTCAGTGGGTTGTTATAAGGTTAGATTTTAATCATATCCAATCGGGGTAGCGAATTCATTTCCGGTTGCATCTATTGTGTTTTTTTTAACTAGTCGTCGCCCGCATCTTCGCTTGTGTTTTAGGCTGTTGATTATTCTGTGTCAGGCAGATAAGTAGCCTATGTCCTTTCTAGGAGCTCAAGTTTGCTTCATACCAAGTTTCATCAAATTCGGTTCAGCGGTTTGATCGTGCAAGAGCGACAAAGATAGAGTTACTTTCACATATGTAGTATATAATTATATATCCTTACAGATATGCTTTGTTTGCTTTTCATGTGCCTTTATTGTAATGATTTATTCTGATAGTAAGGGAAATAATGTCATCTTAGTATGTATGTAACGTCTAAATCATCATTACACAGTATAAAACAAAGTCGCTTACCGCTATCTTTAGAATTACGCAACGGATTTTTATGCGGTTTTTCTTAATAGATAGAATAATCCGAGAGGAAGGTTTTTATATATAATACATGGACAATATAGTAAAGAGGCACTGATAATTTTAGAAGTTTCAAATGTTTAGTATATTTTTTTATGGTATAGGTTGGCGGATCACCTGAAGGTAAGTGGTCACACCCATAGACAATGACGCTGTAATATATATTAATTATTCCTTAATTTGTCAATGCGCCACCAATCTTGGGAACTAAGATATTATGAGCCTTGTGCTACACTGGCTCACTCACCCTTCAAACCGGAACACAACAATACTGAGTACTGTTGTTTGGCGGTTGAATAACTGATGAGTGAACCAAGAAACTTTTACTATCAGCATTGCACCCTTGCAAAGCCAGTTGACAGATAAAAAAAATGTATTAAAACCGAATAAAAACAAATTGTAAAGAGTTGCAAAAACACATACGGGTCGAAACGGGCGACGCCGAGCGGCATCCGAAACGTAGAACTTGACATCAAAGGGTTACCGTGTTAACGCACAGCAAACATACAAACAATGCTAATTACAAAAGCTCGGCGTCGTCTGATCCTAAACAAACTAAGCTCGTCGAGCACATTATATATACTATATTTATACGCGCACACATATACATATATGTATATGTATCTATCCATGAGATATACGCAGCGTTTTAAAAAAAACGGTACGTTTATGGTGCGTGAAAAGTTAAGTGAAATATATATAAATGTGAAAGGAACACTGTCTGTCTGTTAGTCGATATTTCAAGACCAAATCGCTGAACCGAATTTGATGATATTTGGTATGAATCAAACTTGAACTCCAAGATAAGATAGACGCTACTTTTTTTTGCCTGACAAAATCAAAATAAACTTTATTCAAGTGCGCTTTTACAAGCACTTTTGAATCGTCATTTAACAATTAAGTGAAGCTACCACCGGTTCGGAAAGTAGATTCTACCGAGAAGAACCGGCAAGAAACTCAGTAGTAACACATGACAACTAACGTCATAAAATGCGAGTAAAACCGAGGGAGTTTTCTAGTATCCAATAATTATACAGAATAGCTCACGATGTTTTCCTTCACCGCCAATCACAAGACAAATCGTCAGGTAATACGAAATATATCTACCGAATCTGTAAAGTGACTTTTTTTTAAAGTAGGTTAAATATTGAGTCGAGATGACCCAGTGGTTAGAACGCGTGCATCTTAACCGATGGTTGCGGGTTCAAACCCAGGCAAGCACCGCTGATTCACGTGCTTAATTTGTCTTTATAATTCATCTCGTGCTCAGCGGTGAAGGAAAACATCGTGAGGAAACCTGCATGTGACAAATTTCATAGAAATTCTGCCACATTTGTATTCCACCAACCGGCATTGGAACAGCGTGGTGGAATATATATAATATATATCCAAACCTTCTCCTCAAAGGGAGAGGAGGTCTGTAGCCCAGCAGTGGGAATTTACCGGTTGTTGTTGTTGTTAAATATTGATTACGTCTTTGTCCGTAGAACAGATTCTAAACCGGCCCGGTTGTTGCATTATAATTAATTATAACATCTCGTCTGAAGATATTCTTTTGTATTCATATACTTGAGATGTCTCGAAATTCGTTTGTGTAATTCCCTCTGTAAAATGCACTCTATATTTCCCAAGTCTCATTATCCGATGGCACGGAAATCTGACACGCAATGAGATAAATCAGACGCAGATTCCGCAGTGCATCTATGTCAGCATCCCAATTACCATTCTGACCCGACTCTGACTTTGAACCCGCGAACTCACCATCAAAAGCCTTAAAATACGAGACACTAGACTAACATATATATGTATACTAGCATCTATATGTATCTATGTGTGGAGATCAGACATCAAAGTGTTTTTAAAAATATATATATATCTGCAGGTCACTGTACTCCATTTTAGCGAAACACGGTCAGGACTCAGTAATTCACCCCGTGTTCAGAGAAATTTTTTTCAACCCTTAAAAAATAAACTTTTCAATTTAACGTAACGATTATAACGCCCCTGTCAAACCCGCCCCGGGCGTTTTCGACACTTGGAAAAATTTCGGGGGCGCTTTCAACCCCATCTGGAGTCGTTATAATGATGCACGGTGACATTTGACGGGTTACTTTTGGGTTATTCTCTTTCGCGTCGCCTTTGTAGGTTGTATTTGTATATCTGTTTGATTGTTTGCCTGTTGCTCCAAAATTAAAAAAAATCCAAAAATAATAAGTGTACATATTAGCGTATGTGGCTCAGTGGTTATACTAAATTAATCATAGCCGAAGATAATGGGTTTAAACCCGGCTATTTCCCTGACTTTTCAGGCGTTTCAACTTAATATATATAGCTATACTATATAGATGTCAAATATGTTCCTTTATATGTTCCCTATATATAATTACAAATACAACGTTATACTCTCTGATTCTTATACACTGTATTTATATATTCTAGTCATCGTATATTAGTAGTAATTTTGTTACGTTCTAATGTAACTAACTAAAGCCCACAAGGGATACAGCTCATTAGTCGCTGAGATTGATTAAAAAATCAACCAGTAACCCAATAACCGCTGATGACAATCGGTTTGCCAATTAGCTAGTTAGCTAGGTTTAACAATAGCATTGCGATGGCATTGTGAAAAACTGTACGCAAAGATATCTCGAGCTGAGACACGAATCAATACAAACAGTAAATTGTCAGCTGGTAACGATTTCCCCATGAAATCTACAACGGAATAGTAAATTCTAAAGCATCCTATTATTTTAATCGCGACGACGGAACGCGTTCGACTTTCAACCTTATTCTCATAGCGATAGAGGTCGTGCATTAACCGTATATATCTCGGTGGAAGAATACGTTTCGAAAAAAAAAAAAAGAAAAACTTTGTATCTCTCTTTGTACTATCCTTTCATCTGTAACGATTCCTACCAGTTATTGTTTAGTACATTCACTAATGAGATTACACAGCGCCGCCAAGCGTCGAGTAGACGAACCCGTTTATAGCGAGTCGCTTGAAATATGGAATTGTATTATGTTTCGCGGTTCCACAGATTTTTTCCTATCTATTTTTATATGGGCGAATATGGAATGGTTCCGTATCTTTTTCTATGTCTTTGGACCGATTTATCAGCTTTGGTGTTAGCAACAATAGTTTGGAACATATAATTTGAATATGTTTTAGTAATGACTATGTTTGAATTGTAATCGTCGTGTGAACACTAGTTAATGAATATAGTTGTTGATTTGACTTTGATTGGTAAATATTGTAGTATAATTTCATGGAGGATATTTTAATATTTGCGTTGTTCTAATTCAATAATATTTAAAAATATGTAGTTGTTCAATTTCAATTTAAAAAGAGTTAAGAGTAAAGATCTCTTAGAAATATTTATTTATAATAGCATCTATATTAAAACAATCAATCTATTTCGTTTGGTTAAGGTAATCCAACCACATAAAATGACCCACTTTAACCGAAAACTACATATAGTATCTAATATCTATGGATGTTGATGACCAGTCCCACCTAGCTATGTGTAAAAATTAATATATCATACCCAAGTCGCTGGGAGATCTTCAATGAATAATATAGACTTCCATAACAGAGTTTCGTCCAGTTAACTATATCGCCTCAACTCGAAACGCCATCTATGAACAATCAAAACGACTAACACGTCGTTACGTCACACAGATGGTGCTGTACGCAACACGTCAATACGAAAACCATGAATAGTTGATGCAACTCGAAGCATCATAACCGGGTGCCGGAGAGATTTATCAGATTGCTACACCCCGTACCCCGGGATGGCGTGTAAAATATTCAACGTTACGGTAACTGGTTTTGTTTTCAGGATGTAATGATGGACCTCCGTCGACGATTACACGATTTATTATTTATATAGTTGTTGTTGTTTGTTAGTTTGACGGTAGGTTACGTTTTTATTTTTATTACGAGATCGACGTTGTAGTGTTGGGAAGTCGCTTTGGTGCTGTAATGGTTCCATCATTTTTATGGTCGTAGTTTCCATATGTGAACAGGGTGTTGGCAGGTGTTTGGTAGTCTACGTCCTTTTTTGGACTCATGATGATCATGTGAATATCATGATGATTGGCTGGGTAATTAAGTAGTAGAAGGTAGTAAATTCATTAGTTCTGATTTTCCATGCCACAAGTGGTATTAACATTGGGATCAGAGTAATGTATGTGATGTTGTCCAATATTATTATTTTAAGTTAAGGCGTGAAAGTTTAATGAACGAACTCACGTATTTATAGAATAAGCATATAACTTTCTGAAATTTCACAATCGTGTCTCCCGATGAGTTTCGAGAAGTATATTGGCTCTAGTACGAGTTATACGCTGTACGACTTTGGACGTGATTAGTTATTTCGACTATCCAAATGTAAATGTAATTCGCACGTTATTTCAGGATGTGAGATATAGCGATACGAACGTGTAATTATAGTTTTCATCAAGTCCCTTTCGTTTGAAGTGTGCACCCGATAGAGAGTAGGAATAGATAATATTTTTCAACGTTAATAGACTATTTGAAGAGTCGTACGGTCATGTGTCGGTATAAATGTAAAATCCTGCGAAAGATCGATGATGGTTTCATATAATGACATAGATTCATTCGATTTTATGAAATTGTGACAAATTTGTTTTTGATACCTCAATTTCTATGTCAATGTGATGTTTCGAAACAGTTCGAGACGGAGTTATTATGATAATCCATGTAGGACATAGTTTCCATTAAGCTAACTGTTAGTAAAACATTTGTAAAATATATCAACCATGTACATATTAGTGGGAAAAGGTATCTGTTCCAATTGAGAAGGTTTTTTAAATGCTCTTTGACTACGCTTTATTCCTAGTGGATTAACGGTTACACATCTGGCAGAATATTCAATAATTACAGGATTGCTCACGATGTTTTCCTTCACCGTAAATTATGAGACAAATCTTGAAGAGAAAATTTCGATTAGAAATTACTATATCATACCAGAACATACAAACAAGTAGGCTCTTTTTTATATCGTGCCCATACAGGGTTGTACCAAAAGTTACCATTGGTTGCAAATGTAAACAAATCTAATTTACATTTAAATGTAATTAATCCTGTAATATAAATCGACGTATACAATTATATGTAACAATGACGTCCATACAGGACGTGATACGCGAATTCCTAAACTGGTAACATAATGCGATGTCGTAAATTACGAGCGAATATGCATGTAGATACTGGCGGCAATCCTGTAGTGGGCATCAATTCATCTGTCCTCGGCACTGCCTGCCCGTGAGATGTTTATTGCGCTGGAGTACTTGCATTATAGAATTTAGGGTAATTTGGACGGTAGTTCACATTTGTTTACCAGATTATACGTTATGTTATTTGCGTTCGAATATCCTGAAACTGATTTCGTATAAAATCTGTAATAAAATTGATCGATTTTCATATTATACATAAGGCTCTAGTATTTGTTGAAGAAACTTGGTTCTTTGATAAGATGGCAAAAATTATCTGTAGTGTAAAATACAATTAAAGATGGAAAGGAGTGATTATTTTGTGTCTTGCCGGCTTTTAAGATTTGCGTTCGTAGCCGGAGCTTGTAAAACGACGATGCAAATGTAGATATATGTTCAATTTGGGGGTTCACCATGCTACTTTTTTGTCCATTTTTTTTGGAAAATGTAAGAGTAACAAAGCTTACAATTTAAAGTTTATACAATCCTTAATACCCTCGTCTCGTCAAATGAAGTTACGTTAATATGATGCTAGATCGCGTACCTTCGTGAAATTTTAATCACGTCAGTTGAACAGATTTCGCCTCTGGTGCTCAAAAATGTTCGGTTCGGTACGTAATTTGCAACTGTTAGTTAGTTGACTTTAATTTGCATAAAACTAGACTTTGATATGATATGCGATACCCCCCAGTAGACCACGTACGTTTGTGTCTTCTATGCTGTGAATCATTTAACTTTGATTTATTTTAGTCTGTGGTACGTACATAATCTGCTATTCAGGTTTGGAAAGTGAGCCAGTGTTAGGGATATCAAAATCAAAATAAACTTTATTCATGTGGGCTTTTACAAGCACTTTTGAATCGTCATTTAAAAATTAAGTGAAGCTACCACCGGTTTGGAAAGTAGATTCTACCGAGAAGAACCGGCAAGAATATATAACATCTTAATATATATCAAATAATATAATCTTCTTGGTGTCGTATTGACACAATAAGGGATAGTTTATAATTTGTAAATTGACAATTTAGATCGTCACTTGTGATCTCATATCATCAAGTGGTCCACTTATCAGTACGTCCTTGTTATATTGGTTTTCTTCTCCGGATATGTGTCTTTTGTGTACTGTCATCAATTCATCAATGTCTCATAAGTAATAATAATGAGACATTTGGTAGGAACATTAAATGCTGATCGGTCGTTGAAGGAAATTTAAAGTATTTATATTACAAATGCTAAAAATTCAAAATTCGTTTGAAGAGCCGTAATGACATTTTACCCCCATAAAGTGCTCGGTTCCCCTTGTTATCACTATGGGGTGCTATTTTTTATTATATTTTAAATTGAATTGATAATACTATAAAATTGATGACATTTTCAATTTATTATCTTTGTTGGAAATGTTTATCCAGCCCGGTAGTGTTTTGAATGTTTTAGTATATATTTGTTTTAATGTTTGTTAATTAAACACTCGAATAATAACAGGTAGTTAAGTTTGATCTCCCAATGGATACATTATGTGAATTTTAAATGAAGTTAGTCGTTTCTAGTCCCACCACCACTTACAATTCATATGCTTAAGTTATAAGTCTCGAATCATTACAAATATCTATTATGTTATAAATTAAAATACTGTCTTATTGTGATATTTAAATTAAAACGTATAGCGGCAACAATTTTTGGATACTTTTAATTATTTGGTCCCACATTGGGCGCCAAACAGCAAATTGTTGGTCTAAAATAAATAATTTACTTTGGGTAGTCTTACGTTTGTGTACAGAACCCGATTTACATATACTTTATCTCTTAAGCCGCTGTGCTTAGTTATGTTGTACAGTGCAAGAAATAAATTGTATTCCAGTTATGTAAAGGTCATGTAAGACAAAAAGAAATTCTGCGGGTATTTGTAGACTTGTGTGTTAAGTAAGATCAAATATTCTAGTCTCTATTACATACAGTAGTAGTGTCTATACTTAAGAGATTCATATCTTTATCGTTGATTTGAAGAATTACTGGTTAGTTGTTACGTTTTTTATTGAATATTCTATAATTAAATTTTAACCGTTTCTAGTATTGTAGTTGTAGGCTTATTATAAGTGACATCAATGAATGTTCTTGCCTCCATTATATATACTGACGAGATGCATATATCTGTCGTTGATTTAAATAATTACTGGTTATTTCTTTTTAGTTTTTCGTTGATTATTCTATATTTGAATTTTAACCGTTTCGAATACGGTAGTTGCAGAATTACTGACCCCATGTTGTAAGCCAATGACAAGACGAACACGGTAACTTAACCCTCGTCAAAGGTTCGTGCCTGGAATTAACGCGTTTCTCATTAGTCAGTTTGTTGTTATTTATGTTAATACACGTTGTATATTAGATGACGTAATGATGGAGCGACTCGAGACTGTCATACGTTATTAAAATACGACTAACAATTAGTCGAGTCGAGTCGTGTCGTGTGCGTAATGATATTGCGAGGGATCGCAGATGTATCTACACGTCGGTGTCTATTAATTAATGTATCTACGTCGTATGGTTTGTGAAAAATGCTAGCTTATGAATTTACTTGGTGGTAGGGTTTTGTGCTAGCCCGTCTGGATAGCTACCACCCACTCATCAGATTTTCTACCGCCAAATAACAGTACGCAGTATTGTTGTGTTCCGGTTTGAAGGGTGAGCCAGTGTAACTACAGGCACAAGGGACATAACATCTTAGTTCCCAAGGTTGTTGACACATTGACGATGTAAAGAATAGTTGATATTTCTTACAGCGTCATTGTCTATGGGTGATGGTGACCACTTACCTTCAGGTGGTCCATATGATCGTCCGCCAACTTATTCCATAAAAAAAAAATTGTAGGCCGTTCTTCTTTCATGAAATTATTCAAAAATGCGTGTCAATCAAGGGGAGAGGCTTTAGACCAGCTATGGGAAATTTAAAGGCTGTTGTTGTTGTTGTTTGTGTATGATTATTGTAATGTGTATTTCGATTGCTGGTTTTCGTGATTATCTCTCATGCTAATTTAACTTGGAAACTAGAAGATGCAGCTACTAGATACAGCAGCATTATCCACTAAAGCATTCTCTCAAATGTGCTGTATATTCTGGTATAAGTTTTATGTATATTGGTATAGTATATTTTCAATTAGGCTGCACAAAAGAAATTGTATACATTTTTTAGTATATTGTACAGTGAATAAAGTGATATTTAGTCGGAGTTCCACAATATTTTCGTTAGTACTCTGCCAAGTATCTGAAGGTTGTGTAAGACTTGAGTATTCGTAAATGGCAAATTGACTCTAATTAACGGCTCGACCGGATGTAACCGACTAAAATATAGGTAGCACCGTAACGTAAATAAAGTTTATACTTTCGAAAAGAGAATGTTTTTGCTTTTTTTTTTTTTTGTAGAAAACAACGAACTTTTGGACCAACGGAGTCATGATTCGTTCTCGACTTTTTACGGGTAATAGAGATAAGTTTATTAAAATACGTACGCAAGGCATTCTCTTGTACCTTCGTTGATATCTTGTTCGTTTTATATTCGGTTTCATTTAGAGGGTAGGTCGGTTTTTGTTTCGATATCTAACTAGTCGATTTTATTGAACTAACTACAAGTCATAGCTTATTGTTTTTTTGAATTAGTATCGCTACAATCAGAAGTATGTTTGTTTAAATTGACTATATATATCAAGACTGTAAAAAATGCGTTTTTCCATATATTTAGAGAAGAATCTTGAATAGTAATTCATATATTATTATGATTCGTAGTAAGCATTAAGTCAGTTCGTGTTTTTCTGAATAGATGGTTATATAGTTGATAAAAAGGGAGTTAATGTTTGTTGATTTTCAAAGATATATACATATAAATTCAATTAAAAATTAAATTCAATCAAATATTAACAAGTATCTCTGTTATATATTACTGCGATCTCTCGACCGTTATATTTGACATATATATGCTTAACAATTTTCTTTTTTCAAGTCATTTGTTATTATATTTATATATTAAGTTGTATTTGTTTCCAAAGCTAATACATAATCCATAGCTAAAGGCAAAAATGTCGTAAAATAGATATTGATTTAAACTTCACACCAATAATACCCAATAACGACCTCTGAGGGTCATTCATTCTTATTAATGACCTCTTATGACCTCTTTCTGTCGCCGTTAAGTATTTTACGTTATTAATAGGTGTCGTAATGAGCGAGGGTCGCGATACTTTTACGAGTATTTTTCATCTAAATGTATTGATAAGTTTTTTTGTTAAAAAAAATCTTGTATAATATGATACAAATAATATCGAATGATTTAATATAGTATCGAGCTTGTTCGCTTATATAGATCTCAGAGCTGAGATGGCTCAGTGGTTAGAACGCGTGCATCGTAACCGATGATATCGAGTTCAAACCCAGACAAGCACCACTATATATATGTGCTTAATTTGTGTTTATATTTCATCTCGTGCTCGGCGGTGAAGGAAAACATCGTGAGGAATCTTGCATGTGTCTAATTTCATCGAAATTCTGACACATGTGCATTCGACCAACCCGCATTGGAACAGCGTGGTGGAATATGTTCCAATCCCTCGCCTTAATGTGAGAGGAAGCCTAAGCCCAACAGTGGGTAATTTACAGGCTGTTACTTTACTTACTTTTTCGGTTATATAGTAGTATCTACATATTATATCTGAAAACTTAATTGATGACACATATAGAAACGGTACCTACTCTGTAGCGTACCTTGTAGTCATATGTATCCCAGGATATACATATATGTAAATGATATGTATAAAATATTAATAAACGTATCTGTAACATTGTGTGATTTTAATGTAATTAATCGAATTTAATATGAGTGTTTCGAAAACATTTGTTAAAACGTACAGCGGTCGCGTTTCATTCAATTTAAACTATTATTACAGATTACTCTTGCGGTCTCGTGCCGTATCTATTTTAACGCACAGTTTAGCAATGTATAATTAAAGCAATTCCAATTACACATAACATATGGTAAACGTTTGTACTAGGGCATATAGTATGTCTGTTTAGGTATTAGTTAATCCCTATGTCTAAACATGTCTCATTTTTTTTATCCTATATTCCATTTATATATTGTACGCCACTCGGTTTCGATTCCCGGCCTAGTCGATGTAGAAGGTTTAATAGTTTTCTATGTCGTATTGGGTTATTTCTGGGTGTTTGTGGTACCGTAGTTACTTCAGATTTTTCATAACACAAGTGCTTTAGATATTTACATTGGGATCAGAGTAATATATGTTATGTTCTCCAATATCGTCTAGATATGTATATAATAGTACATATTATATTAATACAACTTGAACTAAAATGTTCTCAAATGGTTCTCAGTTCCATTGTCATGGTGATCGCTTGAATGCTATGGAATATGTGTATCGCCATTTTGCGGTGAGCGATAATTACGTGGTGCATGTAAAAATATTTTTCAACTAACTTGCGAACTTTCACGGTGATCGGTCAACCGATATCGACTGTTATAAATATATATATACATATTTTTATGGTATAGGTTTGGCGGACGAGCATATGGGTAAGTGATGGTAGATGGTAAGTAGTCACCATCACCCATAGACAATGACGCTGTAAGAAATATTAACTATCCCTTAAATCGTCAATGCACCACTTATCTTGGGAACTAAGATATTATGTCCCTTGTGCCTGTAGTTATACTGGCTCACTCACCCTTCAAACCATTCATATGGGTATCAGAAACCCGTTATTTACCTATACTAATATTATAAATACTCGAAGAACAGCGTGATTTTTGAGACATTTTCTGCCTCCCAAAACCATTCTGATTAACCAGATTTTACTGGCGGTTTTCCGCACCGATATGGCTTGGGCACTTTCAAGAAAAGAGCGTACTCTTTTCTGGAAGGTCGGCAACGCACTTGCAAGTATAATTGTATGAGACCATCAAAAATCAAGATATGTTCCTTATTCAAAAATTCGTTGCAATGAGAACGCATACTGTACAATAATGTAAAACATACCAAATGTTAAATGAGTGACATTACAGGCAGATATGTTATTTATAACACCTGCCACAGATGAATATAAACTACTTAGATGCTATTTAATTATTTATATACTTATTAAACTTCCATTACATTGAATTTGATTGAATAATATCATCATACTCCCAAATAAAAGCGTACCGATAAATTTTCTTTCTGAATTTAACTATTGGAAATCTATCAGCAGCAATAAAAGCATTAGAAGTCCAAACTCCTTCGTAATCCTCAAACAACTTCATAGCTTGTAACCCGTAAAAAAACCGTATAGACCGACAGCTGGGTCAAATGGACCCCAACAGATTTACGACCTGAGTAACTATTACGGCGGTCTAATCGACCCGCGGTAAATCGTTCCAAAGTAGAAATTGAATTTTTCCTATTGTATCGGCCATTAATGGTCGTTGCTTTCGATAATTTGTCAAATTTTTATAAAGTACTATATGTTGAAACTGACGTAAAATTTATTTTCTTTCAATGCTAAGATTAATAAAGTCGCGTTGTTTATATAACTGTATACAACTACGTTTTACGTATGAATTCGTACTAGCTTAAGTTGAAATAAATCTGATTGACAAATTATATTGCAAATATAACATATTTACTGTGAGATAATCAAGGTAAGAGATTATCAACGCATGTTAACATATGAAATACATGCTATATACTAGGACTTTATTAAGACTTACTTTTAAACGTCAAAATCTAACATAACTAAACTCTTATATGAAACGCAGTAAGTAGCTCCATCTGTCACCGAGTAGCGTAAAACTAGAAGCAAATTTACAACTTGTCACCGAGTTAGTCCTTCAGGAGTTACCGGGCGTGGCACCAATACGAGTCTCGACATTGCAAAGCCACTGACATATTCAATATTAAAATCCAAAATTAAATAGACATATTTTGATGATTACTAGATTTAAAAATAATGTTCGAAAAGTTTTGGTATATAAATCACACTTAAACTTAACATTACAAACGATCAGCGCCATCTACCGGTGGAACGAACCGGCTATAAGGAGACGCAGCTTGCAAGTTTCATCAGTGAACGCCCCGCGCTCGAACCATTCAGGCGTGTCTTGAAAAATGTAGTCCGCACGAATCATTACATCTCCTGCCTTCATTGTAATAAATCGTTTGCCAATATTCTGGCACTGACGTCTTGTCGTGTTGATGGTTTTTTTTTCTGTTTTTGTGTATTTGTTTTTAGTGTCGTTAATCGCGATTTATTAGAGCATTAATTCCGATCCAGTGTTTTAAATGGGTCGTTATATTTATATAAATAGTATTTTGTGTGTTCGTATGTGTCTCACTTATTTGTATACTAACATCTGAGCTTTTTTAATATTGGAATTTAACTGTTTTATTGTGTACTTTAGTCGTTATTTAGTGGGATTATTTTTAATATTAAAGTGCCAGATTGTCGATTAGATTATTTTTAAAACGACCTAAATCTAATTTTAATTGTCTAAAAATTTATATTTAAAAGCTGTTTCGTATATCAGAATAAAGTATCGAATACATTAATATATGAAGAGACGATTTTATTTGCGAATATCGATATCAAAAATTTCGATTCACACATCGTCTGAATAAAACAGCGGAGCTCGCAAAAGCTTTCGAAACCACTTCCGGATTACTGATTTTTAATCACCGTATCTAGTCCCACGTCGAGTGTGAACATTAATTTTATATGTGCTGCCTTTTGTCAGCGATCTCATTATCATAAAGGAGATGTACGAAGTTATATATGAAATGTAAAAACCGATATTCTGTTTTCGACTTTGATTTTTGCGTGAAATTTGTAACAGTTTACAACTATTTTGTGAAATACGTACAGTATACAACAATGGTTCGGAAGTTTGCATTGATTATGCAAAGTTGCGGGAAATCGTTATGTTATATTTGAATAAAGACTTACTCCGTACTATCTTCAGTTTACATGAACTTGATTTGCTTGCTAGTGAATTATAACAGTGCATACAGACAGACAGACAGTGTAATATAAACTTAATATACGCGATTTATAAAATGTGTAATATAATACTTTGTTTTTTGAGCGTTACTCTGTTAATGATTCTAAAGTCCCACGTCGGGCGCCACTCTGAATTTCTATTAATCACATGTTTTTTGTTTCAGGTAAATGAGGATGTCAGCGATATCGAGAAGAATGGGATTGGAAAATGTGTTTTTTTTTTTTAAATTAAAGGCTTTTGTTATATTGTATAAAACATTTTTATGTACAATTTTGTAAAAGTATTAGTTCAGTTGCAATAGTACATTTTACACGAGTACTGTCTGTATGTATGCTTAAAATGTTTTTATTTCAGATGAAAGCTACGCGCTCGAAACCACATTCAGCCAAACAGTCACCGTTTAAAACCACATCATATCCTGCGTTTTAATTTGTGTTTCACATTTAGAACGCCGGTGTATGGAATCGTCGCGAGGATACTCGGAACAAACGACCTCTTTAGTTCAAGAATCGCACACTAGATGGCGATGTTTGGATGTTATATACATGTAATCATTAGTTTAGCCTTTTATTAGCAATGATTGACTTATTTATTGAATTATTAATCATTGTTAGTGTATTTGTTAAAGTATATTATTTACAAATGGTGTTATATATGTAAATTGATTGTAAGCTTGCTTATAAACGCGGTTTTACCTAAGTTAACCTTTTCAATATACGTATATATGAAAGGATATCGGTGTTATTTATAATAGTTGGAGGTTAATTAAAATCAAGAAGACAGAAGATAGTGTGCATTACCGTGCCCTTGTCATTCTTCTTGCCCGGTGTTTTATACGACTGGACGGAGAACTGATAAGGGCTCGTTCTGTACCATAACGTCGTGAGAGGAGACGAGAGAAGAATCTAGATATTATCAAATGGAGAAGGTTCAAGTAGCCTCTAAATCTTCTACAACTGGAAAGGAGTTTTAGAGGTTATTACATAACGATCCTTCAATTTGAATTGGTGTTTTACATATTTTAATGTTTTATAGAGTTTCTAAATTATTATTATTTAAAAATATGTCTGTATATCATCATTATATAAAACAAAGTCGATTATCGCTGTCTGTATGTATCATATGTATGCTTAGATCTTTAAAATTTCTCAACGGATTTTGATGAGGCTTTTTTAATAGATAGAGTGATTCGAGAGGAAGGTTTTTGTGTATAATACATGGGCAATATTGTAAAGAAAAATGATAATTTTAGATAAACAGATTCTGTAGTAGTGTTTAGTATCAGCATTGCACCCGTGCAAAGTTGAGGCGTGTTGCTAATATTATATACATATATTCTTACCGACCAGAGATATAAAACTACAACTTTTGCAAGGACTCGGAAACAGTATGTCTGAAGCACAGAAACTTCGCGCTAAAAAGTAAAAAGCCAAGATTCTGTGACAGGCCATTGTGTTTTTTTTTTAAATATTTTACGCATCAAGGTATTGATGCATTAGGCGGTAAGAATATATTTATTTTGTTATGTTTATATTGACTGTGCCTATGCGTATATATCTGATTGTATCTTTATTTTATTGTGACTGTAAAATTGTATTATGTATGACTTATATGTATGTCTTAACTTTGTATATAATTTTAATATTTTCCTAAATAATTATGTATGTACATTTTTTACAATAATGCTTAATTGATTAATTAATTTGTTTTATATTGTTATAGAAAGATTTGATTACATTACGAGCTTACACTTCGTAATTAAGATTTCATATTATATTGATATTCATAGCGAGACAATGTGAATCTACTTGCATAAAATGTTTTATCAAAAACGATACATTAATTGATTTTGATGCTCGAATGTAGAGAAATACATACAATGTGTATATATAAAAAAGAAATTATTATATTGAACAATGTGGTATTTAAATAAATATTTAATATATTATCGCTTTTTTCTTTTTTATTCTATTAAATTCCGAATTTTATTTTTCTATACAGTTTTGTATATCTAAGTTAATAAGGACACATGATTTTATAAATACTTGACGAAATAATCAACTGATGATTAATATTAGTTTATTATATAATTAATGAGTTTATGATTGATAGCACACCTTGGGGATGAAACGATCGCCTCCTGGCTATTTTATTTCATATTAAATAAATTGTTTATGTAATACATGAGACAAAAAACCCCCTCTGAGTTTTTGCCGGTTCTTCTCAGGTCAGAGTATATTCTTTTCCGAACCGGTGGTAGTGTTTCAATTGACCATCAATAAGAAAGTGTAATGCTTCTATATTTAATAAAGCAGTTTGAGTTTAAAATCTTAGTCAATATAGTAGAGCAGTCTGGATGATGGGCGTTTACTTTTTTTTTAGCGACAAGAATATATATTAAGTTACGTTTGAAAATTTCATTAAAATTGTTATAATTTCACTATAATATATTGATGACTTTATAACCAGAAACAAAATAATATATTATTTAAATTCTTACACATATATAAATAAAAAAATGTATTATCAAAATAAAAATAAAGATTGCCTTTGAATAAGCAGTTTACAATTAAATATATTCGAAAACATACATACCTATATCAATTATATATTTTGTAGAGGTTAATTTAGTAACCTGCAAAAGGCTGCTTATATCCTAATATATATAAATCTCATGTCACAATGTTTGTCCTCAATGGACTCCTAAACCACTTAACCGATTATAATAAAATTCGCACACAACGTGCAGTTCGATCCAACTTGAGAGATAGGATAGTTTAAATCTCAAATTATAGTCGCAATTTTAATAATAAAACCTTGTTGCCATTAAGGCGGAACAAAGTTCGCCGGGTCAGCTAGTATCTTATATATTTTTGGAATGATCATAGTAGACTATACACTTGACTAGACGATATATTATGTAACTATCTTGTGTTATGAGAGTAACTTTAGCATTCAATACGGTGTTAAGACGTTTGATTCTATATCATAATTTATATCACATTATTATTGCATATTATTAATATAGCAGGGGCTATTGAATTTACTTTATTATAAGTATACAATTATTATTGTAATTAATTGATCAATAATTTGTAAAACTGTAATTAATATTATTTTATATGGCATATCATTTAATACTGGCATGTAACACTATTTCTTTTTTTAAATATGATTGAGCTGTCAATAGAAAACAATTGGACGATAGCGTGGCGTTGTAACAAAAGATAGAGAGATTGGAGCATCATTGTAAAGCGATAATATTATTTTGGTCATCCCGAATTACTGAAATTACACTTGTTATCATTAAATGTAATATAGATAGAGGTCTAGATAGGAGATCAAATGAGATGCTACCGCAAAACAGCGATGTGTTATACTGTTCTATTTAACTTTGAAGAGTAAGCCAGTGTAACTAGCACAATGTAACGTTTTTCTTAATATATTGAGATGTAAGGGTTAGTTAATATTTATAACGAACAAATGGCTAACTAGCAAATCTACCTACCTATTTAATTTAGGCTATAACAACATACTTGTAAACTATTTGAACAGTGGCCTAGCTAGCTGAGGAAGGGCCTCGTGCATAGAAAAAGAATTGGGCCCTCACCCCCTCTTTCTCATCCCTCTTCAACTAATAATTACCTTTAAAATTATAGATAACAAATAAGAAATCTTGTACGCAGGGTTGTGATTTTCTAGCTTCAGAAGCTTAAGGTTATTTAAGGCCCCCTGAACTCCGGGGCCCTGACCCTGCACCTGGCCCTTAACGATAGCTACGCTTCTGCATTTGAATATGTAATATCATAGAATTAAGGTCAACTTATGTTGTAAAATAAAATATATTAAGTACATTTTAATGTTTCATTTTCATCCGGCCTAATTTACTTTTACTTAATTGCTTCTAAGGTAAATCCCTATGGACTGACAAGTATCGTTATAGCTGCGTCTTGCCCCCACAAACACAGCAGTGTTGCCAGATTAGTCAAAGCCTCTATCATAACACTAAGCTATTTTGACATTTAATATTTAAAAAATTGAAACATTGATTTATCAAAAAATATTTTTATGCTGACACAAACGTAGTAAGACTGTAGTCTTTATCAATCAATATGTAATTAAAAAAAACAAGTGATTTCATTTTGATATCCGATTGGAACAAATTTACTTTTGCCACGATAAAATCAATGTCCGTTTGAAAATAAATAAATGAATTTAAAATTAACAACAAATAAGTTGAAATAATATTATATAAAACCGTATATGAGAGAAAGAGGGGGAAAGATGAAAGAAAAGACAGGGCATACCGGTTTCCCCCTACGTGATGTCTGCCTGTTCACTATACTGTAAATTGGGTAAAAGATCATTGTTCTAATAACAAAAACATATACTTTAATTGTTTTACTGTGGCATAACTTCAAAACACTTAAAGAAGTGTTGACCTATCATAAAATACTTACAATTAAACTGAAGCCCAACAACATATTCTGATTAACAGTCACAAACTTTAAATTATATTAACCACTAGCGATACATCTTATGATATCAATATAATTAATACTGATAGTACTCAGGAATAAGGCATCTTTCTACTAGAGAAAGCATTTATAGAATTATTTTCTGAGATAACCTCCTAGTAGTCGTGTAGAAGATGAAAAATTAGGTTTTTGAATATATATTTTTTTCATTTAAAAGTAAAGCAATAATTGTACTTTAGTGACGTACTCTGTAATTAAAATAGTGGTTTCTTGGCGGTTCTTATATTAATAAAGTACTGTTTTTGGAATATAGTGTAAATCTAAAGATATTTTTAACTTCACTTCTTCGATTAGAATAGGTTATAGATTATATATATTTGATATGTTTTATGTATGTACAGAACAGCGGGATGTATGACACTATTTATAGTACTTTAGCTAACTAATTTGGTTAGCCTTGACGTTTAAAACTATAAAGTTAAATATAAAGTTCAATTGTGCAAGCGCGTCTGGGAAGGTATCAAACAAAACAGCAATTTTTGGAAATGTCGTGTTCTACTTTCAAGGCTTACTGTGCCATTGGAATAACAGCAAGGGACTTAGTTCAAGATTTGTGCCGTATTAATGATGTTAGGAATGGTTAATATTTCTACAGCGAGGTAGTAACTTACCGTCAAGAGACCTATAGGTCCCTCTGCTTACTTACATCATAAAAAAGTACAAATTGATACATGTTAAAACAGTGTAAAAAGCTTTAGTGCAACTATCCGAACGTCATACGTCAAGCTGTCAAATCACTTTTATTTGAAATTTATTATTTTTTGGCGGGAAGCGCGGAGAACTGTCTTATCATTGTTATAATATTAGCAAACGAGATATTGATAAAAGTATTTTATTTTCAATTATTATGGTCTTGTAATTTTTAATACTTTTATATTTAAATAGTGTTTTTTTGGATTTTATTTAATTTTATTTCGATATTATGGCAAACATTTTAACAAAAAAAAAACGACTTCAAATAATACATTATTTCAAAACGTATTAATATGCACTGAAAATTAATATAAATAATTGTGTATTCAAAATACTTTTTAGAGTACTCCTGAGTAAAATAGAATGAAAAATATTAGACAACTAAGAAGTTGATTTAATTTGAAGTTTGAGTTTTTTAATTAAAATGGGAAATACTAGCTTTCAAATAATAAAAAAAAATATCAAAATCGGTTCATCCAATCAAGAATTATGACGCAAAAAACATAAAAAATTTAGTCGAATTTACAACCTCCTCCATTTTGAAGTCGGTTGAAAAGACACAGATTATTTCGTCAAAATGCAAATAATAATCATTCTGTAAAGTAACAGACAAGAGCGAATGTAACTATTGTGTTATACAGGATCTGTTGTCAAAGATGGATGATAATTGTCACATCAACCCTCCTGTACATCCCTAGACAAAAGCCTTTAGACATTGTGGAACCTTGGGTTCTGGCTTCCATTGGTACATATGTATATTTATAAGCTCGCTTATACGTTCATTTACAACTTTTAAATTACTTTTAAAATAATATGTCCTGAATGAATGATACATCATCAACAACAGCCTGTAAATTCTCACTGCTGGGCTAAAGGCCTTTTTTTTTTTTTTTTTTTTTCTCGCTGCAAAAACGCTTTACGCGCTTCCCCCACGTGATGGAAAGTGGGGGGGTGTGTGGGACTCCCCGGAGCCCTGAACGCCGAGTACGCCCAAGCACACCGGGTTTACCCACTAAAAAACCAGCGGTACCCTCTCCGTCTTTCGGCGGACGCCACGGGATCGCTTACGCATGCTACCGTGACGCCCTGACGGTCGGCCCGTCTATACGGGCCTCCAACAGCTAGGGGGGATTCCCAGGGTACTGGGACCCCCCCTGGTCCCTACGGCGCCTATTGAGGCGGAGGGAGAAGGTGCGCGTAGCGCCTTTTCCTTCTCCCCGGTCGTCTTCTGCGGAGCGAGTCAGCGGCGGCATTCTTTTCCCGCTCCCGCTCCGCTGCTTCCTTCTGCGACATGACACTTTCGCAGAAGGAGCGCATCTCCGACCAGCACATCTCGCTACCGAGCATGGCGTTGATAACGCTCGACAGCGAGAGGTCTCCGCCCATACTTGCCGTAAGGGTGTGCCTCTGGGGGGGCTAAAGGCCTCCTCTCCTTTTGAGGAGAAGGTTTGGAACGAGTTCCACCACGCTGTTCCAATGCGGGTTGGTGGAATACACATGTGGCAGAATTTCTATGAAATTTGTCACATGTCACAAAAATTTGTGTTCATAATTCATCTCGCGTTCAGCGGCGAAGGAAAACAGTGCGAGGAAACCTGCATGTGTCGATTTTCATAGAGATTCTGCCACATGTGTATGCCAACCCGCATTTGAACAGCATGGTGGAATATGTTTCCAAACCTCCTCAATTTACGCAAGACGGAAGGATCTGGATGGGAGTAGCCCAAGACGATTACAGTGGCGTGCAATTGGAGAGCCTATGTCCATCAGTGGACGGAAATGGGCTGATTGATTGATTGATTGACCAAAGAGAGGAGACCAGCAGTGGGAGATTTACAGGGTGTTGTTGTTGAGTAGACACCCACTAAGGAAGGAATTTCGCTATCGTGATGGCACTTAAGCCATCAGAACCTTAAAATCTTCAGCTGTACCAATAAGCCACCAAATTGATCTATAATAATCAAGAGATTTAACTGATAGGTATTTGGAATATTGGAATTTGGTCACATATGACCTGAAGCGAAACTTCGGACATTTTAAACGCATTTAACGTGGTCAGCACTGAGCGGGTGAACCGGGGGCCCTGGGGCGATGCAGTACTGTACACGATTCCGCAATCAGTGGAACACTGTGACGACACTATAAATATATCGATTGAAAAATAAAGTTTTGGTCAATTATATGCTCATTGTCAATTTTTTTTCCATGCAACTTCGCCAGAGTTTTAAGGGTTGGGCTTAAGAGATGGGTATATTAAAGCTTCTAGATAAAGTATATTTTTGGGGTTTAAGTTTGCTTCTAAAAAATGTCCCTCTGAGTTTCTTTCGCCGGTTCTTCTCAGGTCTGAGGTATTACATTCCGAACCGGTGGTAGAATTTCTACAATCAATAAGAAAGTGTAAACACTTCTATTTTGAATAAAGGTTTTTGACTTTGACTTCATACCATGAAAGAACAAGAGATATACATGGTTATTTTCTGTCAATTTTATATTTTATCATTGTCATATATTATAGATTCGCCAGAGTTTTAAGGAGGTATTTAGGAGTTGGGTATATTAAAGCTTCTAGATATAGTATATTTTTGGGGTTTATATTTGCGTCATACCATGAAAGAACAACAGATATATATTATTTTCGCCCATAATATTAGTATTCATAAAAATATTTAAGGACGAAAAATGAACTACGATTTCGGAAAAGACTTGAGAGGTACCGGCGGAAATACAGCGGATTTTTTTTTGTCTATTTCTGTAATTTGTTTCAAAAACAGCGCCTTGTGACAGTCTGTATAAAGAGTTTTTTTTTTTATTATTTTCCGGTTGAAAGGGTGAGTCGTAATATCAGGCGGTTGGGGTTTAACATCTTCACGAATAATTTATGCAACTGCCTCCGGCAAGAAACTCAGTAAATACTTTTTTTTCGCAAATTATATATTACAGTGAACTTTAAATTATAACACTAGGTGTTACCGTCGATTTTGCTCGCGTTTTAAGTATTGGTCGTCAGTTTGCAAAAGATGTATGCCTGTAACCGTCCGTATAGTTCAAGCTTGCTTTATAACAGTTATCATCAAATTCGGTTCACTAGTTTGATCTTCAAAGAGAGACAGATATACTGTCACATTTATAGTATCAGTATAGATCATTGCATTTATATCCTGTATTGAAATTAACTAATAATTCCGAACTTTTTTATCATTTAAATATATGTATTGTGGAACAAACCTTAGGCTTTAGGAGTTTTTAACATAAGTTTTTATATTGAAGTGATGAATTGGTGTACACACGTGTGAAGCACAATTTTAGTTTGCACATGTAGGTTTCATCACGATGATTCCCTTCATCATTGAGCACCTTTCCTTCATCAAAAATCACAATATATCTTATTCAAGTAATATACAAGCACTTTTGAATCGTCAACTTAACACTTGTTCAGAATGTTGTTTTTTTTTCGTGTACCTAATCGTAGTTATCATAGTGCTACCGACCTTGGAAACTAAGATGTTATGCCTGATGATATATGATAACTACAAAGTCTTGCACAACCCCTCCATGCCAACAAACTTTACCCGTTACATTTTTAATAACACTGCATAAGCATAAATATACAGATCTCAGTATTAATACACCAAGAGGCATATACATATGATATTAATAATAAAATTCAGTCATATGTTTATTGTGTCTATTCTGATTACCAAAAGTATGGATGCATGATATTAGTCATTTAAGCGAAACTATGCAAAACTAATTTTATTATAATTTGAGATTTATCTTACTCTATATAATAGCATTGCCCCATTTTAAAAGAATGTTAAATATTCCTATCAAATACATCAAACAACAACAGCCTGTAAATTTTCCACAGGCCAAGGGCCTCCTCTTCCTTTGAGGAGAAGAAACATATTCCATCACGCTGTTCCAATGCGGGATACACATGTGGCGGAATTTATATGAAATTGGACACATGCAGGTTTCCTCACGATTTTCCGAGCACGAGACGAATTATAAGCACAAATTAAGCACATGAACCCAGGGTTAAGCTTAAAGTGAGTGGGGATATCGTTCAAACTCAAAGCTCCTTTTACATCAGCATAGCATTAGTATTCCATGCACGTGGTAACTTTTTAAAATAACCAGACAGTTGTATATCCAATACAGATTTATTTAATGCCAACAATGTACACACACACACACATACAATAACTCCGGGAGCCATTATAAGTTTAAGTTGAGATGAAATTCTTAACAAACTTCGATACATTTAAACTTAAAAAAAAAACTATTTTATCTTCGGTTTTTTCAAGGGAAGCTTACATATAATTATGTTGTATGTAAAAGCAATAGGTATTTCATATTTTTGAATAGAAATACATACAATCCTGTTAACTTTCGTCGAACGGGGAAGGCGTGGAGTCGTTATTATAAATTTTTTTCCAGTAAATATTGAGTAAGTTATGTAATACTTGATGGTAGATTGGTCTGTTTTTTAAATGTATATGCACAGAATTTAAGTGTCATATTATACATATATAAATATGTAATTAAGTGTATAAGTATAAATATTTAATGCAGGACACCTTAAAATATTAGTTATTAGTTATTACTTAGTTTATCGATGAGAATCTTGACCGAAGATCGCGGATTCAATTCTGGACCTGAAACAAATTTTCATTTGTTTAATATATATAATTCATCTCGTGTTCGATAAAGGGTAACATAGCAAGGTGACCTGTTTCTCTCGGATGTAATCTGGTGCCATGTGTATCCATTGTAGGGATGGGATGACCGTTACAAGCTAGACTTCCATATAAGAAATCTGTATATATATTAAATAATTTTACATTACACGCTTTTAATATTTTCTGTGTTATTTTCAATGATCTATATAAACCAAATATTAATACAATGGTACTTTATACTGTAATTAAAAATAGTTACAGTAGAAAAATAAAAAATAATATATAAAAATATTACATATAATTAACAAATAATTACGTAATTACCAAAAGCCGATATCATTTTCATGGATATATATCTTTATGGTATAGGTGGCAAAGGCAGGAGGCTCACCTAATGGAAAGTGACTACCACCACCCATGGATATCTGCAACACCAAGGGACATGCAGGTCTGTTGCCGACCTTTAAGGAAGGAGTACGCTGTTTTCTTGAAGGTTCCCAAGTCGTATCATTTCAGAAAAACCGCCCGCGAAAACTGGTTCCACAGAGTGGTTGTGCGAGGCAGAAAATATCTTAAAAATCGCGCTGTGGTGGTTTTTTTAATTTTTTATTTTCATGTCAGACCTACTTTCCGAACCTGTGGCAGCTTTGCATTTAATTCAACACAGTAACACGATTAAAAAGCTCTTATAAGCTTACTTGTATAAATAATATTAAAATTTTGATAAATATATAAAAATGATATTTTTAAAACACACACCGAAGACATCTCTCAGGCCTTAAAGTCTAGAAAATTAACATCCGTTAACGCGCGGGGCCCCGGGCGATACCAATTAGTGACTTCCGAGGGCGAGATCTATTCAACGGTTACAATATGAGTTTGGGGGCGGAACATCATAGTATTATATCTTAGGATAAAAATATATCATACTTGGATCATTGCTGGAACCAAATTTATATATCTTGTTTTACTACATATTTACACTCTATATCTTTTATTTATTAACATAAAAATTAATAATATTAAATGCTTGAATATAGTAAAAAGAAATATTGTATCCTAAGTTACTCCCTATTATATCAGTTATCTACCAGTGAAAGTCCGTCTAAGTCTAGCCGTTCCAGAGATTAGCCGGAACAAACAGACAGACAGACCGATAAAAATTGTGAAGAATGTTATTTTGGTATATGTAACGTGTATAAATACATATACACTCCAATTTTATTATATGTATAGCTGGAATACAACTAGTTACAGTATAAATCTTGACCGCGTGCAATGGTGGCATTTGTTATGTTTTGCGAAGAAACGACGTTTTGAACGTCGACGAAGCTACTATCTGAATTTTTTAAAGTAAAATTAAAGTTGTAATTATGACCTATGTGTTACATATAAAGATATATTAATCATAATCTTTTAGTAGTGCACAATATAGCTGAGTAATTAGCAAATCGCAATCATGTCATTAACGAAATACGTTAATCCAAGTTTGTTTAACTTTTTTCCTACTTCCATTGGAAATGGCTATATATACCTTAGATTGGGGCTCTACTGGTGTTAGAACAAGCGTTTGACCAATTAATACAATAAAAATGGCTGGTAAAAACTGGAAGAAACTTGCCGAAGATGGAAATGAAATGTCTGGAGGATGCCTTCACCCTCGCATAAGACAGGTAAGCCTGTAGCCTTTAGCTTCTTTCTTACCTGCATGATAAATTACTGGAGTATTTTAAATGTTATATAATATAAGTAATCAATGAAAAGATAAGGATAAGGAGTTTAAAAGTGGCATCGGAAACGAAAAAGGTATTTGGAAATCGGTTGTCATGGTATGGGCATATTAGGCAGGGCAATGAGGACCATGTTGTGAGGTCTTGAGCATGTACATGGATGGATATAGAGGAAGGGGACGACCAATGAAACGATGGATGGATTGTGTGAAGATATGGCTGGAGAGTATGTTACTTGTGAGATGACGTCAGACAGAGAAGTATGGAAGAAGACACAAAAGATAAGGGCAGAAGTTCATCAATTTTCTATGTTGTCTTGGATCTGGGTTTGTGGTTTCGTTACTTCTGATTTTCCATAACACAAGTGCTCTAGCTACTTACATTGGGATCAGAGTAATGTATGTGATGTTGTACAATATTTATATATAATAATATTACGAATGTGAAAGTAACTCTGTATCTGGCGCTCTTTCACGACCAAACAGCTAAACCGAATCTAATGAAATTTGGTGTGAAGATATTTCAAACTCCAAGGAAGGACATAGGTAATTGTTTTTGCCTAACTTATGACAACTAGCCCCCAAAAAGGCGAGCTAAGTCGCGCACGACGACTAGTTTACTATAGTTATTCATATATTCCACCACGCTGTTCCAATGCGGGTTGGTGGAAAGCACATGTGGCAGAATTTGATGAAATTAGACACATGTAAGTTTCCTCACGATGTTTTCCTTCACCGCCGAGCACGAGATGAATTATAAACACAAATTAAGCACATATATATAGTGGTGCTTGCCTGGGTTTGAACCCGCAATCATCGGTTAAGATGCTCGCGCTCTAATTACTGGGCCATCTCAGCTCTCAGCAGGAATATGTTCCCAGCAGTGGGAGTTTTACAGGCTGTTACTTTACTTTACTTTACTTTATTCATAAATTACTGCGTAGATACCAAATTCTTAATGCGCAGATGAGTTCCATATCTACATATAATATATTTTAAACTAAAGCAATATACAAATATGTTTTTATTCTAGTTAGTTTCAGTAGTCTCTTAATGAGAGTTTTGAGGAGCGAATATGCCACGGATGGTGCGTTCGTAGCTATAACAAGTATACCTAGAGTTTACTTTTTAACAGTAATTAATACTTCACACGAGAGCTTTAGAGATTTTAACTAGAGTAATATAAGTTACCCATATATTTATATATTTTTACTAGCGACCCGCCAAATATACTACAGAATTTGTTTATGTACGACATTACATTAGAAACTTCAAATATTATAAATCTTTACTATAGTGTCCATGTATTATATACAATACCCTTTCTCTCGAATTACTCTATCTATTTAAAAAACCGCATCAAAATTCAATGTATTTTTTTTATGACATAGATGGCAAACGAGCAGGAGGCTCACCTGATGGAAAGTGACTACCACCGCCCATGGACATCTGCAACACCAGGGGGCTTGCAGGTGCGTTGCCGGCCTTTAAGGAAGGAATACGCTCTTTTCTTGAAGGTTAATGTCGTATCGATTTGGAAAAACCGCCGACGAAATCTGTTTCCACAAAGTGGTTGTGCGAGGCAGAAAATTAAAGAGTATTCTTGATTGCAATTTACGAAATTGTTACGATTTAACAGATAATTAATTTAAGAGAGTGGAAAAAAGATACTGTCACCTTAGAGAGCCGTACTACCAGTGGCGAAGCTATTGTAGGGCTAGGTGGGGCAGTTCACTAAGGCCCCGGAGTTCAGGGGGCCCTCTAAACTAAACCTTCAGCTTCTGAAGATAGAAAATCACGACCCTGCGCACAAGATTTCTTATTTTGTATCGATAATTTTAAAGGGTAATTATTAGTTAAACAGGGATGGGAAAGAGGGGGTAAGGGCTCGATTCTTTTTCCACCAGGACCCTTCTTCACCTAGCTACACTGTGTACTACAGCTGTATAAGAAACAAAATGAAAACGTAAACATTCTAACTGAGCTAATGTTACTATACTTAAATACATCTGAAATAAATAGATCATTTAAAAGAGGTTTCATCAACAACAACAACAGCCTGTAAATTCCCACTGCTGGGCTAAAGGCCTCCTCTTCCTTTGAGGAGAAGGTTTGGAACATATTCCACCACGGTGTTCCAATGCGGGTTGGGGGCATACACATGTGGCAGAATTTCTATGAAATTTGTCACATGCAGGTTTCCTCACGATGTTTTCCTTCACCGCTGAGCACGAGATGAATTATAAAGACAAATTAAGCACATGAATCAGCGGTGCTTGCCTGGGTTTGAACCCGCAATCATCGGTTAAGATGCACGCGTTCTAACCACTGGGCCATGTCGACTCGTAGGTTTCATCAATTCAGTGCTAAATGTAGACGAGTGACTTGCAGCCTACACTGGACTGAGTCAAAACAAAACCTGTTATATTTTTCGAAATTCATAAAAAATCTTGCGAATAAAAGCGAAGTTACGCGACCCACTACTTAATATGAATACCACAAATATTTAATTTCATATATGGTTCTTTAAATAGTATAAAACAATGTCGCTTACCGCTGTCTGTCCCTATGTATGCAACGGATTTTGATGCGGTTTTTTTTTAATAGATAGAGTGATTCGAAAGGAATCTTATTTAACACTGATTATTTTATAATTTCAGGTCGCTAGTATAGGCAATTTGACTGGACTGGTAAGGAACCCAGTAAAAGTTGTTTTTTTTTTGTTTCTAGTAAATGTTTGTCGAAATATATCAAATTGAAAATTCCAATGGGGTCGGTGACGTCACTTGCCTGTATTTGAATCTGTGGTACATATAGTAGGCAAGCTATGTTAACAAGCAAGTGAATTCATCATAATCCCGGCCAATCAGGAGCGATTTGTGTCACGTGACAAATGTTTATTTTTGAATGTTGTTTTAAATTCTTTTTGGATAAATTAATTATTATTTTCAACTTTGGTAAATGAATAACCATTTTTTAACTCAAAATATATACTGATTACAATAATTGAATCTTTTTTTTTCGCATTGTTAAATAACCTATTATACTAAAATGACTGGTCTTTGAGAAGATTAATAAATAATATCAGACGTGTCGTTCTCCTGCGTATTACTAAACCTAATATCAACGCAAGACCACTTTGCTATTTACTTTTATCAGGCGCTTATGACGTGTTACTACATTGATTTTCACCAATATTAAAAATATCTCAAACGAAAGTAATACATTCATATCAGTGTATTAACATGAGAATTTGAATACGATGTTTTAATTTTTTTTTTATATTCCATGAATGCAACGGCCGTATTCGTGAAATATTCGCAAAATGTAACCTTTTCAATAGGTTATCTCGTAGCCGGCGATGAGTGGTTGGAAAAATGATGTTAGTGATGTACGAACATTAATTATAGGACTGATATCGATTAATTTTTATGTTTTTTTTCTTAATATTCCAATAATGATAATTTTATTATTGATGAATTATAAATGCTTAAATAATAACTAGCGATCAGCTCCGGGCTTTGCACGAGTGCAATACCGATACTAAATATAGAACAAAATTTATCTTGTTTCTTTACTATATTGCAGATGTATTATATACAAAAACCTTGCTCTCTTATCATTCTATCTATTAAAAATCGCATCAAAATCTGTTGAGTAATTTTGAAGATCTAAGCATACATAGGGACAGTGGTGAGCGACTTTGTTAACTATGTAATGATAATGATAATATTATCAAGGCTTTCAGCTTCACTTGAATTTCAAATCAATTGTTTTCAAGCGAGTATAAATCAAATTTGCACAGATGACCTTTAACAGTCACTACAATTTAGTAATTATTAGACGACTATTCGTTTTGGTCATAGTAATAAGTAGCAACTTCTAAATGTTCTGCAGCATAAGTATTCATTCCTCTCGAGATAGTAGCTTATACAAAAAGGCTTCAATGCCACCCACATACATGAAATATAAGAATAAATAAGGCAAACAAAAACTCATATGAAAAAAGTAAATCAATCTCTACATACTTACACAACCATGACACACAAAAATAATGTGTTTCGATTTTAATTTATTGATCTCAGGCCAACACCTTTATTTATTTATTTTTATTTTTTTATGGTGTAGGTTGGCGGGCGACCTTATAGGCCACCTGATGGTAAGTGGTCACCATCACCCATAGACATTGACGCTGTAATAAATATTAACTATTCCTTACATCGACAGTGTGCCACTAATTTTGGGAACTAAGATGTTACGTCCCTTATGCCTGTAGTTACACTGGCTCACTCACCTTTCAAACCGGAACTGATTAGTGGGTGGTACCTACCCAGACGGGCTTGCACAAAGCCCTACCAAGAATATTTAAGAATCATCGATAAAAAATGTTAAAACAGAACACATCCCTACTCTAATATAAGTAAACTTTTAAAGTTTGTATATTTGAAGGAACACTATCGGAATTTTTATTCATAGAAACGTTGGTTTTATTATTTTTAAGCAAATATTTCGTTTTAAATATAAATAATTGTGAAACACATGATTTTAAATATACACAGTTATCTTATGGATACAATTTCATTCAAATACAAATAACTATATTCAATGTAGTATGTATATGGTTCTACAACAGGATCTCAGGAAGCGTTCAAAATGCTTCTGTTGCCAAATAAAAAAAAAATAGTTAAAGAACGCTTGTGTACCAAAGCTACTATACAATTAGTGAGTTTATGATCGATAGCACACCTTGGGAAACGTTCGCCTCCTGGCTATTTCTATTAATATGTAATGTGCTAATAACATATTTGACAAAAAAGACCCGCTGATTTTCTTACGCTGGTTCTTCTCAGGTCAGATTCTTTTTCCGAACCGATGGTTCTGTTTCATTTGACAATCAATATGTAAGTGTAATGCTTCTACGTTGAATAAAGTTATTTGAATTGAGTTGAATGGTAAAGCATTAAACTTACTGATTCGGTAAAGGTAAGGTCAGGTTAACCGACGAAATACTATTATTTCAAAATTATATTTTATTCTATTGAGATTTGAAAGTACAAAAAAATATAATTAAAGACTTTAATTCTGAAATTCTACCACTAATCGTTGCTATGGTGTTTCGGAAAAGGATAAGTGAGCCAGTGTAACAGACACAAGGAGCACAAAATCTAAATCCCAAATATGGTGTAAAATATGTGATCCGTCAACGAACCAAAGTCATCGACTGGTAAGCTAGCTAGCCCACCGGAGTGGTAAGCTGAAGTGGCAGTGGGCTGGCTATATTTGTCGCAAATTCCGATTCAATTCCGAACCTCTGGGCGAATGAACCAGACTTTTTCACCAGTGGAGGCAATGCGAGGTGTTATACTATTGATGAAGCTTTTTGCACATGTACTTCATATTTGTATATATTTAAGCATTTCATGTTATTAATTTTTACATAGTTATATCCGGGCGACGCAGCTAGTATATCAACAAAATTATCAATTAGTTCAACGTTTTATCTCGCGTAAAAGTACAAGTCACTAAAACAGCATTAACGCCACACCTGAGCCGGACGGTACCACCGCGCGTTAACTGACGCTTTAATAAAGCTCTTTACTTGAGACTTAACTGAAGATTAAGGGTTTAAATCTGGTCACGTGGTGCTTAGTTTATATATGTTTAATTTGTGCATGTTTAACTAATATTGTAAATGGGGTAGTTTGGGAGAATGGTATGTATCTTTGTTACTCTTTCACGATAAAACTACTGAACGGATTTGGATGAAATTTTACTGTAATATAGGTTATACATCAGAGTAATACATAGGCTACAATTTATAACAAACAAAACAACAAAAACAGCCTGAAAATTCCCACTGCTGGGCTAAAGGCCTCCTCTCCCTTTCAGGAGAAGGTTTGGAACATATTCCACCACGCTGTTCCAATGCGGGTTAGTGGAATACACATGTGGCAGAATTTCTATGAAATTTGTCTCATGCAGGTTTCTTCACGATGTTTTCCTTCACCGCTGAGCACGAGATGAATTATAAAGACAAATTAAGCACATGAATCAGCGGTGCTTGTCTGGTTTTGAACCCGCAATCATCGGTTAAGATGCACGCGTTCTAACCACTGGGCCACCTCGACTCTCAAAATTTATAACGATGTTATGTAATTTGGTCGTAATATAACGATACATATCAACCCGTGTAAAGCCGGAGCGGGCCGCTAGTGATTCATAACTTTTTGAAAAAAACGTTGAATAAAACTTACTGAGCAAATTTGCACAACCCAACCCAACCGAGAGCATCTCGGTTCTCAAGCTGTCGGTACGTTAGATAATTAGGATTACACTAATTATTATTGTCAGCTAGTTTAATAAAAGTTATTGTTAAATAATTTATTTCGATAAAACATAAAATAAGAGACCACCACTGACCACTTCTGATTCTTATACGATGATAATGACCTACTTTCCGATTAGAAACCTTGGTTAATATAAAGTTAAACGTCAGCGGTGGAACTGTTCCCCAAAATGACACCGTCCGCTCAAATGGAAAAACTTCGCAAGTCTCAAGACAATATTTATTTAAGACATTAATTAGTTGTAAATAGATTAATTAGACAATATTATACTGTAAGTTATTCCTTATATCATATTTACTTGGTCTTTTGCCAGTCTTTTTGGGTACCAACCATTCATCAGATATTATGTCACCGTCTTCCAACGCTTCCTACCTTCCTTCTAGCTTCGAGGCATAGTTCCTTATTGTCGGTTGGAAGGACGCTGCCTGATCTGACGAAGCACTGGAATCCTTATTTGCATATATATACAGGAAACCTACATGTCATTAGAACAGCATGTGTTCTAAACGTTCTCGTCAAAGGGAGAGCCTTAGCCCAGCAGTGGGAAATTTAAAGGCTGTTGTTATTGTTGTATCTGTAAATGTAAGTTTCTACAGTTTTCAAAAACTGTAGAAACTTACTTATTTAATAAGAAAATCAATAGTAAGATGTTTTTAAACCGATGCCTAACCCCCCCACCTTCTATAAAAAGTGTTAAGTGAAAGTTGTCAATTTTATTTCAAAATATACTTTATTCATGTAGGCTTTTACAAGCACTTTTGAATCGTAATTTAACAACTATTATTAAGTGAAGCTACCACCAGTTCGGAAAGTAGATTCTACTAAGAAGAACCGGCAAGAAATTCAGTAACTGCTCTTATTCAACATTTTAAAACAGTCATGTTAGTTAAATACAATCATTTATGTATGTAATAAATCCTGGTAGTGAACTAGTATTAATTCCACGCTTTTTTTCAATGCGCCAACAACCTCAGAAACTATAGAGTATTATGTTCCTTGTGCCTATAGTTGAACTGTTCCTCTCACCCAAAATTGGAATAAAAATACTTAGAAATGCCGTTGAATATATCTCATGTCTGATACCCATGCCGAGCTCACTACAGACAAAATAAATATTGGACAACATCACATACATTACTATGATCCCAATGTAAGTAGCTAAAGCACTTGTGTTATGGAAAATCAGAAGTAACGACGGCACAAACACCCAAACCCAAGCCAACATAGAAAACTGATGAATTTTCTACATCAACTCGATTAAGAACACAGGTCTGCGACCAATTTTTTTTACATTTTCTTACAGATTTTAGCCTCCCAAAAACAGAAAAAATATTCAAATTATTATATCACATAAGTTTTTATGTATATTGCAGTTTATTTGTTCATTGGTAATAAACATATATGATTTTTATTTGATAATTGAGAAGAAACACCTGAGCTGTTGGCGAGATTAGAAATGTTTTAATATGTTGAGACAAGTCTAATGACGTATATCGCTAAGAAAAAATCTTTTCGATTTGGAATTCCTATGATGAGGCGTGAGCAGAAAAATCACACCACAGACTGCTACTTCTGCTCAGTTGACGTAAGGGGATTCAATTCAAAAAACAAAAGAAACATAATTTATCCTAATGTTGACGTCAGCTATACGTCCAGTGCTCCATAGCTCCGAGATATCTATCCCGCAGCCACCTTCCAGTTTGGATGAATACGCCAGTGAGTTGGAGGACGAAGCTACATTGCCGGCTCCGGGTGAATCAAGCTCAGATTTAACTTTTGACGAAGAAGGATGATTTGTAGGGACTTCAAAATACTGACAATGCTTTTGGGTCAGCAGGCAGGCTATATTAAATACCCATGCTTCTTGTGCTTGTGGGATACTAGAGCCAGAGAGAACAGCACTGGAAGAAAAAGTGATAGGCCATCCCGAGAAACTTTAAACCTGGAGAGAAAAATGTTATAAACACTACCTTGGTACCACCAGAAAAGGTTTTGTTGCCCCCTCTCCATATCAAATTAGGGTTGATGAAACAATTTGTAAAATCGCTGCAAAAGGATGGAGACTGTTTCAAATATATATGTACAAAATTCCCGAAGCTGTCAGACGCAAAGTTGAAAGAGGGAGTTTTCACCGGCCACGACATAAGAAAACTTTTAACGGAAGCTTCATTTGTGAAAACTATGAATGAGAAGGAAAAAGAAGCTTGGGTGTCGTTCAAGGACGTAGTGCGAAAGTTTTTGGAAAATACTAAGGATCCTAACTATAAAACCATTGTGCAACGACTGCTAGCAGAATACGAAGCTCAAGGCTGCAAGATGAGCTTGAAGGTCCATTTTTTATACTCTCACATAGACTATTTTCCTGAAAACCTGGGAAAAGCTTACAGTGAAGAGCAGGGGGAGCGATTTCACCAGGATGTCCGGATATCGAGAGAAGGTAATAAGGGCGCTGGGATGTCACTATGCTTGCTGACTACTGTTGGCTGTTTAAGCGAGAAACTGAAGATGAAAATAGGAAAAGGACTCATCAAAGTATCAAGCAAAAGAAGAAGAGGTTTAATAAAGAACATGAATAAGTATATGTATTAAATTAATGTATCGTTAGCTTTTAAAATAAATACTTATTATTTGAAAATTTTGAATAAAAGAGTCCTTTAACCATTTTTTTGTATTTGAATTTGCAAAAAATTCTTATGTGATAGAAAAAAATGGCCGTCATTTTTGGAATCAGCGCACTTTAAAACATATAATTCAGTAAAAATTTCTCCTGCAGCTGACAATTTATTTTTTTTCGCAGACCTGTGGAATCGAACCCGGTACCTCGGTGTGATACCCATGAAACCCGATGTACACACCACTCGACTACGAAGGTCCTCAATTATATTTATGTTGGTTTGTAAGGAGTCTGCTAAATAGTCTTTTTAATCTGGCCCAAGAGCACAGACTATAAAAATTGACGTCTCAAAATCAATGTCGCATATCAAAGGTGTGTAAACCTATTTGTACGAAACGAACAGCGTTGATCTTGTATTTATAACATGTGGTTCCGTATACAATATTCTTTTTTGAATATATTTTTACGAGTATGTGTTACTATTGGTTCAATTTGGGGTAAGTCAATTCGTGCTGTGTATGCAAATAAATATGAGACAACATCACATACATTACTCTGATCCCAATGTAAGTAGCTGAAGCACTTGTGTTATGGAAATCAGAAGTAACGACGGTACCACAAACACCCAGACCCAAGACAATGTAGAAAACTAATGGTAATCTACATCGACTCGGCCGGAAATTGAACCCGGGACGTCGGAGTGGCGCACCCATGAAAACCGGTGTACACAGCACTCGACCATGGAGGTCGTCAGATGAGTGAAGTGAGTAAATGTCATGAGTTATTCCTGATCCAGAACAAATGTTCCTACTTCTTGTATGTGACGGCGTGAACTTGAGATTTCATTGCTATATATATTTCTTTACTCGAGAATTACAAATATGAAAGCCTAACTATATATAAATAAGATTAAAAAATAGTTATTGTTCAAATTGTCACGGTGGTAAGATTGCTTGTATTTCCCAGTTGAATTGCAATTCCGATTACTTGAGAAAAATGAACCTACCGTCCTACTAATCTGACTGTATTTTTTAAATGTTTAAAAAGAGTAACTACTGATTTTCTCGTCGGTTCTTCTCGTTAGAATCTACTTTCCGAACCGGTGATATCTTCACTTAATTGTTAAATTACGATTCAAAAGCGCTTGTAAAAGCCCACTTGAATAAAGTTTATTTTGATTTGATTTGATTTGTCACCAGTGGAAGCAATAAGGCGATAATACTTTTTAATGAAGGGTTTGTATGACTACTCCAAGGTCCATGTGCTTCAACTGCTATATGTTACAACAATAATGGTCGAGAATTGTGTAAAACATAAAATTGT
Source organism: Vanessa cardui (assembly GCF_905220365.1). Taxonomy (NCBI): domain Eukaryota; kingdom Metazoa; phylum Arthropoda; class Insecta; order Lepidoptera; family Nymphalidae; genus Vanessa; species Vanessa cardui. Next base: position 929,658 of record NC_061149.1, on the reverse strand, counting down.
TTAGAAAGATATATCATTACAGATATAAATAATCTCCCCTTTTTTATTTCATGTATGACCAATCTTCAAAAGTTTCTTGTAAATGGTAGGAGATTTCTCGGGAGAAGTATCGGAAGGTATAGCATCTCTCATCTATTCTTGGACCATATCTCTATCTCATTTTCATTACTGACTGATAATCTTTTAAATTTTAAATAAAAAAGCGCCATCTATTGGTACAAGTTATAAACACCCTAATTTAAACATTTAACTAAAGCAATACTACAAAACAGTAAAGAGAGTTATATTATGACATATGTTATAGCATTCACCTAACAAAAAAACAAGCATTTTTTTACGGTTTTTAATATTTCACAAGGGAACTCTAGAAGCCTTTGCCACCTGACTCCGCGCGTTTAATTTGGCACGTAGCGTATGCAAAGCCACGTTCTGGCCTTAGGTTTTAAGTTCTTTTAGTGCTTTCAGAGACACATAAACGAATCTATATCAGATATCATATTAATTAAATATTATTAATAATAACTGGCTGTGCCCGCGAATTTAACAAAAAGTAATATTATTATAGCATAGGTTACTCTTTATTATATCAGTTATCTGCCAGTGAAAGTCCCGTCAAAATCGGTCCAGCCGTTAGCCGCAGACCGACAAATATTGTAAATAAAGTTATTTTGGTATATGTAACGTGTAAATACATATGCATTGAGTATAATAAATAAAATTTCAACAAAAAGAAAAACCGACTTCAAACAAAACACTATTTTAAAACAAATGAATATGCACGAAAAAGTAATAAAAATAATTGCGTATTCAACATATTTTTTAGAGTCTTCCTAAGTTAAATGAAATGAAAAATATTAGACTACTTAAAAGTCGATTAACGATTATATCATGTAGTTATAGTTATTGCTATATTTGGAGCCGGTGTCAGCCACGGTGCCCTTGTCCCAACAATCAAAAGAAAGAAGCGATACGAGCCCCTTGATTGATCCAGTATATTATTGTGTAAAAGGTAATATGTAAAAAACATATTTGTTAAAGTATTCTCGTATTGTTTTTTGATAGATATACTGTAGGGTTTTATTGGCTGACACCGACTCCAAATATAACAATAATTATAACTACATGATATAATCGTTAATCGACTTTTAAGTAGTCTAATATTTTTCATTTCATTTAACTTAGAAAGACTCTAAAAAATATGTTGAATACGCAATTATTTTTATTACTTTTTCGTGCATATTCATTTGTTTTAAAATAGTGTTTTGTTTGAAGTCGATTTTTCTTTTTGTTAAAATTTTATTTATTTTTTGATTTTAAATGAAGCTGATGTTGACTAACTAATTTTTTTTAATATGGATAGATTAAGCGTTCCGTTTATATGAGTAAGAAACTACTTAGAGGACAATTTCAAAGGAAACTTGCGAATAAAGCAAAAATAGACTTTCGAAAATGCGGATTTAATACGTCACGCGGCGTAAACTACAAGGATCCCTCGAAAGAGTTGTAATTGAACTCAGCAAAAAACCTTTGAAAAAGACCAACTACATATATTTCGGACATCATATGACATCACATCACATACACAAAATTTGATTAAAGATAGTAAGAAATTCTGCCCCATATCGCACCCTAACTGCGAGCCGTATAGGAGTTCCATCACTACATAGTATAAAACAAAGTCGCTTTTGATGCGGTTTTTTTTAAAAGATAGTGTGATTCAAGGGGAAGGTTTGTGTATATAATACATGAACAATATAGTAAAGAAACACTGATAATTTTAGAAGTTTGCGATGTGATGTCGTATATAAACAAATTCTGTAGTATATTTAGTATCAGTATTGCACCCGTGCGAAGCCGGGGTGGGTAGCTAGTTGATTATAATATTCGACTATGATAATTATATAAACATAACCACATTACGGAAGGTGACTCAAATATCCAAATAACCTATAAATAAAAGATTCGACCGAGTATCGCTAACGTGCTCCTCAGAATTGTTCCGTACTCTTCCGTTCCGTTACTTTGTCATGGATCCTGTGCTCAGAACCTTACCAAACTTTCATCAAATTACCCTTGAAGTATATATTTTATAGTAAAAAAAGAATTATCAAAATTGGTTAACGTGATTTTCAGTTATTCACCTATTTGTCGCGCATATACATAATGTAAATTTAAGACTTATGTCGTTTACACGTGGATACCATCATCGGAAAAAAAAATAAAAAAAATGGGACCCCACGGGAAGCACTACCTTTCAAATAAAAAAAAAATATCAAAATCGGTCCACCCAGTGAAAAGTTATGAGGTAACAAACATAAAAAAAAAAAAACAAAAACAAAAATACAGACGAATTGATAACCTCCTCCTTTTGGAAGTCGGTTGAAAAAGGGCATATTTTAATATTACAAACAGACACTCCAATTTTGTTATATGTATGGATGACCCAATAATGACATGTTGGATCGTTATGATCACCACCTCAACAACAACAACAACAACAACAGCGTGTAGATATCCCACTGCTGGGCTGAGCCCTCCTCTTCCTTCGAGGAGAAGGTTAGGAACATATTCCACGACGCTATTCCAATGCGGGTTGGGGGAATAGAGATGTATCTGAATTTCTATGAAATTAGACACGTCCAGGTTTCTTCATGATGTTTTCAAGATGATTTATAAACACAAATTAAGCACATGAATCAGCGGTGCTTGCCTGGGTTTGAACCCGAAATTAGGATGTAAGCGTTCTAACCACTGGGTCATCGGTAGCTTTTTTTGAGCTGAGAAACTATTCTAGGGCCTTGAAATTTGATGAGTATGGTCGTTTTATTGAATAGACACTAAGGAAGGACCTACCTCTGTCTATATCTGTTTCTCTCCTCTACCTTAAGGTTGCTTGGAAGAGATCCACAACAGCGCGATTTCTTAGCCAAGTTCTGCCTCGCACAACCACTTTGTGGAACCAGCTTTCACCGGCGGTTTTTCCGAACCGATACGACATGGGAACCTTCAAGAAAAGAGCGTACTCCTTTCTCAAAGGCCGGTAACGCATCTGCTAGCCCCTGGTGTTGCAGATGTCCATGGGCGGTGGTAGTCACTTTCCATCAGGAGAGCCTCCTGCCTTTGCCACCTATACCATAAAAATATATATCCATGAAAATGATATCGGCTTGAGCCTGCTCGTTTGCCAGCTATGACATAAAAAAAAAAAGAAAAAAAGATCGCTACTTTAGCGATAAGGCCGCCTCTTGTGCCTCTTTCTCAATCGTGTTTAAATTATTTATTTATTGGTGTACAATAAAGGGTACGATTTGATTTGATTTGAAGGAATTTTGGAAATTCGGGTAGAATTTCCAAAATTCCTTCAAATCTAAGGGGGTGAAATGGAAGTTCGTTATTTTTTAATTTAGAAACGTCAAAATTTTTGGGATGTCGATTAAAAATGAGTTAATAGGTATTCAAGCGATTCTGGATTGTAGCCTAAAGGGTGAAATATACAACAAATTTTATACAAGTATATATTTAACAGTGAGTCGAGATGGCCCAGTGGTTAGAACGCGTGCATCTTAACCGATGATTGCGGGTTCAAACCCAGGCAAGCACCGCTGATTCATGTGCTTAATTTGTCTTTATAATTCATCTCGTGCTCAGCGGTGAAGGAAAACATCGTGAGGAAACCTGCATGTGACAAATTTCATAGAAATTCTGCCACATGTGTATTCCACCAACCCGCATTGGAACAGCGTGGTGGAATATGTTCCAAACCTTCTCCTCAAAGGGAGAGGGGGCCTTTAGCCCAGCAGTGGGAATTTACAGGCTGTTGTTGTTGTATATTTAACTTCCACGCGTAATAATAATATGAAACGTAGTCACATAATACAGCGAGTATAAAAAAAAATATATATAAAAAAATTAAATCTCGAAATGTAAAAGTAACAAAGGCGTTCATATTGTAATGAAAAATTTTTATAATGGCAACAATCAGGAGGGCCAATTGTTAACGTTTCGTGTACGTTTCAATAACGGCCGGATCACGAGTATTAGTGGATATGTTGCTGTCGCGTGCGAACTGCAGGCACTTCGCGAAATGCCCAGCTGATTTCAAACTCAAACTTAAACAACTTTATTCAATATAGAAGCATTACACTTTCTTATTGATGGTCAAAAGAAAGAAAATAATCTGACCTGAGAAGAACCGGCGAAAGAAACTCAGCGGGGTTTTTTTTGTTTGTCTCATATATTATATAAATAAACAATTTAATATGAGATGAATTAACATAGTTTTAATAGACGTTTGATAAATTCAAATCATTTGTAAAAAATACTTTGGTAAAGAAGGCATATTATTCATTACAAGATCATATAGACGAAAAAAAAGCCTGGAATTAATACTTAACTTCTAGGCAGGATATATTAAGCACATATATAGTTGTACCATATTTAACTAATGTGACTTTGTATTTTTAAATGATGAAATAGTAACTGCTTAGTTTCTTCCCGATTCTTCTCGGTAGAATCTACTTTCCGAACCAAAGGTAGCTTCGCTTGATAGAGATGTTATATGACATATTATTATATTGTTGTATTATTCACATTTAACACACAATGATCCATTTCAAGCGTCTCGTTGTTCTGACGTCTAAGTTTAAATCAAGGAGGCAAAACATATTGCCTAAATTGTCCTCTCATTAAGTGTCTGACATATTAACTATTCTTTACATTAATGCGCCATTGGGAACTAAGATGCTATGTCCCTTGTGCCTGTAGTTACACTGGCTCACTCACCCTTCAAACCGGAACACAACAATACTGAGTACTGTTATTTGGCGGTAGAATAACTGATGAGTGGGTGGTACCTACCCAGACGGGCTTGCACAAAGCCCTACCACCAAGTAGCTAAGTTCTATAAAAAAATCTATGTAATCTGAAGTCTAGAAGTTGAATTGTGCTCCCGTGTCTCTCTTAAGTCTAATTCTATTTAGTAGAAAAAGCCATACCTTAGGAATATGAGAAAGAGGCTGGAGAATCCATCTGTGTTCTACTTGTGTACTAGAATCATGAACAATATCATTATGCATGTGAGATTATATGACATATATTTACATCTTACAAAATAGCATATATTTTATCGTAGCCGGGCATTTATTATTTTGCCTAATGATCAAACTTGCACCGTAACCAAGATAGACTCTTACAAATCCAGACTTATTGCGGACTGACTGGCGAGCGGCGCGCGAATCACCCGCAGATGCATTTATTTTGTAACTATATCGAGCTGTTATCACCACCATGCATATCCAAAAAATATATTCTATAACTTAGCATTAGTAGTAGTAGAATTGTTGTAAGTTACCATAAAACCATAAGACATTCAACAAAAGCCATAAATAGCATTGTTCCGTTTTAGGCACAAGGGACATTACATCAATGATTAATCTATATTAATATTATACAATAATGCGCAAGTTACTCTGTCTGTCAAACTAAAACCACTAAAGCAAATTATATATAAATATAAATACTGGACAACACCACTATCCTGATCCCAATGTGAGTAGCTAAAGCACTTGTGTTATAGAAAATCAGAAGTAACGACGGTACCACAAACACCCAGACCTAAGACAGAAGATGACAGATCACATTGGGTGGAAAAATCGCAATACACGGCTAGTAATTAATATTAAATGGATATAATTAAATAAATATTGGACAACATCACATACATTACTCTGATCCCAATGTAAGTAGCTAAAGCACTTGTGTTTTGGAAAATCAGAAGTAACGACGGTACAACAAACACTCAGACCTAAGACAAGAAAACTAATGGTAATCTACATCGACTCGGCCGGGAACCTAACCCGGGACCATAAATCCACTCGGCGCACCAAGCGAGGTGGTAATAACATCTCTCGACACACCATCGCGTAGTAATAATTTAGGATTAAAATTTGCATTTGCAGTTATGCGTTTCTTTAGAAGCCACTTCACGTCTGCCTCCTAGACCGCTGAATCTGTCTAGATAAGATGTGTAAACGCTGTGACGTCACACTTAATATATCCACACGTTTTCAGTTATAATAACAGCCTGTAAATCTCCCAATGCTGACTAAGGCCTCTCCCATAGAGAAGGAGCATATTCCACCACACAGCTCTAATGGTCACACATGTGTCAGACTGCGTTGAAATTAGATGCAGGTTTCCTCGCGATGTTAAGCACATGAAATTTTAGTGGTGCTTGCTTGGATTTGAACCCGCGATCATCGGTTATGTGCATTCATACCACTGTTCCATATTGAATTAACAATATTGTCAAAGAAATATCTACATTGACTTCAATGAATATGCTTCAATGAATGTACGATATCAATTCCATCAATTGAGAATTATTATTACATGCAGGCAGTCTGGTAAAAGCTTCTTGGTGAATAGAAAAAGGTTTAACCATCCCTTACATCACCAATACACAAACTTTGAGCTTAAGATGACTTATTCTTGTTCCCGTAGTTACCTGCCCATCAAAGCAGAATACCACAATATTATTACTGTTTGGCGGAAGATTTCCACCAATCCAGCATTGGAACATTGGAACATTATCAATCAATTACCGATAACTCTAAAAAATAAAATAACATTAAAAAATATAAAAACTATATTAAAACAACATTATCAAAAAGTCATAGCTACAAAATTGATCTAATTAATGCATTGTAAATTTATCTAATTATCTACATAAACTTCTGTAACAATTATAAATGTTATTATTTGTATATTTAGTAAATAAATATTTTTATATTTAGTTATAACAAATCTCTAAAAAAAAAAAAACATTAAAAGATAAGACTCAAAAATATTAAACTAAAACAATTTTATATTAAAAATACAAATAATATAAAAATAATAACATTATTTTACGAACACCCTATACGCACTCAACAAGAAAAAAATATATACACCTACCGACATGGAGTTATTTCAATAAAAATGTTTTGTAATATTACCTGCATGTCACTAATGTTATCATTATATTTTCTATGTATAATTTAGTTTAGTTTTTGTACTTTTTTTTTTTTTAATCAATTTTTACTTTTGTAATGATTAGAGTCGATGACGCAGGGTGCACGGGAAAACTTCTCGAGTTTATGTTTGCACCCTTTAAACGAAAATATTATTGTATATATGTTAACAAATAAATAAATAAAAAAAAAAAAAAAAAAAACTGCGGGGTGGAATATGATACAAACCTTCTCCTCAAAGAGAGAAGAGGCCTAAGCTCATCAGTGAGAAACTTACAGGCTGTTGTTGTTTGTTGTTTGGAAGGAGATATGGTGAGCAGGCGCTACATACTCGAGGTTTGCGTGGTCACCAAATAAATGAAGGTTTTGAAAGAAATTTAATAACTACAGATTGATAACTTTTATTCTTACGTAAATGATACAACTTATATAAGAAACACATGTATAATATTTGACGACATCCTTACTTGTAAGTAAAGCCGCTTGCAGAGATTATTCATCAAAGAAAGCTGTTAAATCAAATATGAAAATCATAAAAAATTAAATAAACAATAATTAAAAGGCATTTCATTTATTTAGAACTAGTTATCGCATGGCTTCGCTCGTTTTAGGGATTTGGTTATCACGTGCCAGGCAAAAATTAGCCTACGTCCTTTTTTGTCTCATTTGCTGTCGAAACGCTTCGCCCTTGGAGTAGTGGTGCAAAAAGCTTCATCAAAACTATAACACCTCGCCTCCACTGGTTACAGGTGGGCTGGTTAGTTTGGCCAGAGGTTCAGAGTTGCGATTCAACGGGGAAAACTGTTAGCATTCTCACCGGCATTCCACGCGGTCAAGATTTATACAGTAACTAGTTTTAGTTCATATTTGTATATATTTAAGTATTTAATGGTATTAATTCTTATGTTAATAAAGATATATACATTAATTTAAACATTTTACAATTTAAATAATTTAATTTAATTTATTTTTAACACTTTGACATAAAACCGTATTAAGACGGTTTTCCGAATGTCTCTTTATTTTTATTAAATTTATAATGTTTTATTTGATCAATTAATTTTTACAATGTTAAAAATACATTTTATTTTCCAAGTAATCTTAGAAAACCTTTAAAAAAGTAGGCATTTAAACATTTACTTATTATGACTTTTGATTTACTGTGTATTTTTGTTGTACTACTTGTTGGTGTTGTCAAATAAATAAATTTATATGACGGGTGGAGTCTGTAGTATGTATATAGCTCGGTCGCAGGGCGGCGGTCACCGAGAGATGTCGAAACGAGGCAATGCCCGGAGTAGATCTTAAAGCTAACATTACAATATGTGGCCACGAACGCAGCGGGTTATATTGCTTTTAATTTGAACTATAAACCGCTGGATTATCAGCATTAGCAAACTATTATAATAAAACTTAATATGTTTATGAAGATTTTTTTTTATATTATAGGGGGCAAACGAGCAGGAGGCTCACCTGATGGAAAGTGACTACCACCGCCCATGGACATCTTCAACACCAGGGGGCTTGCAGGTGCGTTGCCGGCCTTTAAGGAAGGAGTACGCTCTTTTTTTGAAGGTGTCCAAATCGTATCGGTTCGGAAAAACCACCGGCGAAAGCTGGTTCCACAGAAAATGTCTTAAAAATCGCGCTGTTGTGATTTTATATATTTTTTAATAATCATAAGTTATTTATTTATTTTTATATACTCTTTATTGCACAGGAATGACGTCACTTGATTCTATATGTTAATTTACTTTAGAAACCCTTATCACTTCTGTCACTAATCTGGTTTAATCATAGTCAAACAAAACAACAGTATTTAGTATTTTTGGTAGTGATATTTCTGAAGAGTGGTTGGTACTTTGGTCCTACTTTAGACGCCGCAACATTTAACCGAGAAATAGAACCTTGTCTTTATTGGATAACTAAGGTACCTTGGAACATTCGGCCTCAAATGAATCAAAATAAACTTTATTCAAGTAGGCTTTTTCCAAGCACTATTGAATCGTCATTTAACAACTATATGAAGTGCTAAAAGTAGATTCTACTAAGAGAAACCGCCAAGAAACTCAGTAATTACTCTTTTTCAACATTTAAAAATACAGTCATGTAAGTAAATACAATTATATATGTATGTCATATATTCTGCCTGGAAGACAAGTATAAATTCCACGCTTTTTAATCGTCTGTATAATCTTATCTGAAATAATAATACATAACATAAAAGTTTGATGATAGAATCACATCAGTATGGTTTAGAAACTTGTAAAAACTCATAAAACGCTTTATGGTCGTATAGCTGGTTTAACCGCGCGTCTCATGGCCCCCACAGAACAGGTTCTAGTAAGCGAGTAGGTTTGTCTACCGTTACTGGACATTGCCTCACACAAAACATCTAATTATATTATCAACACAAATCCGATGAACAATATTTTTTTTTTCTAAATACAGATTACTTTCATACGCTTCAAAAATCATTTTAAAGTATTAATAAGAGGTTGCCCAGTGGAATTAAATGCTTGATACCGGGTTCAAACCCAAGCAATCAAATTTTAAGGCTTAATTTGTATTTCAAATACATCTCGTGCTCAGTGAAGGAAAACATCTTGAGATATTACATGTCTCATGATTCGTGATGATCAAATAACTTTGAAAGCCTCCCAAAGGAATAATAAAATTAGCCCAGCAGTGGGACATGATTACAGTATGTTGCACCAAATGTAACATGTAAATTTGATTTATTGTAGAAATAATGTGTTTCCTAGATTGCAAATCAAATTAATATGTTGATGGATTGATTTTTTTATGGTATAGGTTGGTGGACGAGCATATGGGCCACCTGATGGTAAGTGGTCACCATCACCCATAGACAATGACGCTGTAAGCAATATTAACTATTCCTTACATCGCCAATGCGCCACCAACCTTGGCAACTAAGATGTTATGTCCCTTGTGTCTGTAGTTACACTGGCTCACTCACATTTCAAACCGGAACACAACAATACTGAGTACTGTTCTTTGGCGGTAGAATAACTGATCAGTAGGTGGTAACTACCCAGACGGGCTTGCACAAAGCCCTACCACCAAGTAAAATTTAAATAAATAGATTGAAAAAAGTCTGTCAATTATGTTGTTTTCCCCGGGCTGACTGCTGGCTTACCCCCACCGGTCCCGCTAACTCATGGTAAAGTTATGTTTATAACATTATATACAAGAAAATATAGGATGGTCGATCTTGTAATACAACTATTGACGACCTCCGTGGTCGAATTGTGTGTACACCGGATTCACTAGGTTCAATTCTACTTACCATCCACCAATAATTTACCATCATAAGTGGTCACCATCACCCATAGACAATGACACTGTAAGAAATATTAATTATTCCTTATATCATCAATGCGCCACTGCCTGTATTTACATTGGCTCACTCACTCTTCAAACAGGAACACAACAATACTGCGTACTGTTGTTTAGCGGTGGAATATCTGATGAGTGGGTGGTGCCTACCCAGGTGGGCTTGCACAAAGCCCTACCACCAAGTAAAGCATAGACGCTGTATGATATTATTATTTCATACAACGATAATATATCCATATAAACCACCTTCCAACTCAAATCTCACCATTACATTACGAACTATTTCTTCTCAATATATAACCTGTAATATATTATATGTACGGACACTATTAATGATTTTATGAGAAAATGTGATTCTCATAACATACTCGACTGCATAGAGTCAGTAACTATTTTGTGGGGTATTGTATTTGGTTCTACAGCAGGATCCCAGAAAGCCTTCAAAATGCTTCTGTTAAATTAAAAAAAAAATGTTAAGGAACGCTTGTGTGCGAAAGGTTACTGTACAATTAGTGAGTTTATGATTGATAGCACACCTTGGGAATGTAACGATCGCTTTCGTGCTCTTTCTTATTGACAAAAAAAGCCACAGAGTTTCATTCCGGTTCAGATCAGGGTATGTTCTTCTCAGAACCGGTGATAGGGTTAAATTAAACTATCTAAAAGTAAGTGTATGTAAAAAAAAGTTAAAGTAACAGCCTGTAAATTTCCCACAGCTGGGCTAAGGTCTCCTCTTCCATTAAGGAGAGGGCTTGGAACATATTCCACCACGCTGTTTCAATGGCAGAATTTCGATGAAATTAGACACATGCGGGTTTCCTCACGATGTTTTCCTTCATCGCCGAGCACGAGATGAATTATAAACAGAAAGTACACACACAGTGTATGTATCTTTATTGAATAAAGGAATTTAAGTTTTGATTTTCGATTTTGACAACGTTTTATTGAAGAATGTCTAATTGTCAAATCAAATCAAAATCAAAATAAACTTTAATCAAGTAGGCTTTTACAAGCACTTTTGAATCGCTAGATACCAGTTCGGAAAGTCGATTCTACCGAGAAGAAACAGCAAGAAAATCATAGTTAATCTTGTTAAACATTTAAAAAAATACAGTCATGATAGTTCGTGCCCACCATGAGCTAGTAATATATTATTAGATGGATTTCAAAACACATCAGTATTTATAACGGTATAACGATTTTAAAACTACACAGACGTAACTCAACGCCCCATGTTTACACACAAGTGTTTATCTTAAACTTGGATTTGAAGCTGTTGTGCAACTAACGGGCCCTACTTGATGGATGAACAAATATGGAGTGAGCAATAAGAAACTAAGCGTTTTTAAAAAGGTTTTAATAATCGCTATAACTGCTGGTTAATTCAAACGATAATTAAATATGCAGGCAGGCTGATAGGCAACTTGGATTTCTGACAGGCACAGATAATCTTTGAAATTAACTGCTATATGTTTTAATGGTATCATTAACATTACATAGTAAACCTCATCGTTGTCTGTCCTATGTATGATTAGATTTTTAAAATTATCTAATGGATTTGATGCGGTTTTTGTAATAGATTTCGAGAGGAAGGTTTTTGTATATAAAACAAGGATAATATAGTATAGAAACACTGATAATTTTGACAGTTTCTACTATATTTAGTATCAGTATTGCACACGTGCGAAGCCGGGTCGGGCTACTAGTTAATAATGGCGATATTATGTCAACTGAATCCAAATCCAATGGGAATGTCTGTTCATAAACTAACGATTTGATGGTAGTTTCAAGTTTCGGATATTTTAATGATAAAATTTAAAGGAGTGTACATCACTATATAGTATAAAACAAAGTCGCTTTCTCTGTCTCTATATACCTATGTATGCTTAAATCTTTAAAACTACGCAACGGATTTTGTTGCTTTTTTAATAGATAGAGTGATTCGAGAGAAAGGTTTTTGTATATAATACATGGACGATATTGTAAATAAACACTGATAATTTTAGAAGTTTCTACTGTGATATCATATTTATAAACCCGTGCGAAGCCGGGGCGGGTCGATAGTAATGATCAATGATATGAAACGAAATTGTTATTCAATATTCCACTTGAATTAAAACAATTACAAAAAGTTAATTTAAATATTATTATAAGTAGAATTAGTGCAACTTTCCGAACGTCATATGTCAAGCTGTCAGGTGGCTTGTCAGATCACATTTTTGGCGGGAGGAGAGACATACGGTCAGGTGTATCATTGTTATACAGTTATTTTTTTGTTTTTATGGTATAGGTTGGCGGACGAGCATGGGACACCTGATGGTAAGTGGTCACCATCACCCATAGACAATGACTGTAAGAAATATTAACTATTCTTAACATCGTCAATGTGCCACCAAACTTGGGAACTAAGATGTTATGTCCCTTGTGCCTGTAGTTAGACTGGCTCACTCACCCTTCAAACCGGAACACAACAATACTGAGTACTGTTATTTGGCGGTAGAGTAACTGATGAATGGGTGGTACCTACCCATACGGGCTTGATAAGATCTTGTAATAATATTAACAATACAAAAATCGTTTTAAGTATTTTATTATTAATTATTATTATTTTATATTCATGTCAACAACACAGGACAAAAACACTACGTTAACACGAAATTAACAGTTGTGTATAGCCCTATTATATTTACAACGATGTCTACTTAAAATGTTTTATATAAAATAAGTATTTTTTTAAGTTTTACCAATAATTGACACACACTTAAGCACACGAAGTTTTCACACAAACACATTCACCCACACAAAGACAAATGTATTTGACTTAAATAAACTTTACAATGAAGTATTTTTTACAAAAGCAGCCTCCAGAATCAACCATAAGAAACTTGCATAATATCATATGTTTTTCTAAACCATATAAGTAACTTTACTTGCTTTATATGTTGCATTCATTGATATAGTATGATAATAGTTTATATAGATCTATTCATATACGAAGGCGCGCCCCTCCACATTCTATCATTATAGGCGTGCATTAGTATGAGTGTTACGCTTACACGATATATTAGTGTGTGTGTACAGACAGCAAAAAAACTTACAATTAAAAGTTTATTTTAACAAAATATCTTAAAAAGTAGACTACTTATTTTTAATTTAAAAATTCGTAATGATTATTGGGAATTTTTAGTTTTTCTTGTATTTTTAAACTTTAAGTACAGTAAATAAAACTTGTATTTTACTGACGCTAGCTTTTCGGTAATAATCGAAAGACTGAATAGCTTTACAATGTATAGTTCGTAATGTTGGGCTATAAATTCCTGCGAATAAACACAGTTATTCTAACGGCGTTTAATTTAATACAACTGAATTGTAATGTAAATTTAACACATGCATAACTCTGGAACTTGCGAAATACGTCCACTGACCACTGACGGCTGTATAGTACGACACAACTTAGATGTAGCATCAATGATGTTCTAGTAAACAGATAAAAAAGTGAAGACTAGAAAACGTCCTAATTGGGACGTTTGCCTTAAGTCGTTTTACGTAGTAATACGTTACAATACATCATAATTACGTAGTAATACGTTTTGCGTAATTGAAACATGTAGTTATCCCTTTTACTTAATGTTTTTATCAAGCTATCCTTTTTACTCGTAACGAAATGTAAAATAAACGGTCCCCGGCGCGGCACACTCTTTTCTGTTATTTAGTATGGATATAATATATCTGTTTATTAGAATATCATTGTGTAACATGGGCAAAATTCGTAAGACCTATCACATCCGAATTAAGTACTAGTCCGAATTATCATGAGATCTGCGTTTCTGTAGATGTGAATGATATTTTTCATAGTTTTACACCTTTCGCTGAGAAATAATTTTAACCTAGAGGGGGCTTGGTTGAAATGGGAGGCGTAATTATGTACGAATTACATGCGAAGTCGGAATAGACAGCTATTTTTTCTATAAGAATTTCAATAACCGTTGAAAATTGTTAAATATCAGCGATTTATGTACAATAAATAATTGGCCCAATACTAAAAGGACCAATATCAATCACCGTTACTTTTAGTATCCAAAGAGACAGAATTTACATATGACTTTTCTGTAAATTTATCCGTATAAGTAACTTTAAACTTACTACTTACAGTACGACACAAGTTGGATGTAGCATCGGCTAAATTCGTAAAACCGATCAAATCCGAATTAAGTACGCTATCCCAAATTACCAATATTTATCGCTTATGTGAATATGATCTTTACACAAACGTGATAACTTGTATTATTAAATGACCTAATATATTCGTCAATTTGACGCGTCGATTTACATGCATTTGTTTTCTCGGGAACTAACGCGAGAATCTATAGCGACGAATGGCGATAGGGAGCTATTTCTATTGAATTTGCCAATGCTACATCTAAGTTGTGTCGTACTATACAATATTATTTTATTTATCAAATCAAATTGTTTCATTCAATATTGCATTACTTACTTATTGTTTGTTTAATTAAACACTATCACCGGTTCGGAAAAGAAAATACTTTGAGCAGAATTATTTTTATAATTAATAAATTAATAATGATTCTATTTACAATTTTTTCCCATGTGTATCTTTTTTGTATCACACGACTTACTAAGAAAATACTAAATTTTGTTCGGGGACATTTTAGACATTAATTCATTAATAACAATATGATTTTCCAGATTCAGGAGTTATATCTGTGTCTTGATAATCAGTCACAAATGATATTATCAACTATTTTTTTTCGCGACGCCATAAAATGGAAGGCTCTACCAGCGCGTGTGTTTCCCCCCCCTTGTACCTGGGCTCCTACAAACAAGAATTAACCCTCAGCTACGATTGATTATATATTTTTTCAGTGAAGCTGGATGTGGATAAGCATTAGTAGAATTTCCCAAATACATTTAAATTCATGTGCTTTTTCGTGATTATAATTAACCTCGTGCTCGGCAGTGAAGGAAAACATCGTGAATAAACCTACATGAGTCTAATTTCATAAAAATTCTGCTACATGTGTATTCCAACCCGCATTGGAATAGCGTGATGGAATATATTCCAAACCTTCTCCTCAAAGAGAGAGGAGGCATTTTTTTAACGCTGGAAAAACGCATTACTTGCTACCCCCACGTGGTGGAAAGGGGGGGTGGTACTGCCCGGAGACCTGGACGCCAAGTGCGCCCAAGTACCGGGTTTACCCACTAAATAAATAAAATTTTAACAAAAAGAAAAACCGACTTCAAATAAAACACTATTTTAAAACAAATAAAAATGCACTAAAAAGTAATAAAAATGATTGCATATTTAACATATTTTTTAGAGTCCTCCTAGGTAAAACGAAATGAAAAATATTAGACTACTTAAAAGTCGATTTACGATTATATAACGTAGTTATAGTTATTGCTATATTTGGAGCCGGTGTCAGCCAAGAAAACCCTATAGTATATCTATCAAAAAGTCTTTCGATGGACGCCACGGGATCGCTTACGCATGCTACCGTGACGCCCTGACAGTCGGCCCGCCTATGCTGGCCTCAAGGGGAAAGAAGGCTTTAGCCCAGCATTACAAAATTTACAGGCTGTTGTTGATAAAAGTATAAATTATACAACGAACGACTCTGCTCACCAGATTCGGTATTTTTCAAATACAAATATTAAAACATGCCTCATACAAATATGATTAACTTAAAACTAATTGAACAAGAAAACTATTTACTGTTAGCAAATATATATCTTATAAAAGTTCATTGACCTGTCAAAAAAAAAGGTACAAAAACTTCATCAATCGTTTAAGTCTATTAGTAGTTTGAATATTAATTGATTATTGTTATGATAGCAACACTGGATCTTCAAAGAACCGTTTAAAATACATTTGAAAACTATTTACTAATTATTTCTAAGGTAACTTAAATCTGTACTATGTTTTGTAGTCAGGCAGATAAATAATAGTGTTTAAAAAGTGTAAACAAAGTTACACAAACAGTAGGCGCCCTTTTTTCGAAGCATAAGTAGATAGGTGGAAAATATAGGTTCTCTGATGGTATGTGGTCACCAGAAATCAAAATCAAAATAAACTTTATTCAAGTAGGCTTTTACAAGCACTTTTGAATCGTCATTTAACAATTAAGTAAAGTAACCGGTTCGGAAAGTAGATTCTACTGAGAAGAACCGGCAAGAAACTCAGTAGTTACTCTTTTTCAACATTTAAAAAATACAATCATATTAGTTAAATACAATTATATATGTAGGTATGTAATGTATCCTGCCTGGAAGTCAATAGGTATTAATTCCGAGCCTTTTTTTCAAATAATATGCCTTTTTTTACCAATGTATTTTTTATAAACGATTTGCATATACGAAACGGTAAAGTTAAAAATATCTGCGGAATCTTATTATAGAAACGGTGGTGCTCCGTGGTCAATGCTATCAGCTTTTTGCTCGAGTCCACAGCTTGGATTCCCGGTCGTAAACACCTTCCGGTTTTGTATGTTCGCTGACCTCTGCACCTCGCGGGTCCGTTAAGTCTCGACCATAATTAAAGAATAATTAATTTCTTTCGTTACTCTACTGTCAGATATTTAATTAATCTTAAATTTATGGAATAAATCAATTTATAATTATTATTATTATTTTTTTATTTTTGTTCGGTGTAGCCAATGATATTCTAATAAACAGATATGTTATATACATACTAATAAACAGAAAAAAGTGACCGTTTACATTTCGTTACAAGTAAAAATGATAGCTTGATAAAAACAATAAGTTAAAGGGATAACTAGATATTTTAATTACGCAAAACGTATTACTACGAAATTATGATGTATTATAACGCATTACTATGTAAAACGACTAAAGGCAAACGTCCCAATTAGGACGTTTTCTAGTCTTCATTTTTACGCGTTAATGATATATCTGTTTACTAGAACATCATTGGGTGTAGCTCGATATTTCGACATTATCTACAAATGTCTTGTCTCGTGAATAAGACAAAAACAGAATAAAAATCATGGTAAATATGTCGTAATTAATAGTCATAATAATAAAAATAACCATGTTCATTTATAATCCTATAAATCAATTTATAACTAACACATCTGAACAAAAGTTAAGCTCTGTCTATTGTTTTGATTGTTTGTTTATATCCTAAATAGATATGAAATTGCAATCACTATCACAACATAGTATAAAACAAAGTCGCTTTCGCTGTCCCTATATGCCTATGCATGCTTAGATCTTTAAAACTAAGCATCGGATTTTGATGCGGCTTTTTTTAATAGATAGACTGATTTAAGAGGTAATTTACGCTGCTAGCATTGAAAATTAGCTTAATTTATTGGTGACTTATTTAAGATGCTAGCATTCTTGCCACCATTGCACGCGGTCAAGATTTATACAGTAACTAGTTTTAGTTCATATTTGTATATATTTAAGTACTTAATGTTATTAATTCTTATATAATAAATTTGTAGTTTTAAGAGGAAGGTTTGTTTGTATAATACAAGCACAATATACTAGAAAAACACTGATAATTTTAGAAGTTTTAAAGTGATGTCTTAAATATTTTTACACTTAAGGTACACATTTCACCCGTGCGAAGCGGGGGCGGGTGCCTACTTCTAAAAATGTCGTGTACTTACGGACGTAAGTTTATCGGCTTAATTAATAACGGTTTTTAATCGCATGCAAATAATTAATAACAATAAAATAATGATAATTATTAATAAAGTACTTTCTTATTGTATCAAAACAATAACACAAGTTCATAAATTTAAAAAAAATTTAAACCAGCGACCCGGCCGCACGGCCGCAATACTGATACTAAATATACTACAGATTGTTTCTTGTTTCTTTACTATATTGTCCATGTATTATATACAAAAAACTTCCTCTCATATCACTCTATCTATTCGAAAAACCGTATCAAAATCCGTTGCGTAATTTTAAGCGAAGCATATGTAGAGACAGACAGCGGTAAGCGACTTTGTTTTATACTATGTAATGATTTGTAATTAAATACTGTTAAATATTAAGGTTTTTGTGTGTGTTTTCTAGTGTCTTGATTAATTAGCGGTTTAGAGAGCATGTAGTCATGTCACTGCGCGCGCATCATAAAATTAATTCTTATATTTTTTCATACGATGCCAAAAGAAATTTAACTTTTAAAATGTATACAAAAACGTGTTGGGAGATGGCCCAGTGGTTAGAACACGCGCATCTTAACCGATGATTTCGAGTTAAAACACAGACAAGCACCACTATATAACTGTGCTTAATTTGTGTTTATAATTTATCTAAGGAAAACATCGTGAGGAAACCTGCATGTGTCTAATTTCATTGAAATTCTGCCACATGTGCATTCTACCAACCCGCATATACCAAGCCACTTAATGGGAGAGGAGGCCAATAGCCCAGCAGTGAGAAATTTACAGGATGTTACTTTACTTTTTTACTATTTATATTCGCGAGAAATCTATTTTATAAAAACTGTCAGATATTTTAACACAAAAATGACAATTCAAAAGTGTTTATCAGAGCTT
The DNA here is from genome assembly GCF_905220365.1 of Vanessa cardui. Classification (NCBI taxonomy): domain Eukaryota; kingdom Metazoa; phylum Arthropoda; class Insecta; order Lepidoptera; family Nymphalidae; genus Vanessa; species Vanessa cardui. The sequence continues at coordinate 910,730 of NC_061149.1, read as the reverse complement.
TCAAACTTTAGTAATATTATAAATGCGCAAGTTACTCTGTTACTTCCTCACGCTTAAAACACTGAATCGATTTAGATGAAATTTCGTATGAAAATAGTTTGAACCCCGGGAACTTGCATCTACAAGACTATTTTTTAAAATTCATCCATTGAGGGCGTAAAAGTCGTGCGCTATGATCAAAGTCAAGTAATTCAAAAATCTTTATACAAAATAGAAGTGATTACACTTTCTTATTGATAGACAAAAATCTACCACCGTTTCGGAATTTAACACCTCAGACCTGAGAAGAACCGGTGAAAGAAACTCAGCGGGAGTTTTTATATCATATTACATATACAATAACAAACATATGTTTGTTATTTGAAATAGCCTGGAAGCGATCAGAAGCGAACAGAAGTTATAGGTAAACTTTTAGTAATTGATTGATGAGATTGGGATAGGTTGGCGGACGAGCCAACGAGACGATATGGGCCACCTGATGGTAAGTGGTCACCGTCACCCATAGACAATGACGCTGTAAGAAATATCAACTATTCCTTACATCGAGACTAAGATGTTATGTCCCTTGCCCTAGTTACACTGGCTCACTCGCCCTTCAAACTGGAACACAACAATACTGCGTACTGTTGTAGTACGGTAGAATATCTGATGAGTGGGTGGCACCTTCCCAGGCGGGCTTGCACAAAGCCCTACCACCAAGAAAAAATGTTCTGGTAATTAACTATAATTTGATTTTAATGGAAGCAAATATAGCAAATAAAAAAGATTTGGGATCTTGGGATGGGATCCCAGGATAATTTGCAATAGTGAATTTAATTTATGCCGCCCATAATTTTGTTTCACAAATTCATTTAAATTTTCCCAAAATATCATACCATTCAGTGCTCGTCTCTGTAGATACTCGTCAGGTATTCTGCCATCAAACAGTAATAATTAAATCATTGTGTTCCGGTTTGAAGGGTTAGTGCCTCAGGTTGTTCTAAAGCCTAGTTAACTGTCAAATTTCTAATGACAGAAATAAATCGACAGCAGTGTTAAAGATTTCTTTAGACAACTCATCAGGATTGTTTTACTGATACGGTTTCCTCGAGGAAAAAACCAGGTAAACCACCAGTCAAATTTACCGCCATAGGCTCGATCCTTTTGCACCTGTTGGTAAATCTACCATCTATACAATACAGCACTTTGCAACACTAAGTACCTAATTAAAGTAAAGTTAAGTAAAATAACAGCCTGTAAATTTTCCACTGCTGGGATAAGGCCTCCTCTTCCATTAAGGAGAGGATTTGGAACATATTCCACCACGCTGTTCCAATACGGGTTGGTGGAATGCACATTTGGCAGTATTTCTATGAAATTAGACACATGCAGGTTTCCTTACGATGTTTTCCTTCACCGCCGTACACGAGATGAATTATAAACACAAATTAAGCACATATACGAATATATAGTGTTGCTTAACTGGGTTTGAACCCGAAAATATCGGTTAAGATGCACGAGTTCTAACCACTGGGCCATCTCTGCTCACATAACCTAACTACCTATTATGAAATAAAAAGAAAAACATTTGATCACGGAGATTCCTGTAAATTTGTTTTTGTAAGTTTAAAGGCCCCGATTATTTTACCGCTCGGGCCCCCACTCACCTATGACCACATTAATGCTCTCAGCTATTTGGATAGCGCATTCAATTCTATTTGCATTTTCAATCTTCATATCTGTCCGCGCTTGTGAGGACAAATAACTGCAAGTTTTCATTCTGTATAAAATGTTGTACGCGTGCGCAGGCCGTGAGACGATTTCAGTTTTTGCCATGTTATCTATTTAACTAAGTACAGATTTTAAGAGAGCTTTTGAAATAGATTTTTTTTTATGGTATAGGTTGGCGGACGAGCATATTGGCCACCTGATGGTAAGGGGTCATTATTATCCTTAGACAATGACGCTGTAAGAAATATTAACTATTCCTTAAATCGTCAATGCGCCACTAACCTTGGGAACTAAGATATTATGTCCCTTGTGCCTGTAGTTACACTGGCTCACTCACCCTTCAAACCGGAACACAACAATACTGAGTACTATTACTCTACGCAGACGGGCTTGGACGAAGCCCTATCACCAAGTAAATAATAACAATAGCACCCTTATGTTTGATCTATATATAATAAAGATTTGTCGATTTCTTCAAGTAATCCATAGAAGTTAACATTTTCCAATCGAAGTAGGAATTAAGCTAAACAGAACTTGAATTTACGTATTTTATGTGATTTCGTGAGTATCGTGGAGGACTAACAGTTCATGATTAATATATCTTTATGTACAATAGATTAATCGAGGTCTCGATCAATGACGTCATTGGTTGGCGCTACCACCAAGGATCGTTCCTTGGTGGTAGGGCTTTGTGCAAGCCCGCCTGGGTAGGTACCACCCATTCATTGCCTCCACTGGTAAGTAAAGTAAGTGGTAAGTAAGGCTGGTTCGATCGCCCAGAGAATCGGAATTGTGATTCAATTCTTGCCACCATTCCACGCGGTCAAGATTTATACAGTAACTAGTTTTAGTTCATATTTAAACAGCTTGTAAAATAAAAATATGTTTCAAACTTAACATTAGTTAGGATACTACAACTGGCAAATAACGAAAGAAAACAAATTGGACCTTACGAGGCGGAGCCGTGATTCGACAATTACACAAATTTACGAAGAACCGTAATTATTATTTCATTATTAATAACAAAATCGTTATTACTTTGTTGCATAAGATTCAAAATTATATTTAATTACGGGAATAAAGTACAACTTCTCTCGCGTACAAGGCATCATCTCAATCTAAATTATAAAATTACTGTTGAGTATAAAAAAATTCTTGTGAGACTGTGTTGGCTGGGAAACGATGTTTTCTGATGTAAATATTTATATTCACCTCTTTTTTGACCTGGTATGTGTGTCAGTAATAGCTTTAAGGGCGGTTATTGGTATTGATTTGTGGGATAACTTTTAGCATTTGACAGCTAGGGAAAAAGGGGGTTCTGATAGTAGCTAGTCCTGGTAGTAGATTTCTGTTCTCAGTGGTAAACGAGCAAGAGACTCACCTGATGGAAAGTAAAGCGATTACCACCGCCCATGGACATCTGTAACACCTGGCGGTTTGCAGGAGTGTTCATTGTTGAATGTTCCGAAGTCGTATTGATTTGGTAAGGTCCGCAGGCGAAAGCTGGTTCCACAGAGTGGTATTGTTGTGTGTTAACTTATTGTAAATATGTTAAGTTATTGTGTGCTTAGTTAAACTTATTTCTAGTTCTCTATAAATTAATGTTCGGTTGGAAATGAATGTATTTAACTACAACCATAAAAAATAATCATCATTGAACTATTTATTAGTGAATAACTGCTAACTTTCTTGTCGATTCTTCTCAGAAGAATCTACATCTTGAACTTTCAAACTGAAGATTTAATTTCATCTAGTAAAAATATAACTCAAAAGTGTTTATAAGACCCTTATGGATACAGAATATTTTGATTTTTACCCCTTAAATACCCACTAACTGATACGTTTATTAGCATATATAACCTTACAAACATAATAAAAAAAATTCAGCATGTTTTCACAAAGAATAATGCTTTTTGCTTAATAAAAACAAAACAAAAAAAATACCTCTCTATAATATAATAATAGAAATATTTAAAGAAATTAAATAGATCCTAGAGTATATACAAACAGAGTCGCGCTTGAAATCATATTGAATATTGATGTATTAGTATTGACTCAATGAGCGGGGAGATCCACGGCCGTCCCCCGGCCTAGGGTCATTACCAAGGCCTATATATACAAGACGGGTCCGGTTGCATCAATAATTGCGCTGCCACACCACACACGGAAAGACGTATGTATATTTATTATATATATTTAGTTTAAAGAGTGCTTTCGTTTTCCTAATTTTCGTATTTGAAAATAATTTTACTTAACTTTTTTCGATTTACATGAACTTACTATTACATAAGGTATGTGAATATAATTTATTTTGTATGTTATTCCGAAAATATATGATAATTAATTATGTATTAATTTGTGTCTATTTTGTAATAGTTGTCCAAATAATTCGTTGAGTTTCTTTCGCCGGTTCTTCTCAGGTATATAAAACAGCCTGTTATTTTCCGAAACAGTGTTTGTATTTATTTAACAATAAATAAGTGTATTGTTTCTATATTTAATAAAGGAAAATGATTTCATTAATAAATATAATCAGTGTTAATTCCAAAAGAAAAAATATTAAAAACAAAATAAAAAAATAACTTTATCAAACGCGTTCTTTAAAACACTTCCAATTCATCATTATAAAAAATAAATTAAATCAATTAACTTGCTGGTAGGTTCTGTGCAAGTCTGGGTTGGTATCCACTTATATATAATTATGTAATTATGTTTGAAGGGTGAGTGAGCCAGTGTAAAGTGTATCAGCGTATTGTCGATAAATGGTTAATATTTCATACAGCGCCGATATCTATGTTCAAAATATAAAAATTACCGGGAATAACCAATAATCAATGCATTAGTTTAAATTTAATCAATGAATTTTCGTATATAATTAAATATATATATTTAACTAACGGATTTACTTGCTTATGCGATATAATAAATACAAAATACAAATAAAGACTTTATATATCTATCTATCTATCTATATATATATGAAACAGAAACTTCCGAGCGTTTTACCCCCTTAGGGGTCGAATTTCGTAAAATCAAATTCTTTCTATAATATTCTATAAGGGACCTATGTGCCAATTTTCGAGCTTGTAGGTGTTATAGTTTCTGAGATTCCTTCATCAATCTGTAAGTGGTATTTCTCTATATATACTTACATGTAGTCGATGTCTTGTTAAGAGCCGAGATGGCCCAGTGGTTAGAACGCGCGCATCTTAACCGATGATTGCGGGTTCAAACCCTGGCTAAGATAAGTGCTTAATTTGTGTTTATAATTCATCTCGTGCTCGGTGGTGAAGGAAAACATCGTGTGGAAACCTGCATGTGTCTAATTTCATCGAAATTCTGCCACATGTGCATTCCACTAACCCGCATTGGAACAGCGTGGTGGAATATGTTCCAAATCCTCTCCTTAATAGAAGAGGAGGCCTTATCCCAGCAGTGGGAAATTTATAGGCTGTTACTTTACTTTTACATGTAGTCTAAATAGAAATAACGTATCGTCATATAATTTCATGTGACTTAATATATTTGAAAACAAAAGTACATAATAATTTGTTAGCTATGAATAAATGAATGAATGAATTATACTTTATTGCACACCACAAAAAAAAGCAAAAATTAATAAATAAGAAAGTAACACAAAACTAATAAAATACAAAAAAGAAGAATATAAAAAAAATAAGTACATTAAAAGTACAACGGGCGGACTTATGGCTTATTAGCCATCTCTTCCAGACAACTCAATCAAAGGGTGATTTCAAAACCATCCTAGCAGTCATAAACTTACATACAAATATTTACACACTAATACATACTTAAGATAATAAAATGACATAAAAATTCATAAAATTACATAATAAATGTTACATGTATAATACACCAATTAATGATAATTATAAAATATCTTTAATAGGTAATATAAATCAATAAATTTGTCGAGAGTACTGTCAGCATTTCTCAGGATTAAATTTAAACCAACGTTACAGTAGACGCAATATTTAAAAAAAAAACATAATAGTATATAGATATATAGATGAGTATTTAATATATACATAGTATATTTCAACCACGAGAGGACATAAGCAAAACAAACAGCATCTGACAGCAAATTGATGCAATGTCATTGGTCCAGAGATTAATCTATGATATTCACTATGGTTTTGAAAGAATGGCGCTTAGAACGTCAATAAAACTTTTATCGGAATTTTGGAAGTAAAATTAAAGTGGATAGAAGTTGTTAAGTGTGATAGTGTGTTTTATAAATAAAGATATATTAGTCAAGAACTGTTAATAGTGCACAATAGCTGAGTTATTAACAATCAGTTATACGTAAATCTTTTTCTTTTAATTTATATTAAGATTGGATTACACTTTATTATATAATAATTGTATATTAAATTCCGGGAAATCAAACTATAAATTAATGTAATTATTTTGTGTGTTAATTTAACTTTTGTTAAGTGGAAATAATAAAGCTTCATGTATTGGATGTAATCTTGTATATTTAAACTTAAACTCAATGCCTTAAAGCTTCTTAAGATGAGTAAAATTCATTAAATTTTTTGTTGACTTAAAAATAAATTAAAACTAAATCATCTGTAAATCAAGTTTTATATATAAACAATTATATACACAGTTAAATAATAATATAAGACGTTTACAAAATCCCGTTATTATTTGTCAAAATTTAATTTTATAATTTGGACAGTACAGTACAGTCGGGGTAAGAAAAGGTTCGTCACCTTAAGATCTATTTTCGCTTGTTCAGTATGAGCGATAATCTGCTTTACCGATCGAGAGTGACATATTGCGTCGCAATGATTCGATGTTTAGATTCAAAAGGTACTAAGAGTTTAAGACTTGATAAAGGAATTAATTTGAAAACTGACGAAGGTTTTATTACTCTGACTGTACAAATTTGATGTTTCAAGCTTTAACTTCAAGGAATCTCATAAGCATCCCTTAGCTCGTTTGTTTTCGTTTTTTTTTAATATTTTAAGATGTCTAATAAATTTATAAATAATCATCAAATTTGGGCAAAAGATTTTGACAAAACTAAGGCACGCAGTACAATAATTTTCCTGTAGGTTACACAGATAATAACAACTAACTAATAAGTTAGTATCAGATTAATATTTTATACGAATATTTTTTATCTGTGTTTAACCATCTGTCATCTCGAATGACACATCGCGGAGCGCGGGAAAATGAAATAAAAAAAATGGCGCGATTTTTTCAAATATAACTTTAATACAAATATTGTGTTAGAAATACTTCTTTATGCTAATACATTTATATTATAATTATATTTTAATAAACTCATATTTTCTTAGTGTATCCGTTTTCAAAAGTGTAATCGATTTTAGAACGTCATTGGTACGGCTGTATAAAATAATACAAGATGTTTTCCCGCGCAAACGGATTATTAAAAAAGAAATAGAGAGTCCAATATGGAACGTCATATAACAATTATTGCAAAAATTCCATTTTTAAACTTCAGGCCAATAATATTTAATAAAAATAGAACCAACAATAAATAAATACTAAACATTCTACTGACGTATTTATTAATTGTATATATATAAATGTAACCCTGTGTGTTATATCTTCACGTTTAAACCACTAAATTTATTAAGATAAAATTTGGCACGGAGATAGTTTGAGTCTCGGAGAAGGACATTTTTTTAATTCATCCCTCAATGGTAAAATTAGGGTGACGATTTACATGATATAGGTTTTTTTTTTCACTTACCACCACTGATACAGTAATTTTATAATAACAAATAATAACTTGGGTTAATATTAATAGCTGTCGTTTAAGATTGAGACCTAATCTACCTCCAAAAAGGTTCTATTATGAAGACTTGCCACTCCCCCACATTAAAAAAACAGCTACCCTTATCTATTTATAACCTCACATTTTACGTCATAACTTTCAGTTGGCTACTAATAGCCGGGGTGTATCACCATAACGATATATAAATAGCTATATAAAGTTATCCTTCTTATAACTTACTATAGTTTACTTTATACTTTACTAGCAACCTACCCCGGCTTTGCGCGGGTGCAATACTGATACTAAATATTATACAGGATTTGTTAATTTACGACATCACATTACAAACTTCTAAAATTATCAGTGTTTCTTTACTATATTGTCCACATATAATACAAAAACCTTCCTCTCGAATCACTCTATCTATTAAAAAAAATCGCATCAAAATCCGTTGCGTAATTCTGAAGACCTAAGCATACATAAGGACAGCAGCGGTAAGGGACTTCGTTTTATACTATGTATGATGGTACCCCACACAGAAAATAAATAAATACAATATCCAGCTTAAATAAAAGCGTAGATAAAAATCTAGCACCGGTTTGGACAAACAGACACTCAGATTCTAGAACGGATGAAGAAAATTGTGGATTGATTCATAGTTTTATGTTAGGAGCCCACTTTACTATACCTAACCATCAGATGTTAGTTTGATAATAAAATTAATATATGTTTTTAATTTAAATTTACGGATATATTAATAATAATATTTTACCGGTTTTAAATACGGTTATATTTATTTTTGTATTATCCAATGTTTCAAATAGTTTCAGTTTCAAATATTCTATTATTTATAAATAGTAAAATAATCTATAAAAGATAATCTCTTAAAACAATATGCAAAAAAATAATTATAAACAATGTTCTATTGGATTAATTTACATATATAATTCCATAACATCCCTGACCTGTGTGATCTCTGAAGTGTGTTTGTTTGTTTATTTACTTCTTTACTGGTTTCATTGGTTGGTGAACTGTAAAACCCAAACGCCTGCAGTGATGTATCACAGTACAAGAACTTGTTTCCTACTTTTACTTAATAGTTTATAAATATGCCGATGATATGATGAAGAGCAAAGGGCTACGTGCTCTCTGAGGCATGGGTACTGATAGGAACCCCTGTATTATATCCTACATGGTAATTGCACCTAGGACCTTTTGTATTACAGCCGTTACAAGCTAGGCTTTAAACCAACGGCATTTTATATGAACCTGTGTATCGGTCATGACCTCATAAACCGGTTCCATGGTGTATCTATTTATAAACTGTCTGCGATTTAACTAAACTTGTTAATTGGACGATTTAAACTACATAATGTCAAATCAAATCAAAACAAATCAAATCAATTTTATGTAAGTAACCTTCAAGATGAAGCGTTTTTGAATGGTCAATAATTAAATACTACCACCGCTTCGGAAAGCAGCCTCTTACGAGACGAAACGACAAGAAACTCGCATAGTTGCTCATATTTACAATAATTAATTAGTGAATTTTTACTTGGTGGTAGGGCTTTGTGCAAGCCTGTCTGGGTAGGTACCACCCAGTCATCAGTTATTCTACCGCCAAATAACAGTACTCAGTATTGTTGTGTTCCGGTTTGAAGGGTTAAGTTCCCAAGGTTAGTGGCGCATTGACGATGTAAGGAATAGTTAATATTTCTTACAGCGACATTGTCTATGGGTGGTGGTGACCACTTATTCCATAAAAAAAACATCGTAAAGGTTTAAATATTATAAAATATAGAGTCAAAATTAGTTGAAATAGCCCAGGGGTTGAAACGTGTGCATCTTAACCGATGATTGCTTTCAAACCCAGGTAAGCAACACTGAATTTCCATTTTGAAAGCTGCAAGTGTCTTATTTCAACGAAATTCAGCCACATATGTATCCACCAATCTGCACTGGAGCAGCGTGGTGGAATAAGCTCAAAACACCCTCTCTTCAAAGGGAGAAGAGGCCTTAGCCCAGCAATGGGTATTTTACTTTTAGTTTTTTTTTATATACAAAAATTATATTTTTGACTTGTGGCAACAGTTGTATCCGGCTCGTTATTACGCCGATGCTTGATTTTATATCGTAGGCGTTAATTACTATTGGGAATGTGGACACCGTTAGAGAAACAGCCATCTTTATGTGTTAGAACTCGTTGTGAGCTTTGGCGGTCAATTTTACGTATAACTGTTCTTCGGATGTTTATTAACGAGTTATACGTGTAAGCTCACCTGTATGGGCGCGGCTTAATATTAAATTATAAGATCAAGCTTAGCTTATGAATTAAAAAATAAACTTTCTTGTAATTGAATTATTGTTTTATATTTATATTGTATTAATTTAATTATTATTTGGTAGAGTAGTGGACACCGGTTTTCATGGGTATGCCGAAACCATGTAGGAAAAGTTCATTAATTTCTATGTTCTTTAGGTGTTTGTGGTATCGTTACTTCTGATTTTCCATAACACAAGTGCGTTAGCTACTTACATTGGGATCAGAGTAATGTATGTGATGTTGTCCAATATTTAAAGTAAGTAAAGTAAAGTAACAGCCTGTAAATTTCCCACTGCTGAGATAAGGCCTCCTCTTCCATTAAGGAGAGAGATTGGAACATTTTCCACCACGCTGTTCCAATGCGGGTTGGTGGAATGCACATGTGACAGAATTTCGATGAAATTAGACACATGCAGTTTTCCTCACGATGTTTTCCTTCACTGCCGAGCACGAGATGAATTATAAACACAATTAAGCACATATATATAGTGGTGCTTGCCTGGGTTTGAACCCGCAATCATCGGTTAAGATGCACGCGTTCTAACCACTGGGCCATCTCAGCTCGGTCCAATATTTATTTATTTTAAATTAAATCATGGGGAGCGCAATAGTAGCTTTAAGGCATGATGAAGCCTGTAAATTTCCCATTGATGGGCTAAGGCATCCTCTGCCTTAGAGTTGAAGGTTCGGTTATTCCTCTGGATTGTTCCAATGCGTGTTGATAGATGGAGATGTGGCAGAATTAGGTTGAATTTAGACACATGCATGTTTCTTTCACCGCCAAGCACGAGATGAATTATAAACACAAATAAAGCACATGAAAATTCAGTTCTACTTATTTGAATTTGAACTAGTAATCATCGGTTAAGATGTAGGCGTTCTAACCACTAGGCTTTGTGGTCTGTTTTTTTTTTCAATTTACAATAAATTAACTTTCATTAAATTGTATTCAATAGTTTAAAGTTAAGACAGACTGACAGATTTTAGCATTCATAATATTATTACATGAATGTTAATCAAGTAAAAAAAACAATTGTTCCATTATCTATATTATCTTGTATTATCTGAATGAAATTCTATTACGATAAGACCTTTTAAGACTGCGTTACGTGGCAGTGATTACGTGTAGCGTCAGAAGAATAAATATAATAAGTTATTAAGGAAAACATACTGTATACTAGTTGCCGACCCCGGGTTCGGTCGAGTCTTAAAGTTGTCATGTGTCAGGCAAAAACAGCAGCCTATGTCTTACCTCGGAGTTCAAATCTGCTTCATATAAAATTTCATCAAATTCGGTTCAGCGGTTTGGTAGAGAAAGATAGACAGACAGACAGAGTTACTTTCTCATTTATAATATTAGTATTGAAGTAAATATATATAATTACATATATAACTGTTATCATCCCTTAAAGATGAGAAAAGGGTTTGGAATTTTGTATGGGGAAACAATCAAATTTTGTATGGGAATAAAATGATTTGTGTTCTATAATTTTTTTTAATTTTAAAACTTATGTTACGTCAATGATCACAAATTGAATATTATTGTTGTATATACTATTATTAATTATAAAATAATTTTTATGACTGAATATTATGAGGATATTTTTATCAAACTTACTTAAGGAAACCTGTTCACGCTTAAGCTCGGTAGAATCTACTTTCCGAACCGGTAGCTTCACTTAATTGTTAAATGACGATTCAAAAGTGCTTGTAAAAGCCCACTTGAATAAAGTTTATTTTGATTTTGATTGAACCGATTTAGATGATATTTGTTAAGTAGACAGTTAGAGTTGTAGGAAGGCTATTTTTTATCACGAAAATATATTCTTAAAGGTGTCAAAAGATTGTATAGGGAATCAATAAACGTTTATACTGGGTTAATTTGAAGTCATTCTAGCTTTATAAAGCGCGGGGGAAAACTGTGAGTTTGGTTAGTAAAGCATTAACACAGTGAAATATTAAATAATGTCGATGGCTGTGTTGACGGTACCCACATGCGTCAGTTGACGTCACACGTCGCCCCATTCCGAAAGGTCATATCGTAATGGCATTTAACGCTGATAACATACCTTATCTATTAATAATTTTTTACTTGTTAACACTTAGAAATTGGTCTTTTAAATCAATTTTTAAATACCAATTCTGGTTAATGGCGTGTAAGATGATTTTATTTTTGAGTGTTTGATGCAAGTTTGAGTACGTTTCATCGTAAAGTAAAGTAAAGTAACAGCCCGTAAATATCCCACTGTTGGGATAAGGCCTTCTCTTCCATTAAGGAGAGGGTTTGGAAAATATTCCACCACGCTGTTCCAATGCGGGTTGGTGGAACGCACATGTGGCAGAATTTCAACGAAATTAGACACATACAGGTTTCCTCACGATGTTTTCCTTCCCCGCTGAGCACGAGATGAATTATAAACACAAATTAAGCACATATATATAGTGGTGCTTGTCCGGGTTTGAACCCGCAATCATCGGTTAAGATGCACGCGTTCTAATATTTCCTATTCTGTTAACACATATTGATAAAATACTATACAATAATTTGCACTTATAAAATAATATGTCCTGCCTGACTGATTCACCATCGCCGACAATCTTTCATCTTAAAATGAAAACGATTAAAACAATCTGTGGATTTCGAAGAAGTATGTATATGTCGCATAAACAGAAACGATAATGCTAGCTCGATAGCTACTATGAGAAAACTCCGTTTATAGTAAATTACAACTTAAAAGTCACACTTAACTGTTCTTTAATAAATTTAATTTTATTTATATTTTGATAAATGACAAATCATCCGCCATTTTAAATTTTAATACAATCTAATACTTTCTTAAAAGCCCGCCAAAATTACTTACACTTTTGCCACAGATAATAAAATCATAAGTTTAGGTTAGTTGATTAACAAAATTAATGTTTAATAACAATAAATCACATTAATTATCGATTCAAAATATTAATTAATATTTTAAATAATAATATTACAAATTACATGTGCCAGCGAACTGTACGCGTTTGAATTTAACAAAAAAATATATTATTGTAACCTGAGTTACTCCTTATTATAATCAGTTATCAGTCCCGTCAAAACCGGTACAGCAGTTCCAGAGATTAGCCGGAACAACCAGACAGAAAGAAATTGTAAAAAATGTTATTTTGGTATATGTACCGTGTATACATACTATATACTATATATGCATTGAGTGAAAAAGGGCTATTTTAGACACTCCAATTTTATTATATGTATAACGGCTATTTGTGTATAATATATATTATAATACAATTATAACACCAAGTTTCTGACTTCGCATAGTCAATAAATCCTTCTTGGGGAAAGATTTCTTTAATAAAATTCCACAGAAATTTTTAACTTTGCCGTTTCATAAATTCAAATCGTTTGTAAAAAATACATTGGTAGAAAAGGCACATTATTCGATACAAGATTTTATAGATGGTAAAAAAGCGTGGAGTTAATACTTGTTAACTTCCAAGATATATTAATTTAAATAATTTTATTTAACTAACATGACTTTGTATTTTTTAAATGTTAAAAAAGAGTAACTACTGAGTTTCTTGCTGGTTCTTCTCGGTACAAAACTACTTTCCGAACCGGTGGTAGCTTCACTTAATTGTTAAATGACGATTCAAAAGTGCTTGTAAAAACCTGCTTGAATAAAGTTTATTTTGATTGATTGATTGATTTTGATTGAATGAGGAATCGTTGAATATAGAAACCTAACAATGACAGAAATGGAGACAATCTCGATCGCATTTTGTAAATATCGAAATACAAATAGTTTGCGATACTTGCAAGTACTTCGGAACGATTGAAATCCGGCATCTATACTTATTGCCGGTTCTTGGGTAGAATCTAACATTCCGAACCGGTTTCAGCTTTAAATTCAATCCAGTACAATGAATATTCAAATGATCTTGAAGATAATATTTTTATTACTACATACATATATAAAATATTTAATGAATTATTATTGTTTTTAATCATCATCACTCCTGCCCTTATCCCAATTTTACTTGGGGTCGGCGCAGCATGTCTTCTCCTTCCATACTTCTCTGTCAGACGTCATCTCACAAGTAACATTATTTCTAACCATATCGTCACACAATCCATCCATCGTTTCTTGCTTCCTCTACCTCTATATCCATCCACATCCATGCTCAAGGCCTTCCTCACAATATGTTTCTCATTCCTCATAATAAGCCCATAACACGATAGCCAGCATATAACTTCTCGGCTATCAGTGTCACTTTCAAACTTCCTCTTATGTCCTCCTTACTCTATTCATTCGCGTAACAACACAGATTCCTCTCATCATTCTCATCTCTGCAACATTCAGCTGTCTTTTAAAGTATTAATTTATAATTTTATTGTTTTGAATGTAACACATATATGTATTATTAATATATGCTTTTATTGGTAAATGATATATATGTATGTGTTGCATTCGTCGTCTGTTCGTTGGATTTGCAAGAGGACTGTAGATACATATCATTGCTCTCTATGAAATAGGTATTATGTCGTGTTTCGAAAAATGATTAATTTCTTTTAACTTGTTAACACGTAGAAGTTATTACAATTTCCCATCAAAAATCGATTATAAATGAATAATATATATAGTTTATGTATAGACATTAGTTAATCTATATTAATGTTATAAATGTGAAAATACTCTGTCTGTTTCTCTTTCACGACCAAACTTTGTAGTAGGGCTATGTGCAAGCCCGTCTGGGTACCACCCACTCATCAGTTATTCTACCGCCAAATAACAGTACTCAGTATTCTTGTGTTCCGGTTTGAAGGGTGAGTGAGCCAGTGTAACTACAGGCACAAGGGGCATGACATCTTAGTTCCCGGGGTTTGTGGCACATTGACTATGTAAGGAATAGTTAATATTTCATACAGCGTCATTGTCTATGGGTGATGGTGACCACTTACCATCAGGTGGTCCATATGCTCGTCCGCCAACTTATACCATAAAAAAACCATAGAACTGAATTTGATGAAATTTGGTGTGAAGCAAACTTGAACTTCTTGTAAGGCTAGGCTATGTTTTTTGCATAACGTTTGACAACCAACCCCATAAAATATGAGCGAAACCGCGGGCGACAACTAGTGATACATAATATATAATTATATATATTTTTGTTTCAGATAAACATAAAAGATGGCGTTCATAAAACACGGAGGGATACTGTTGCTTTTTGTGATAGCGGAGATCAGCGCCGCCACGGAATTCTTTAGAAGTACGTTAATACCGCTATTGCATGATAGATGTCGCTAGTGCTCATATTACTTCGATATAAACCATTGTTTTATATTAAACTTGTATAATTTAATTTCTGAATTATAAACAGTTAGGTTAACACTTATGTTATCTATTATGATTTTATTTTATGAATTGATTAAGGATATTACTTGCTATATTTTTTTTATCAAGAAAGAAATTATGTAAGTACTTATGTTTCTCAAATAACATAGTATATCCTAATATCATTTGATATATCTATACTAAAACCTTTTACGAAACGCGCTGCATCTTACTTATACGAAGTTATATATATACATACATATATATTGGCTTAGTAGTTTTCCCAGTAAGTTACTAAAAAAAACATCAAGTACATTTGACGTTGTAAAACTCATTATGTAAATTAAAAATTAATTATGATTTTTTTTTTAATTTAACTCATGCTCTCACTTGGACCCATTAAATAGTTTCCTAAGACTGTCAAAACTTATATATGCAACTATATCACTCACACAGAAATGACTACAATACTGTGCCTACGTATTATCTTTTATTGTAAGCAAAAATCACTGTCCATAATGGCACCTAGAAACAAGTCGATATTCGATATGCTACATTGTCAATTAATACATTTTTATTAAATACTTTAACTAACCATTAATTTATTAACATAAGAATTAACAACATTAAATGCTTAAATATATATACAAATATGAACTAAAACTAGTTACTGTATAAATCTTGACCGCGTGCAATGGCGGCAAGAATGCTAGCAGCATTTCCCCGTTGAATCGCAATTCCGATCCTCTGGGCAAAAAACGAACCAGCCCTCCTGTCACCAGTGATATATACATTATTATATGTTCTGTCGCGGAGTCGCCATCCTAACATCGCACTGTAATATCGTCGTAATAATTAAATATTGTAAATTATATTACAATACATATATCTATACTGAATTGCCTTTCATTACATCATCCATAAGACATATAAGGCAAAATACGAATGAGGATTTAATTGTGTGTGTTTTCAGCGCCCCGTCAGTCCGGTCCGGGCAGCATCTTTACAACCGGCAACGGCGAACCGTGTCTCGGCGGCGACAGGTCTACTGGAGGCGTCTGCTTATCCAGGAACCAGTGCAACACCCAGGGGGGAAAGGCCATTGGATTCTGTGGGGTATTCGCTACTTGTTGCTCATGTGAGTTTCCCTCTTAAATAAAGTACTTTTTATTATAATAATATGGCTTAGTAAGCAATCTGAACCGGAAATTACTGGTTCAAACCGGATATGCACTAGTTCTCCTCTACCCTCCATACCATATATAGTCAAAATAAAAAAAAGTTACTTTTATTGAAGCATGCTTTTACAAGCACTTTTGAATCAGTCTTTTGACTGTATTAAGCGAAGCTACCACCGGTTCGGAAAGTAGATTCAACGGAGAAGAACCGGCAAGTAACTCAGTAGTTACTCTTTTTTAACGTTTAAAAATACAGTCATGTTAGTTCAATACAATTATATATGTATGTAATATATCCTGGAAGTCTACAAGTATTAATTCCACGCTTTTTTTATCGTCTGCATAATCTTGTACTGAATAATATGCCTTTCTTTACCAATAATATCAATAGTAATATCAAAGTATAACTAAATAGGCTCAATATCTATAATAATTTAATCATTTGTACATTAAATTATTACCCACTTTTATATAACTTTATGAGTGAGTGAGCTGGACAGCCCAGTGGTTAGAACGCGTGCATCTTAACCAATGATTTCGGGTTCAAACCCAGGCAAGCACCACTATATATATATGTGCTTAATTTGTGTTTATAATTCATCTCGTGCTCGGCGGTGAAGGAAAACATCGTAAGGATACCTTACATGTGTCTAATTTCATCGAAATTTTGCCACATGTGCATTCCAACATTGGAACAGCGTGGTGGAACATGTTCCAAACCCTCTTCTTAATGGCAGAGGAAGACTTAGCCCAGCAGTGGAAAATTTACAGTCTGTTACTGTACTGTTACTGTATGTAAATCGATAATTGTTTCCAGTGAACGCGTGTGACATACGGACAAACACAAAAGTCGCGGTCTTCATCAATCCCCCCTTGAACAGGGAGTCGTCTGGCCTGGAGTGCTCCTACAACATTGAGATCAACAACAACAACGTCTGTCAAATGAGGATTGACTTCGAGACCTTCAATCTGGCACCGCCCACCACGGTGAGCGAAAAAATATTCTAGAATTTATCTAAAAGAGCCAATCGGTTAGATTTAAATCACGTCAATATTTTTATTTATTAACATAAGAATTAACAATATTAAATGCTTAAATATATACAAATATGAACTAAAACTAGTTACTGTATAAATCTTGACCGCGTGGAATGGTGGCAAGAATGCTAGCAGCATTTCCCCGTAAGATTAATTTGTGTTTTGCTTTTAAATCAAATCTACATGGATCCCATGAATTTGTATTCACCAAGCGACTGCTTTTACTTGTTGATAAATATCGACTGGGTATTCATCATTATTCATCAGGTATTCTACTGTTAAATAGTAATATTTAATATTAGTTATCGCCCGCAGTTTCGCTAACGTTTTAGCCGTTCGATTGTCATGTGTTAGGCAAAAATGTAGTTTGATAAATCCAAACTCAGTTCGACTTTTTATTTTTACATCATTGGTTCAATCGTCACAATTCCAAGTTGTACAATCAATCACCCTTAATTTTTAAGATAATCCCGTTAAACCCGGATTCTGACCACCAATCGCTTTATGGTTTTCTTATTTTTTACGCCTGTCACCTCATAAAGTAAATTCAATTGGTCAGCCGAACTAAGTCGGCTTTCTTGACCAGCCAACCACGATGCCAAAGTAATACCATCTTCAAATCAGAATAACATAAATAAAAATCATCAACGTAGTATGTCCTTTTTTGAGGTCAAATTTCATCAAAATCATGATATGGTCGTGAAAATGCGACAGACAGATTACTTTCACTTTTATAATATTATATAGTATAAATTGTTGTGTTCCGATTTCAAAAATGTTTGAGCTAGTGTTATCGAACTATTATATAAATGTCATTAAAACAACGTGGTAGACCAAGAAGTATAAAATTTCTTAAATAGGAGAATATTCCTTAGTCCATCAGTGAATATGCCTTAACTAACTTACTATAGGCCTCTTCTCCCTTTGAGGAGAAGGTTTGGAACATATTCCACCTCGAGTCGAGATGGCCCAGTGGAACGCGTGCATCTTCCGATGATTGCGGGTTCAAACCCTTGTCTTTATAATTCATCTCCTGCTCAGCGGTGAAGGAAAACATCGTGAGGAAACCTGCATGTGACAAATTTGATAGAAATTCTGCCACATGTGTATTCCACCAACCCGCATTGGAACAGCGTGGTGGAATATGTTCCAAACCTTCTCCTCAAAGAGAGAGGAGGCCTTTAGCCCAGCAGAGGAAATTTACAGGCTGTTGTTGTTGTTGTAACTTACTTATAACCATAAATTTTGCAGGTGGATCCAGTCGAAAACGTAACCCATCGTCCAGGGTACGTCTGCAAGAACGACATCTTCCAAGTCATCAATTTGCACGCCAACTCCGATTTCCTACCATCACTGTGTGGTGACAATAGCGGTCAACACAGTGAGTATAATAATAAAAAGTTCGATTTCAAAATCATCCATTCCCTGTTACATAACTCGAGACTATATAGGTTATCCTTAGGTCGTCTCAGCTTCCCAACTAATCATTCATCATCTAAAATTTGCTCTCAAAGCCTTGAATGGAAACCAGGCAATAAAATCTAATATTAATTCCTTTCCAGTTTACGTACGAGTAAACGCCTCAACCAACAGCCGGTCCATTCGTCTGAATTTCAAGCTGGCCGATCGCGTCTCTCAGCCCAACCTGCCTCAAGCCACTTGGAAGATCAAGGTCACACAGCTCGAATGCTTCAATACCCTCGGGTAAGTTTGGACATATCACATTCAGCTATACGAATATAATATTTTATAGAATACAAAGATATATTTGAAGGAACGTTAATGATAACCTTGGGGTAAACGGAAGTGCCAAATAAACCTTCCAATTTAAAGAGCAAGTAAGCTAATGCCACGTACAAGGGTTTCATCAATCAATCAATCAGCCCATTCTCGTCCACTGCTTGACATAGGCTACACCAATTGCATGCCGCTGTGATCGTTCTTGGGCTACTCGCACCCAAGGGTTTCATGGTCTACTACAAGGCATTGCTAATTGAACGGTTTATACCTCTTGTAGAAGTGTTCGAGGACGATGATACCACATTAGAAGCACCTACTTACTATTCAATACCAGTTGAATTGTTTGGCTTTTACTAAAGATGCATTTTACATGATAGTCTAGAAGTTTGAAGATAATAATATTTCGTTTATTTTTGATTAACAGCAAGTACCGGGATGGTATCCTGGAAGCTATAACGGCATCACTACCAGCTACCCCGTTCACAAGCACAGCAGACAGAGATGAATACATGATCGGTAACTAATATACCTACTGTCATTAATCTCCAAAGATATTCGATAAAAAATATACCAAGTAGAGGATGATTTTGGATAGGCTTGTAACCCAGCCTATAATTCTCAACCTAAAGCTATCACCAGCTTCTATAAAAATCACTGGATTATATTCATAAATTAGCCTGCTATCTGATAGATTCTTGTGCTACAGATCTTCGTCTTTCGGTACAGAGAGATCTTTGTCACAAGATACCTGGTAAAAATACAGTCGAAAGTTTATTTCCATAAAATCCATTTGTACTTAGTAATCAATTAAAATTAGGAAAGATCCATGAAACTGCATAAGAATGCTGCACTTGTATAAACGTTTTATCTTCAAGAGAAAAAAAACTGAATGATGATGGTTTGGTAATGTTCCAGCGCCACCCGGCTGTTTGCAGTACTACCCCGACCGTTCCGGTTTCTTCGAATCGTTTAACTACAATCGAGGAGCTGGTCCGTACATCGCTAACATGGCGTACGCTACCTGTTTCAAACGCAACTCTGACGTATGTGGAATCAAGTAAGTGGATTTATTGATACAATACTATACAAAAAGGCTTCGTGAAGGTCAAGCTTTCTTTGCATAAAATTTCAAGAAATTCGGTTAAGTAATTTGGCCATGAGATAGCAACAGACAAACAGGCAGACAGAGTTATTTTCGCATTTACAATATTAGCATAAATGAGACTAGGTAACATCCGGTACTCGATACATTGCTCATTAGATCGTTAAATATCTAATATGATTTGCCCGCTAGGTATTTGACTTGTTTAGCAGAAACATTCAACATATTGTTGTATGAAGTTGTCTTCTCTCGTATTTGGTGATGATATTATTCTAAGGGTGAAATTTTGAGAAGTACATCCAGTAATGAACTTTGGATCAAAGAGCAACTAGGTGTAATGAGTTCTTAACTTTCTTATTCTTCTTGACATTATTAGGCTTTGTAATTTTTTTGCTAAGGGAGCATGGAAGATTCGTCACCAGACATGGGAATTATTATTTAATTAATTAATTATTTAATGAAAGTGAAAGAAAACCAAATCAACTTATAATTGTTTGGAGCAAAATTGAAATGTAAAATGTGTTTTACCCCAAGTACTCAGGTATTTTTACCCTTTGAAAGTTAGAGCCAGGTTAAGTTATTAATAAACATTTGCATCATACGCCTCACAGAACTTTCTGATAGTACTCTTGAACTAATGTGGAACATGCTATTTGTGGTATAATCTCGTGTAACCATTTCCAGATTGACAGCAGCCAGCTTCGACATGGCTTACCACGACGATTCCAACTTGTATCTGGACACGGATTGCCAAATGAACCCGATCACCCAGGGTTTCGCGCAATCAGAGGATTACTTATTCATCCCCGAAGCGGAGACAGCCGACGGTCTGAGAGGATCCAAGTTTTGTGGATCGAGTGCGTCGAACCAGATCATTGCATGTATGTATACAACAACAGTCTGTAAATTTTCCTCTGCTGGGCCAAAGCTTCTTCTCTCTTTGAGGGAAAGGTTCGGAACATATTCCACCACGCTGTTTCAATGGTGGAATACACAAGTGGCAGAATTTTTTGATGAATTAGACACATGCAGGTTTTTCTCATGATGTTTACCGCCGAGCACGAGATGAATTTTACACGCAAATTAAGTGCATGAATATTCAGTGGTGCTTGGCTTGGATGATTGCGTTTCAATCTTCGGTTAAGATACACGCGTTCTAACCACTGGGCCATTTCGGCTCGGCATGTATGTATGACTTATATTGGATGTATGTTTGTAAAAACTATACTTTATGTAGGTAGGGGAATAGTCAAATAGGCTACCTGATGTTAAACGATCAGCATCCCCCATAGACATTGGCGCTGTAAACAGTTATGAGTACTGCCGACAGTGGCAAAATATGTCATGAGCGAGTGGTACCTACCCAAGGCTTGCACAAAGCCCTACCACATACATACTATAAACCATCACTGTTATTTAAAATCCACTGAGAAGAACGGGAAAACCTTAGGGTATAACTATCATGATTATTCTTACGGAGTCCTCGATAGTTCTTACTCTAATAACTAGCGCGCACTGGTGATTTTTGTCACGGTGACATTTTCGTCATTCTTGTCGAGTCCGTGAATATGTATGGAGGTGCGCGCACGTTACGACGTGACAATTGGGTGACATTTGTGTCTGCATCTGTAGCCCAATGGTTGTCAAATATTTGGCCTATATAATGAGTGATGATTTGTGATGATTTGTGTTGATTCCAGCCACGCCCCCGGGCCCCCTGTACGTGTACTTCCACAGTGACAACTTAGTGACTCAAGACGTCAACGAAGCCGGTTTCCGGTTCAACTACAACGTGCTGAACAACTGTTATGTCAAACATTAATAGACAAGTGCGATGTTATGAACTTTATGAATAATTACTGTTATATGTCATTGTACTGAAATTGTCAACATTAATTGTTCTTACATTTGATATCGGATTAGAAAAAATTAAGATGTCAGTTGTTTTAAATAAAACTAGCAAACGATCCGGCTTTACACGGGTACATAGGTACTATTTACAACTATTGAAGAAGAAATATGAAAAAGAAAATTCTTAATTTTATAGAAATTTCTAGCTTTTTCTTTTAGAAATTTCTACAAATAATCGGCTTTTCTCTACTATAATACACATGGAAAATGTTTTTCCATGAATTCACTTTGTTGATTGTTGAAAACCGCATTAAAATCCGTTGCGTAGTTTAAAAGATCTACGCGTATAGATGGAAGGCGACATTGTTTTATACTAATTTGAGGTATGACTTTTTGTGTAACATTGTAGGTTATTTTAATGTCAGTTGAGCACAGATAAATAAAATATTTTTGAATGATCTGTCAAATATTATATGGTGTACATTTCAATCAAAAAATGTTTTTGACTAGAAACTGGTAATTTTATGTGCAGCGTAATTATTAGGTATTAATAATATGCAGTGACTATGGCGTAAGAATATTGTATAACTATTATCTGTTATTTAAAATAAGACCAGAAATGCATTTATTATTAATGTATAATAATTTATTATGAAACAATAAATTATTTAAAAATAACACGTGTTTTTTTAATGTGTTTTTGAAATTAGTTGTCAAATGTAATCTTTATTTATGTAATTCCTTGTGCTGGTCTAACGCCCATTACACAATGAGAAAAATAACATATAAGAGGTAAGGAATAAGGAATAGCGGAATCCAACGATGGCAGCACCACGGAACTAGTATTCAATCGCTGTGATTGGTTGAATATGGTAGCCTCAGAATTTTACCTTCGGACATCTCGTCAAAATTCGAAGTTTCACTCGCACTACCTTGATGTCTGAAAATCCACAACAGCGCGATTTCTTAGACCAGCTTTCGCCGGCGGTTTTTCCGAACCGATACGACATGGGAACCTTCAAGAAAAGAGCGTACTCCTTTCTTAAAGGCCGGCAACGCACCTTCAAGCCCTCTGGTGTTGCAGATGTCCATGGGCGGTGGTAGTCACTTTCCATCAGGTGAGCCTCCTGCTCGTTTGCCACCTATCACATAAAAAAAAGCCTATCGCCTATTGTGTTTTGGTTGCTGTGCTATTCCTTATTCCATATCTCTTATATCTTATATTTTTCATTGTGTAATGGGCTTAAAACTCTCTCTTTGAGTACAGTAGACAATTCCACCACACTATTCCAAAGCGTGTTGGTGACGATACATGTTGGATGTCGTTGGTTGAGAACACAGAAATTCAGAAGTTCTTGCATTAATTTCGTTCGGGACTATCTTTATCAAACAGATTATTTTAAATATTCCTTCGTCAACTCCAGCAAACTCGTTTGGATACACACTAATAGTCTGACAGTTGTGTAGCCCGAACGAATTTATTCATGCTTGCATTAAAATTACATGGAACTTATAAAATTATTGGTTGTGAATCTGGGAAAGTCTTGACTTAGACTTTTGAGTGCAACCTCAAACTCGGCCATGAAACAGTCTTTAATATTTTAGAATAAAAACTAACATCCCTGTTAATATTATAATTTATCTGTAACCTCTTTACGCTTAAATCACTGAACCGATTTAAATGAAATTTGATTTTTTTTATGGCATAGGTTAGCGGACGAGCATATGAGCCACCTGATGGGAAGTGATCACCATCACCCATAGACAATGACGCTGTAAGAAATATTAACTATTCCTTACATCGTCAATGCGCCACCAACCTTGGGAACTAAGATGGTATGTCCCTTGTGCCTGTAGTTACACTGACACACTCACCCTTCAAACCGGTACACAACAATAATGAGTACTGTTGTTTGGCGGTAGAATAACTGATGAATGGGTGGTACCTACCCAGACGGGTTTGCACAAAGCCCTACCACCAAGTAATGATATGGCCGTAGCTTGAGCCCCGATGTAAGGGAGAGGTTTATCACGGAAATCACTCCCTTAAAGTGTAAAAAGGGGTAAGTTTATATCGAGAAACATTTCTTAATTAAAAAACATAACTCATTTTGATTTAACTTTTCTTAAATAATGCTTAGGTTTTGGCCAAAGTCGCAGTTAAAGTTTGTAATTATAAATAACTAGCTCGTATAATCTTTATTTAATTGTATCAACTCACCTGTACAAACATTACGTACTATAAGATCAAGATAATACGTCATCAAAGAAAATTACTACGATAGCTGATTGGCTGTTGAAAATGACATCAGCTGGGTCAGCCGTTTCATTGGTTGAAATTTAAATTGTGTCACATATAAAACATTGTCATTGGTTGAAATAAAACAAATTAGGACTGTATAAAAATCGTTGATTTTATTATTAACATAACATTAATTTTAAATGCATCATCGTCATGATATTATTCATTATAACAAAAATATTATTAAATAACACAGATGGAAGTATTAATATTAACAATGATAGCTGCTGCTGTCTCTTTCATTTCGTTGATGTTTGAAAGAGATAGCCGTACTCAGACGTCAATGAACTAGTTTTATCCAGATTTTGGACCGTCAGAAAAACAGTGTTGTGATATAATTTTTTTTAAATAAAAAAGTAAAAATTTGCATTAAAGTTATTTGACATCTTAGTACGACTTAGCGTTTAACTTAAAACTCGCTTAACTGTTTGTCAGTACAGTAATTATTGTCTTTTTTCAGTGAGCAATCAAATTAGACAGGAAAAAAGATTTACATAGTCCATATTGCATCTTGCTATATTATGCACAAACAATTCTTAATTATATATATGTATATTTTTTTATTTGTATTATACATACATTTGTTCACTTTAATTTCACTTCCAAAGTCCCTATAACACATTTTCAAGATTTTTAAATCAACATGGTTATTTTTATTATTATATTACAGTTATTTGAAACATGTTATTTTTCATGTCTTTTGTTATTTGGTGGCTCGATATTTTGACATTACTTTAAATAACTGTAATAATATTTTCGATACACCATAATGAATGGTTAAGTATATCTCGACTAATTCAAGGTCAAAATTAGTTTACCAGTGGAAGATATGGTGTTATACCATCACTGGCAATAGTCCATATGGTACATGATCACCGTTACATATATAAATACTAATGCACCACTATATTTGGAAACTAAGATGTTATGACCCTTATCGTTGGAGTTACACTGGGTCACTGAAACACAACAATAAGTGTTTGCTGGTTACACAAAGCCAAGTATTTAGCTCACATTGACATTTTATCTTTACCGCTTAATCTTAACTTAAAGCTATAAACGTCTAAAGCAAATGACAATCCATACCATCAGAATCAGTTATTGATAAAGCTTAAAGAAAACTTTCAAATATATACAGATAATATTAAACAATACGCCTCTATTGCTAAAGGACCGAAGTACATTTTGCCATTTACAACATTTTAAAAAGTATCAAAGTATCGTACCACACATCTTAGATGTGTCATCGGCAAATTCAATAAAACCGATTACTACCGATTTACACAACCAATAGAAACAGCTCCCTATCGCGCCATCCGACGCTATTCGTCGCTATAGATTCTCGCGTCAGTTCAAACCGAGAAAGTGAGTGCGTGTGAATTGACGAATATATAAGGTCATATGATATTACAAGTTATTACGTTTGTGTAAAGATCATATTCGCATGAGAAATGAATGTTGATAATTTGGGATAGCGTACTTAATTCGGATGTGATCGGTTTTACGAATTTTGCCTATAATACATCTAACTTGTGTCGTACTATAAGTAGTAAGTTTAAAGTTACTCATACGGACAATATAACAGAAAAGGCATATGTTTATTCTGTCTGTTTTGATATCAAAAGTAACGGTGATTGATATTAGTCCTTTTAGTTTTGGGCCAATTATTTATTGTATATAACTCCCTGATATTTAACAATTTTCAATGGTTATTGAAATTCTTATAGAACAACTAACTGTCTATTCCGACTTTGCATGTAATTCATACATAATTACGCCTTCCACTTCAACCCCTCCCCCCCCCCAATTCTACGTTAAAATTCTTTCTCAGTGAAAGGTGAAAAACTATGAAAAATATCATTCACATCTACAGATTCGCAGATCTCATTATAAGTCAGATATTACACTTATATACATATATAAATGTTGATATAGATGTTTGTATATAGATATATTCATTACTGTGATTCTAAATGTGATGTAATAAAAACTGATACATTGTCAAAACAGTAATTAAATTGAGTTAATTATATAAAACATAAAACTATCTTTACACCTGTATACATAGCCATATGTTTACTATATATACAATAATATAACTACTACACGAATAAAAATAACATATAAAAATCCGTATTTACATTATATAATTGACTTTTAAAAAGTTCGTATAAATTTTCTTTATATAATAGCTGTCCCACCCATTTGGGTGGCAGTCTCGATGTCATTTATAATTTCACGATAAATAAATCACACAAAGCACATTCAAAACATATTAATCGATCCTAAGATTAAGGCTAAATAATTATCTGTAGCTAATTCCAATCAAGGATGGAATACTTCCAATACACTATGTAGTTCTATTTCATGCCAAGAGATGGCGTTACTTGTAGGTTACTTCAATAGGCTATTTGAATGGTTTAAAATCCATTTTATATTATTTAGTAGAGGTTAAGGAACCCAGTTAAAGTTGTTTTTTTAATCCTAGTACATATTTGCCGAAAAATATCATATAAAAAATTCCATATTTAAATAACGCGCGAAAACGCTACTTGGACAATATGGCGCTGCGATGGTGTCGGTAACGTCACTTTGCTGTATTTTAATCTGTGGTACATATAGTAGAAAAGCAAGGTTTACAAGAAAGTGACTTCATCATAAGCCCGGCCAATCAGGAGCGTTTTGTGTGACGTGACAATCGTTTGAGAAAATGCAATTTTATTTATTGGTTTTTGAATAAATTAATTGTTATTTTCAAGTTTCATTAGTAAATAACCATTTTTAAACTCATAATCTACACTGATTACAATAATTTGTCGAATAGCCTATTCGATAAATCGCAACGATTTGATTTCTCTTATTAATAATTAATAGCTATATGTACTGTACATAGTTAGTTTAAGTACTTTATATTTACTTTAATTATACTTCCAAAGTAACTATGATAGTTTTGACCACCAAATTGAATTTCATAGATTATTCAAGCTTTCGACCAATGAGATCGCGTGATTTCAAGGTCAAATGTTGCTATTGGTCCTTTATCCTCTCGTGATTGAAACAGACTACAGATAAATATATAAAAATACTCGTTTACTTAATACATTGTTTAAATTTATAATAATTCGATGGATCTTGTATAGGAGACGCATTCGTTGTTTAAAATTCAATAAATATTACAAAAATATACAAATTAAATCTCATAGAAAAATACTTTTAATACTTATCAAAGGTTAGAAAATATTGGACGCAATAGATTTAAAGTACAGTTATAATATAGCTGTCTCTTTCTATATAATGATGAGGGAAAGAGATGTATCGATGTTTTTTAACTCGCTATAATATATAGCAACTCCAAATATCAATTCATTTGTATATTATATAGGATGGGTCTCCCATAGACATGGGAAATATAACTATCGCTAACATATCACATGGGAACTAAGACTGTATGTCTGCATGTATTAAAGAAAGCATATTATTCAGTACAAGATTATGTAGATAATAAATTAGCGTGGAGTTAATACTTTTTGATTTCCAGGATATATTGCATACATATATAATTGTATTTAACTAACATGACTGTATTTTTTAAAGGTTGAAAAAGAGTAACTACTGTGTTTTTTGCCGGTTCTTCTCGGTAGAATCTACTTTCCGAACCGGTAGCTTCACTTAATTGTTAAATGACGATTCAAAAGTGCTTGTAAAAGCCTACTTGAATAAAATTTATTTTGATTTTGGTTAAGAGCTATACTTTTTTTATGGTATAGGTTGGCGGACGAGCATATGGGCCACCTGATGGTAAGTGGTCACCATCACCCATAGACAATGACGCTGGAAGAAATATTAACTATTCCTTACATCGTCAATGCGCCACCAACATTGGGAACTAAGATGTTATGTCTATGTCTAAGATGATATGTTATACTATTGTTTATTTAAACTTCTTTTTTGTATAACATACTATATAATATACAATCGAATCGATCTCTCGTTTAAAATAAGTATAGAAACAGTCTTATTATATAAACAATACATAGTATATAATACTATCTTAAATATCTAATAAAATAATATTATACTACTTTTTTATATAACATAAAACTTAATTAATTTTTACATTCAAATAACTAACGAAAGTTATATCTTTTTATATAGTGTATGTTGATTTATAAATTCGTTGTCCGTTGATTTATATGTTATAACATATATTATATGTTATGACCTGTAGTAGGGGGGGCCCCGGCTCACTGTGTATGTGGAGAGCGGTATGCCTTTGGTTCCGTATATCGGTTCAGCGTTTTCATATTCGACGTCGTAGTAAATACCGGTTTGATTCTGGAAATTATTTTTGATTTATTAGTTTTACTGGAAAAAAAACCAAGTGGTTAGAACGCAAGCATCTTAACCGATGATCGCGGGTTCAAATCCAGGCAAGCACCGCTGAATATTCATGTGCTTAATTTATTTGTAATTCATCTCGTGCTCGGTGAAGGAAAACATCGTGAGGAAACCTGCATGTGTCTTATTACATAGAAATCCTGGCACATATGTTCCAAATCTCATGCTTCTCTTCTCAAAGGGAGAGGAGACTTCAGCCCAACAACAACAACAACAGCCTGTAAATTCCCACTGCTGGGTTAAAGGCCTCCTCTCCTTTTGAGGAGAAGGTTTTGGAACTTATTCCACCACTTTGTTCCAATGCGGGTTGGTGGAATACACATGTGGCAGAATTTCTATGAAATTTGTCACATGCAGGTTTCCTCATGATGTTTTCCTTCACCGCTGAGCACGAGATGAATTATAAACAAAAATTAAGCACATGAATCAACGGTGCTTGCCTGGATTTGAACCCGCAATCATCGGTTAAGATGCACGCGTTCTAACCACTGGGCCATCTCGACTCAGACTTCAGCCCAGCAGTGGTAAATTTACAGGCTGTTAACATACATAACATACAGCACGAAGCAAATTTGACTCGAAAATTAATGATTCCTTTGAGTTCAAGATAACATACTATTATTAGTTTGAAATCTACATACAAATAATTAAAGTGAGTTTTTCGGTGTTTCCTAGGTTTCTGTAACAAACTTACGTGCATACTCCTCGCCCGGGACTTGGGTCTCGGCACCAGCAGGTCGGCGCGGTCCTGCACGTGACTGGACGCCTCCGAGCTGGTCGAGTCAGTGGCCATGTGGTTAGTGTAACCTGTTAGAGAAGACATATATTGCTAGACATATATATGAAAAGACAATTGCATGGGTAGGAGATGGGAATGGATAGAGTAAGGAATGATTACATAAGAGGAAGACATTGCTATATATGTATAGACAATTGCATGTTATGAGAATGGATAGAGTGAGGAATGAGTACATAAGAGGAAGTTTGAAAGTGGCAACGATAGCCGAGAAGTTATAGGCTATCATGTTATGGGCTTATTATGAGGAGGACCATGTTGTGAGGAAGTTCTTGAGCATGGATGTGGATGGATATAGAGGGGACGATCAAATAAACGATGGATGGATTGTGTGAAAGAGGATATGGATTTAATGTTACTTGTAAGATGACGTCTGACAGAGAGGTAGGGAAGAAGACAACTACCGACCCCAAGAAAAAATGGGATAAGAGCAGAAGGTTGGTATGATACGATATCATACCTTAACTAAGTAGCGTTTCCAAGAAAGGAAAGTTATTAGGAAGTAGTGATTCGACTATGTACACTAACATATTGAACTGATGAAGTAGTTTAATATGTTATTATTTAATGATTACTTGGTGGTAGGGCTTTGTGCAAGCCCGTCTGGGTAGGTACCACCCACTCATCAGATATTCTACCGCCAAATAACAGTACTCAGTATTGTTGTGTTCCGGTCTGAAGGGTGTGTGAGCCAGTGTAACTGCAGGCACAAGGGACATAACATCTTAGTTCCCTCATCTCTGATTGGCGAAAAAATATCTCATGAGTTGGTAACTACCCAGACAGTCTGGCACAAGGATCTATCACCAAGTAGCTTCTTCCAAGCATTTGTCAAATTCCAAACGTTATCAAAAATCAATAATTTGAATTAAATAGAGGATCTTACTTATGATTCCAAGCCCCGTTTTTAACAATGATTGAAGCAGACATATATTGAGAGGCAAAGTTATATTAAACAGAGGATTTCAAACATTGATGATTCCAAGTCAAACTGACATACAGGGTTATTGGTAACTCGTTTGGCATTTTTAAATTTGGACCGATAATTATTGTTTAAATATTGACAAATAACCAGTGTTTAATCGTTTTTATGATACAAAAGAAAAAAATAGATTTTAATTGATACTTTTTTTTAAATAAATTTTTAGTTGCATTTTAGACAAATTTTGAAAAAAGCTAAAAAACGTGATAACTCAGAAATGGGTGACTTTTGGATATGGGGGTTAAAATAATTGCAAATAGTTACCCCTATCACCTCCTAACGGATATACGTCGAGTTACCAATAACCCTGTATATTGAGAAGCATAGTGTTACCGTAGAGTGGGTGGTGCGCGGCGTTGGCGCGTGACGTCACAGTGTTGAGCGTGCCCGTCAGATGACCGCCATGCAGGCCCATTCTGAAAACAGCCGAGACCGTCAGAACACTTGCTCTTCACTATATCCTTAACTGATTCTGAGGTAATGGAACACAAAATATTGGGTTTTTTACAATGATATTCTAATAAACAGATATGTTATATCCATACTAAACAACAGAAACTGTGCCGCGCCTGAGACCGTTTATTTCACATTTCGTTACAAGTAAAAAGATAGCTTGATAAAAACAATAATTAAAAAGGGATAACTAGATGTTTTAATTATGCAAAACGTATTACTACATAATTATGATGTATTATAACGTATTACTGGCATAATTATGATGAAAACGACTAAGGCAAACGTCCCAATTAGGACGTTTTCTAGTCTTCACTTTTTGCGCGTTAATGACATATCTGTATACTAGAACATCATTGGTTTTCTTGAAGAGATGGCCA
Organism: Vanessa cardui; assembly: GCF_905220365.1. NCBI lineage: Eukaryota > Metazoa > Arthropoda > Insecta > Lepidoptera > Nymphalidae > Vanessa > Vanessa cardui. Next base: position 879,374 of record NC_061149.1, on the reverse strand, counting down.
ATCAGTCATATTGAACAGTTAGAGTAAGAAAACCTTCGTCAGTTTTCAAATTAATTCCTTTATCAAGTCTTAAGCTCTTAGTGCCTTTTGAATCTAAACAACAAATAATTGCGACGCAATATGTCATTCTCGATCGGTAAAGCAGATTATCGCTCACACTGAGCACACGAAAATAGATCTTAAGGTGACGAACCTTAAAATTATCATACTTTTTTTACTAATTTAGTTTATTTTTTGGTATCAGTATATATATAATCTTAAGCTCTCTTTATTGTTATTTGTGGTGTACATTAAAACCTGTTGAAAACCTGAGAACCGCAGCGACATCATAATACAGTATCTATATATATCCATTACTTTTCTCAACAAACAGGCTATCTAATGCAAAGAGATTACTTCAAGGCAAATAAGTGGGTCTTGAGATTAGCTGGAGAAAACAACAAACCCCATAAGATCACGAATGCCTTTTACAAACGGTATCAAAAAGGTCTTCAAATAAGTGTGTACAACCAAACTCTTGAGTTTAACAATATAAACAAATCAAAGATTAGCTGCCTTCATTGCCAGCAATCAATCCAAACTAATATTATAAATGCGAAAGTAACTCTATTTGTCTTTCTCGCTTTCGCGCCAAAACTACTGGTCCACTTGAAATGAAATTTGGGATAAGGAAACACAAATTGTCCTGAGAAGGGACATAGGCTACTTTTCAACCGACTTCAAAAAGGAGGTTATCAATTCGTCTGTATTTTTTTTATGTTTGTTACCTCATAACTTTTCTCTGGGTGGACCGATTTTGATAAAAAAATTTTTGTTTGAAACGTAGTGCTTCCCGTGGGGTGTTTTTTGATAGAAATACTGTAGGGTTTTCTTGGCTGACACCGACTCCAAATATAGCAATAATTATAACCACGTTATATAATCGTTAATCGACTTTTAAGTAGTCTAATATTTTTCATTTCATTTTACTTAGGAGGACTCTAAAAAATATGTTGAATACGCAATTATTTTTATTACTTTTTAGTGCATATTCATTTGTTTTAAAATAGTGTTTTGTTTGAAGTCGGTTTTTCTTTTTGTTAATATTTTTATTTAATCAACGTTATATTTGTATACCAATCGTCAACGTAACATTTTATGTTAATTTGTAAATACATTTATATTGACTGATGTGGATACGGCTCGCCTTGTATTTTAGCTTTTTCCACAGTATAAGTAATATAGTATAACCTGGGCCCAAAAGATTCGTTAAGACGTAAATTTAAAGAAATTAAAATAATGATTGTTTTCGATAATGTTATGTATGTACGCAAAAACATAAATGATTTTCCCAAAATTTGTGACGTACATTCCATTAATACTGGGAACAAGAATAAACTTGTTACCTAGTACCCGATTACACAGAGTTAGTGACTCTTTTTTGGGGCAATTTATACGTTTTTACAACAGGATCCTAGAAAACGTTCCATTTTGAATTTGAGATTTTTGACTTTGAGTTTGACTCTATGCGCTCTACCCGCATCTAAAAGCTAAAAATGTCTGAAAATATTTAACTGATTATGATTTCCAACTTACCTAGGTAGAGGCACGGGGGGTAGTGGTGGGTACCCCCCAAACATGGCTGAGGACGGACGAGTAGCCATTGTTTGTGTGTGGTCAGCTTGCTGAAATGACATAATTTAAAGTGTTACCATTCATAGTTATTAAAGTAAGAATTGTCTTTGATATGATATTAATTATTTTATTTAACAGCAATAACAAATATATAATTATAATATCGTATATTTTTCCTACTGGTGGGCTATGACGATGGTTAAGGTTAAGGTTTTAAGGGAAAGTAATATTGATTGGCACTTCAAGTATTTTCTTTCCCACTGTCGGTAGTAACTTACGAATAGATATATGATCAACAATTTAAATCGAGACAACCAGTAGGAAATTTAACATTCATTTGTATATATTATACTCATCTATTTCGGGGCCTGATTATTATAAAATAATACAAAGGCCCCGAAAAAAATTGGCAATTTTCTCACCGCATAGTGGCTCGCTTGCGTCATGGCCTCAGCTATCTGCGCCCATCGCATTCTTTCTTCCAACGTTACCTGTAATTAACAAACAATTGCTTATATGACTATTAATAATCATAATAAAACTCTTGGATACAGTAGTTTTAGTGCCTCGTTACTCTTCCTTGGTATATATACGACAAGCTCATCATATATTCTATCTCCAATCACCAATACTTAGTATTGTTGTATACTAGAACATGAAGTTTTGTTTTGAATAATATGCTAAACGTACCCATGCCAAAGCCATATAATGGCATAAACATTCGGACAAATCTGGATTTTTTTTTTCTATTTCTATTTCACCTAGTCTAGTGTAGTGTAACTCACCTGGTATGGTGGTTGGCCCACTGGAGGAGTCTTCACCGTATTCGCTGCCATGTAGTTGAACACTGGGGACCCAACACCGGCCATCTGATCGCGAGACCACTTGCGGCTGAGGGAAATATTACAAATTAAAGAATATCAGATGTTTTGTACCTGTAATGTCACATTAGTCCATAAAATGGAACACTTTGATTTGTTATGATCATTAAAAGTTTTGAGGCCAAATTGAAATGGTGAGGCCAATTGATACGGTGGTAAGTAAACGTTAATTTTATATACGTATCTATATCATCATGCTGGATATAGTTCTCCCCAAAGATCGCTATAACGACCGGTCCTATGCAGCCCGTATCTAGCAACGCTGGACCAGCTTGTGGAAGGGGGGAGGGCTACCCACGCTGTGTCTTCCGGTTCACTCGATAACTCGTTGGAGCCAACGGCCGTCGATTTTTCGAGCTATCAGATCCAATTAGGTAAGTTCAACTTCCATAAAGAAGTCAACCGTCGAATCCAACTCGACTGGGTAGCGTTCGGGAATCTACGTGAAATCTTCACGTCCCATATACCGCAGTGTCTTAAGACAAAAGATATCTCGTAGGATATCCGGACAAATCTGAAAAGTTTGGATAGAAGGATTCTGAAAACCTTCCTCAATCCCAGATCCAGTCACCAAAGGATTTGATATTTGGCATCCGGAAAACCTTCTTCAATCCTCCTGCTCTCCAGTCAGCAATATCGGCATTTGAACGAGATGTACTTTTAATAAAGAATTTTCTCTATTAGTCCAAATTGTTGAAACATTCCACTTGAAATGGTACTAAAGCATAATTTGGAATAAGTGCCGAATATTCGCATAAATTGCGCGAAGGCTCCTGTCCTGTGCTACGTGATGATCCATGATAAGTGAACTGCAATCGCTGTTTAAAGAACGTGAAATTAAGAAATAATTAATTAACGGCTTTTCTGACAACATAAATGAGAAAGTCTTACAAAAACAAAGGCATTAAAACTTAGAAGAGGGAAGATTAAATAAACTTTACAGAGATGCAAATTTAAGATTTATTTTTTTAGTACGGCTAGCAATGATGGTATTTCACAGCAGCAGCAGGCAGCAGCAGCAGCCTGTAAATTCCCACTGCTGGGCTAAAGGCCTCCTCTCCCTTTGAGGAGAAGGTTTGGAACATATTCCACCACGCTGTTCCAATGCTGGTTGGTGGAAAACACATGTGGCAGAATTTCTGTGAAATTTGTCACATGCACGTTTCCTCACGACATTTTCCTTCACCGCTGAGCACGAGATGAATTATAAAGACAAATTAAGCACATGAATCAGCGGTGCTTGCCTGGGTTTGAACCCGCAATCATCGGTTAAGATGCACGCGTTCTTACCACTGGGCCATCTCGACTCTTTTTTTTTTGTACTTCACAAAAATTGGCACTCCAAGAAATATTACCCGTTTCAACACAAACCTTGGTAACTAAGAAGTTGAAGATGTCTCTTGTGCTGGAGTTACTGTCTCACTCACCTTTGGATCCGGTACTAAGAGTTGCTGTGACGCTAGAAAATATGATGAATAGGTTTCCATACAAAAAACGCAACCACTGTGTGGTAACATACGATTTTGAGACTATATATTTATTTAAAATGTAATTTTATTTGTCAAAAATGTAATATTTGTGACTCACCTATGTGACTGCCTCTGATTTATGCCAATGCTGGCAAAGCTTTGCCTCTTGCCGGGCTGAACGGACCCTGTTCGTTCATCCTCAATATAGTATATTCTACAATCATATATTTACATCAATTTATTTACAAGGCACTCATTTCATAAAATTTAATTAAACTTACTTTAAATATCATGACTTTGTGAAGTTATTGGACCTGGAAAAAGATTAACGAGTCCTCCTTTAAAGAATGGAGGAGAGCTTCTATAAGACATTGTAGAAGGAACGTCGTCACAGCACGATGCACACCATTAATCCCAGTGCTGGATCTGATCCACGCCCAACAAGCTGCACAGTAATACTTCTTTTATACTGTTGTACTTTTTATTACTTTTTTCTTTTTTACAATCTTTTTTAATAAACATTTGTGCATATTTTTTTCTTTTTTTTTATATTTCGTTTTTTTTTCTCATTCAGATATGGAATTTTTGATTTTAGAAGTTTTCCTGTCTTTTTTATATTTTTTTTTATACTTATATTTTTTCTTATTTTTATGCATATTTTTTTAAATATAGTAGTTTTTCATGTTGATCCTAACTGGCAGCTTCAGTTGGATCTTGGAGATTTCTTTTTCGTTGTTACTTCGGTGTCCACTGATCACAATATTGGGCTTGCTTGACTAGATAACATTTAACCACCACAGAGATCCAACCCAAAGATTACACTTTTCAAGCACGGATGAATCTCCAGTCACTTTCGTGTTTATATTTTATCTCAGTGAAACATTGTCAGTTCTGAATTTGCCATAATTTATTTTTTAACAATCGGGGATCTTTTTTTTTGAGAAAAATGGCAATTTTGAATTATCTTTTTCGCTATCCGTTGTACGATGAATCTTGCATATGCTCCTGTTCGCCAAACTGGCACACCACACGGTCTTTCCGTATGCCCAAACTCGTTGAGATACTGGATTTTGAAGCACCACGACGCAGAATCAATCGTGCAAGATATTGCAAATGAAACTCCAACGGTCTCGCACCCACTCCATCTACCAATCACCACAAGATGTCCCTTTGAACTTGTCATGACAGCATCCAGGTCTTCAAGCAAAGCTGTGCTGCTTTGCAGTACAAATTGACTTCGGAGAGTACCAAGGACTTTTTTGATTTGATTGAAACAATCTTGTGCCCTTTTGCATTGAATTCGTTGCAAAGAGTCAAAGGGATATTATTGTGAATTTGTCTGTATGTTTTTCACAAATTACTTGAACTTGATTACCACACCTCGTATTTAAGCAAGTTATTTGGTTGTAATTCAAATTATAGTATATAGATGTACTGTATACATTTATAATATACAAGTATTTATTTAGTTGCTATTAGTATATTATTAAGATTGCTTTGATATATATTTTTAGCTATGGAAGCTTTAAAATATTCAGCTTTTAAAACAATTATCTGCGGGTTGACTGCAGACAATGCGTAGATGGCATCAAGTGCGCCATATAATCCCAATGATTTAATTGCAAACGGTAACTATTATGCTATCGGTACTGAACACAAGGCGGATGACAAAAAAGGATGTGCGCTGGGGTTGAGTCGGTGACGTAAGCAATCAGATGTAACTGAGAATATGAGTAGAGACGATGAAGCAGACACAACAACAAATACAGCAACATACAACATATATCAAGCGAATGATGACAGCATTCATAGAACAAAACATATAAATTTAACATATTTATTTAGAAAAACTTAAAACTATTTATAATAGAAGTATACACGAAATACAATTAAATCATAACATTAAGAGAAAGCAAATTTACCACAACGATCACAGACTTAGATTATGGCGTTATCAGCTATGGCGTTATAACTAACGTAATAATTAAAACAGAAGCACTTACAATAAAACACATTATACACTGATTAAGATTCTATGTCAATATCAAAATTCGATTTATAATCTGTCCATCCTCGAATGAACTGGAACTGTACTTCAACTGCGTTTTTGACAGTTGACACATGACAGATGACGTCATCGCCCGATAGAGAGCACAAAACTGTTTAACACTAATAGTCAAGGAGCATGCCGGTCTGGTAGCAGACAGATAAAACAGGATCTGAAACTAACTACACTTCTTCTGCTAAGAAGCTCTGATGTCACGCAGCGGGACACACTCGGGCACGCTCGGGTCGCGTTCGGGGCGCGCCGAGCGGCGCCGACTGTACACGAGCGCAGGAAGGTATCGAGAGAGAAAGGGACGGCTGGAGCGAGACGAATACCGACATTTGTTATGGCAGCTTTGAATATAAGAGGAAGCGTTTTTATGTTCGCAGAATGAGGCATATGGAGGGGGGGTGGTTGTATGTATTAACCGATGATTTCGGGTTCAAACCCACGCAAGCGCCACTATATATAGGTGCTTATTTTGTGTTAATAATTCATCTCGTGCTCGGCGGCGAAGGAAAACATCGTGAGGAAACCTGCATGTGTCTAATTTCATTGAAAATCTGCCACATGTGCATTCCACCAACCCGCATTGGAACAGCGTGGTGGAATATGTTCCAAGCACTCTCCTTAATGCGAGAGGAGGCCATCAGCCCAGCAGTGGCAGATTTACAGGCTGTTTACTCTCTGACTCTACTTTTTCTTCCTGTTTGATACACTCATCTGCAAGCAGTTACATTTTTCAGATCTTTCAATTATTGTTTTTATACCGAAACTGCATCTGAGTTAGTTTCTTAGTCGTAGCTCTTTTTTCAATTTTGAAATAGGTAGTAATAGCTACGAGCCAGGTCTTGACTGTAGGGTGGGTGATTCAAAATATCGAAGTCCATGCAGGGCAGACAACGCAACGCGGCTTTTGTGGACGGCCGCGTTATCACGCAGAAACAGCACACCTTTTGTCAATTTTCTCCGTCTTATCTCTTTAATGGCTTATTTTAATCACTAATATGGAAGCGTATTACTTTAGAGATCCAAAAACTATTGCCATGAGTTTCCCCGCTGAATGACACCTTAAACTTCCTGGGAGATGCTGTGCCATTTTTATGCCACTGCATGGAATCTTGTTTCGACTCAGGATCATAATGATGAACCCAAGATTCATCTCCAGTAACAATTTGACTTAACACCATCCTTGTCCAAAAATGCACGTGAACACTCTACGCGTTGTTTTTGCGGCGGCATGAGCATGTCATGCCAAGATAATGCTGGGTTTTAAAAAATGTTGCATTGGATACTCCAACCATTGCGCATTGTTTCTTTGTTAATAAAGCATCGTCGACTACATTTTGGATATGTTTGGTCACCTCGATGCTCCTGCCCGGGCTCGAGTCGTCTTCAAGTGATATTCTTTCTTGTTTGAATAAATTGTGCCACTTGTACACCATGGAACCATAAGCAACCATAAGCAAATGACATCTCATTCAATATTAAAACTGATTTCCTTGTTTTTTTTTAAGGTATAGGTTGGCGGACGAGCATATGGGCCACCTGATGGTAAGTGGTCACCATCGCATCATATTCTACATAACATATTTATCTTTTCACTCCTAATTGCTTCATGATAGCTGTATATAACCTCGTATATATACTAGTTATAAGTCAAACATGTTAGGATTTTGAAGAGGTTAATCAACCCCCTCCAAGCCTCACATTCCGCCAACATAAAAACGCACCCTCGTAGAACTGTACATCAACTACACTCAACATTTATTTGAACGCCCATTGGGCGCTTGTAGCGTTAGCAGCAATCAGCAAATTTGAGAATTCTTTCTATTTGCCTTTAGTAAATGAATTAAGAATGTTAAATAATTAATCATATTCGAACGGTGGATTTGTTTCAAATTATAGTTAATAATAAAGCTAAGACTCACCTCCAAGAGATCAGCGCCGCCAAAGTGATCACTATGACCACCAAGGCCAATAGGGAGGCCCCCACCGCCACGCCGATTACCTCGCCGTCCATCTCACACGTGGACCCGTAGTATCCGGACGAACAACTGAGGGTAAATATTTACAGTTAATCTTACTATTATTTTAATAATCGTTTGAATGAAATTTACGAAACTTTGTGTATACTTAATACCCGTTGACTTCCAGGCTGGATATATTAATTTAAATAATTGTATTAACTAACATGACTGTACTTTTTTTTAATTTTAAAAAGAGTAACTACTGAGTTTCTTGCCGGTTCTTCTCGGTAGAATCTACTTTCCGAGCTTTACTTAATTGTTATATGACGATTCAAAAGTGCTTGAAAAAGCCCACTTGAATAAAGTACATTTTGATTGAGTCCGATACCATAAAGAGCACTGATAGTTAAACGTGCGCTCCGAGGTACAGACGAATAATTTGTAGCCGTGATGCATGTGAGCACGGGGGGTACTCACGTGCAGTAGGGCTGGCCGTGCGCGTAGCGGCACTGGCCGCGCTCGCTGCAGTGCGGCGCGGGGGGTACTCACGTGCAGTAGGGCTGGCCGTGCGCGTAGCGGCACTGGCCGCGCTCGCTGCAGTGCGGCGCGGGGGGTACTCACGTGCAGTAGGGCTGGCCGTGCGCGTAGCGGCACTGGCCGCGCTCGCTGCAGTGCGGCGTGGGGGGTACTCACGTGCAGTAGGGCTGGCCGTGCGCGTAGCGGCACTGGCCGCGCTCGCTGCAGTGCGGCGCGGGGGGTACTCACGTGCAGTAGGGCTAGCCGTGCGCGTAGCGGCACTGGCCGCGCTCGCTGCAGTGCGGCGCGGGGGGTACTCACGTGCAGTAGGGCTGGCCGTGCGCGTAGCGGCACTGGCCGCGCTCGCTGCAGTGCGGCGCGGGGGGTACTCACGTGCAGTAGGGCTGGCCGTGCGCGTAGCGGCACTGGCCGCGCTCGCTGCAGTGCGGCGCGGGGGGTACTCACGTGCAGTAGGGCTGGCCGTGCGCGTAGCGGCACTGGCCGCGCTCGCTGCAGTGCGGCGCGGGGGGTACTCACGTGCAGTAGGGCTGGCCGTGCGCGTAGCGGCACTGGCCGCGCTCGCTGCAGTGCGGCGCGGGGGGTACTCACGTGCAGTAGGGCTGGCCGTGCGCGTAGCGGCACTGGCCGCGCTCGCTGCAGTGCGGCGCGGGGGGTACTCACGTGCAGTAGGGCTGGCCGTGCGCGTAGCGGCACTGGCCGCGCTCGCTGCAGTGCGGCGCGGGGGGTACTCACGTGCAGTAGGGCTGGCCGTGCGCGTAGCGGCACTGGCCGCGCTCGCTGCAGTGCGGCGCGGGGGGTACTCACGTGCAGTAGGGCTGGCCGTGCGCGTAGCGGCACTGGCCGCGCTCGCTGCAGTGCGGCGCGGGGGGTACTCACGTGCAGTAGGGCTGGCCGTGCGCGTAGCGGCACTGGCCGCGCTCGCTGCAGTGCGGCGCGGGGGGTACTCACGTGCAGTAGGGCTGGCCGTGCGCGTAGCGGCACTGGCCGCGCTCGCTGCAGTGCTGCGCGCCGCACGCGCGGCAGGCGCGGCCCGCCCGCGCGCCGCCCGCGTCCAGCGTGGTGTCGGGGCAGGCGCAGCTGGGGACGACGTACTATTTATTTCCTACATTTCTATTGATTGCTCCAAGAACAAAGTTACAAAGCTCCAAGAAAGAAGTTCGAATCGAAATAGTAATCACATTGGATGCAGCTAGATTATTAGATTATTAAAAAAACATGTTTCTAAATGCATTATTGATTTTTCTTTTGAAACAGTTTGTGCAATAGATGTTATAAAAGTATTTAAAACACTCAATATTAAAAAAACTAACGACGTATGGGGCATTTCGGTAAAATTCATAAATAACATCATACACGATATTGCTCCGTATATAGCAGTAATTTTTAACAAGAGTTTGGACAAGGATTCATTTCCTGACTTGTTATAATGTAGTAAAGTCTTACCACTTTTTAAGAATGGAAATAGGAGCGATCCCAGTAATTACAGGCCTATTTCAATACTCCCATCTTTAAGTAAAATTTTCGAAAAAAATATTTTAAATCAACTTCTTATCCATTTTGGTACAAATAAAATTTTTCATAGTGAGCAATTTGGTTTTACAAGAGGTCGATCAACAACTGATGCGGGAATTGCGCTTCTTAAGCATATTTACGATGCTTGGGAGAAATCACAGAATGCTATTGGAGTATTCTGTGATTTATCTAAAGCATTTGATTGTGTAGAACACGAGACGCTTCTTTATAAGCTCAAATATTACGGCGTTAAAGGTAGGGCTCTTGATCTCATTGCTTCATACTTAAGTCAAAGAATCCAGCAAGTTTTCATTAATGGAATAAAGTCTACTGGATCTACGCTAAAAATGGGTGTTCCACAAGGTTAAATTTTGGGTTCCTTTCTATTCCTTGTATATATAAATGACCTTCCTTTCTTTGTTAAAGGTATTTGTGATATAGTATTGTTTGCTGACGACACTTCACTGATTTTTAAGGTTGACAGGAAAAAAACTGACTATGACGATGTGAACGGTGCCTTATCACAGATACAAGATTGGTTTAATGTAAATAATATGTTAAATAATGTCAAATAATAATGTCAAATAAAGGTTTTGAATACTCAAAAAACAAAATGTGTAGTTTTTACCCTACCCAATGTTAGGAAGCAAAATTATAATATATCTCTAAGCGGTGGCCCGCTTGATGTAGCCGATACTACCGTGTTCTTGGGAATAGAATTGGATTCCAGACTTCAGTGGAGTCCCCATTTGTCGTCCCTAACAGGGAGACTCAGCTCCGCAGCATACGCGGTTAGAAAAGTTAGACAACTAACTGATATTGATACCGCTCGTTTAGTTTATTTTGGTTATTTTCGCAGTATTATGTCATATGGCATATTACTTTGGGGTAACGCTGCAGACATTGAATCTGTCTTTATTTTACAAAAGAGAGCAATTCGGTTTATTTATAATCTTGGAGCTAGAGACTCTCTTCGGGATGTTTTTAACAGAGTAGGAATACTCACTGTTGCGTCGCAATATATTTACAACAATATCATGTATATTCACAGTAACATTGATAACTTTGATAAAATCAGTGATAATCATTATATATGCACTAGAAGTAAGGATAAGCTTATAACGCCAAGTTTCCGACTCCGCAAAGTCAATAAATCTTTCTTGGGGCAAGGTATCCATTTCTATAATAAAATTCCACAGACATTTTTAACTTTGCCGTCTCGTAAATTTAAATCGTTTATAAAAAATACATTGGTGAAAAAGGCGTATTATTCGATACAAGATTTTGTAGATGATAAAAAAGCGTGGAATTAATACCTATTGACTTCCAGGCAGGATATATTAATTTAATAATTGTATTAACTTAAAAATCAACTAACATGACTGTATTTTTTTAAATGTTGAAAAAGAGTAACTACTGAGTTTCTTGCCGGTTCTTCTCGGTAGAATCTACTTTCCGAACCGGTGGTAGCTTCACTTAATTGTTAAATGACGATTCAAAAGTGCTTGTAAAAGCCCTCTTGAATAAAGTATACTTTGATTTTGATTTTGATTTTATCGATTTCTCTTATTTATCTCCAAATCTATTCTTGTAATATATTCTCTTTTCTATTTTATAATCTCTAAAAATAAACTCAAAAAACTTTTAAGACTTACTTTAGCAAAACCAAATTTTTATTTTATTCTTCTACGTGGAGTAACATAAGACATAATAAAATATTTATGTTTTTATAAAAAACTGTAGAAATAAAAATATGATATACAAAATTCACGGATGTTGTCTATGTTACTAATATCGGTAATGAAAACTAAATACAATCAGGGTCCTAAAATGAAGCCTTGTGGTATCCCATACGATAATATTGCAAGGTAACTTCCAAAATATTCTATTTTAACTATTTTCGTGTAATTCTTTAAATAGTATTCTACAATTTTGTACGCCGAACCAAAGATATCTGATAACCAAAGAATTATTTTATTTAATTGAGCAATTGGTCATAGCTGACTGTATCGAAAGCTTTCTTCAAATCAATCATGGGCTATTTATTTTTTATCTGACGCAGTTTGATTCTTGTAAACTATAAAATGTATTATTATGTTATATCTAAGATTTTCAATAAAATAGGATGGATTGGTCTAGAATTTGCTGGGTCTGTTTTAGCTCAAAAATTTATATATTGGAGCTATAAATAAACTATACTCATATATAAACTCACTCAAACACAATTGAATATGAAAAGAAATAGCCAATAGCCAGAAGGCGATCATAAACTCACTATCTGTATAATTAAAATAATCTTTTGCACACAAGCGTTCCTTGACACTAAAAGTGAACAACAACAACAGCCTGTAAATTAAATTCCCACCGCTGGGCTAAAGGCCTCCTCTCCCTTAGAGGAGAAGGTTTGGAACATATTCCACCACGCTGTTCCAATGCGGGTTGGAATACACATGTGGCAGAATTTCTATTAAATTTGTCACATGAAAATTTCTTCACGATGTTTTCCTTCACCGCCGAGTACGAGATGAATTATAAAGACAAATTAAGCACATGAATCAGGCAAGCCTGGGTTTGAACCCGCAATCATCGGTTAAGATGCACGCGTTCTAACCACTGGGCCATCTCGACTCTAATAAAAGTGATAGTGAACTCACGAGAACGCCCCCCACGTGTTGGTGCAAACGGCCAGTTCGTGACAGTCGTTCAGCTCAGAAGACGAACACTCATCCAAATCTGGAAGAAAATCAATACTTAAGTTAATACTGGATTCCATAGACTTGGCTGGTTGATAGATGTTCGCATTAAGTGAATCGGGTATCACGTATAGTACTGTCCTGATGTCTCCGCGATCCCTGTGCTTGATATAAGGATACCATGTCATAAACCTGAACTTAGGGTCCCATATGGAAATAAATAAATTAATTATTTTGACATTATACATTTTCACAAATGTATGATGCTTATGATGAATATTCAACACAGTGTCGATCTAAATGTTACGTCCATTGCGTCCATGAAAAATATCGTACTGGGCAACAAAAATGAAGCCTAAGTTGTTACATCCTGTCCCATATATATATTTATTACATCGTTTTTTTTTTTACTTCCTTTTAATTAAGATTGAAATAATTTTCTAATTAGGTTAAGATGTTGATTGTTTTCTTTTAGTGCATGCTGTGTTCTTCTTTAATTAATTGTGACACTTAGAATAGAATGTTATTTTTGTTATATTTTATTATTATAAACAGTGTACACATTGTTGAAGAACCAAATAAAATTAATAAATAAAAAATAAAATAAACTTGTCATTACCAGTATACAAAGGATGTGTATAATTGTTACAACGTATTGTTGGTGTATGTATGATGATGGTGTGTCAGTTATATTTAGGTGATACAGTGGTCTTATGAAGTTGACGTGGTGGAAGGAGTGTACCAGTGATGCTTTGATGGTGAATTACCGTGATTGAGGTATATTAGTGGTGTAAATATAAATAAATATAAGACAACATCACATACATTACTCTGATCCCAATGTAAGTAGCTGAAGCTTGTGTTATGGAAAATCAGAAGTAACGACGGTACCACAAACATCCAACCCAAGACAACATAGAAAACTAATGGTAATATACATCGACTCGGCCGGGAATCGAACCCGGGACCTCAGAGTGGCGTATCCATGAAAACCGGTGTATGCACCACTCGACCACGGAGGTCGTCGTATATATTACCAGTATACAAAGGATGTGTATAATTGTTACATCGTATTGTTGGTCTATCGATGGTATGGTGATGGTGTGTCAGTTATATGTAGGTGATACAGTGGTCTTATGAAGTTGACGTGGTGGAAGGAGTGTACCTGTGATGCTTTAATGGTGAATTACCGTGGTTGAGGTATATTAGTGGTGTGGTGGTACGATGGCAGTTGTTTACCGATGGTATTGTGGTGGTCGCAGTTGTTTGCAAATGGTGTTATGGTGGTGGCAGTTGTTTGTCGATGGTATTATGGTGGTGGCAGTTGTTTACCGATGGTTTTATTGTAGTGACAGTTGTTTGCCGATGGTTTTATTGTGGTGGCAGTTGTTTGCCGATGGTATTATGGTGGTGGCAGATGTTTGCCGATGGTTTTATGGTGGTGGCAGTTGTTTGCCGATGGTATTATGGTGGTGGCAGTTGTTTGCCAATGGTATCATGGTGGTGGCAGTTGTTTGCCGATAGTATTATGGTGATGGCAGTTGTTTGCCGATGGTATTATAGTGGTGGCAGTTGTTTGCCGATGGTGTTATGGTGATAGCAGTTGTTTGCCAATGGTATTATGGTGGTGGCAGTTGTTTGCCGATGGTATCATGGTGGTGGCAGTTGTTTGCCGATGGTATTATGGTGGTGGCAGTTGTTTGCTGGTATTATGGTGGCAGTTGTTTGCCGATAATATTATGGTATAGTATATAGTATAGTAGAATGGTGAGTGCGGTGCTATTATGGTGAAGTAGATGATGAGTGCGATGGGGCAGTGGAGGGGGCTCACCGTGCAGCGGCAGCACGCAGGCGGCGGGCGAGTCGACCCAGAGCGCGGAGGCGCCGATGTTGTTGGAGCGGCGCCGCACGACGCCCAGCAGGTGGCGCTGGATGTCGCCCGCCACCGCCGGACGCAGCGTCTCCGCAGTCTCCTGCATCTGCGCACCCGAGACACACACTCCTCACATACCTTTTTTTTATGGTTTAGATTGGCGGACGAGCATATGGGCCACCTGATGGTAAGTGGTCACCATCACCCATAGACAATGACGCTGTGAGAAATATTAACTATTCCTTACATCGTCACTGTCACTAACCTTGGGAACTAAGATGTTATGTCCCTTGTGCCTGTAGTTACACTGGCTCACTCACCCTTCAAACCGGAACACAACAATACTGACTACTGTTATTTGGCGGTAGAATAACTGATGAGTTGGTGGTACCTACCCAGACGGGCTCGCACAAAGCCCTACCACCAAGTGGGACAATACCTTACTCTGATCCCGATGTGAGTAGCCAAGTCAGAAGTAACAACGACCACAAACTCCCAGACCCAAGACAACATATAACACTGATGAATTTTCTACATCGACTCGGATAGACAAACCCGGGACCTCAGATGTGCGTTATGGAAAGTCAGAAGTAACGACGACCACAAACACCCAGACCCAAGACAACATTTAACACTGATGAATTTTCTACATAGACTCGTGTAGACGAACCCGGGACCTCAGAGTGACGTACCCATGAAAACCGGTTTACACTACTCGACCATGGAGGTCGTCAAGTAAGTATTTATACCACATCTAAAGCTCTCCTCCCCTCTTAGAATGAAGTATTCAGATAAAATTCTTGTATTCAAGATAAAGCCGCCTACCGCTTCTAACAATACTCATTTATAAGTGAGTGAGAGTGAGTTTCCAGTGTATTTTTTCACCCCTTAACTGCTCAAGCATCCATGAAATGTAGCAAAAGCATTGCACAGCAAAGGATAGTCAGGCCGACTCTTGCCAAGAAAAAAGTCAACGACAGCGCCAAAGTCTTGGACCATTACTTTATTTTTGGGAGTTTTGTAGATAGTCAGAATACCACTTTACAGCACACACAGCAGACATCACTGGGTCCAAGGACCCTTTAGGTCAGAACAAGATGACACGGTAGTCGAGGCTACCGGGGAGGAACAGCCCAGGTAAGAAGAACCCTCACTCACTCACTCACTCACTCACTTTACCCGTGTGCTTGTTGTACTTATGAGGCTGGACATAGGGTATGTAAAAACTACCCCCCTCCCTTACTTTTGTGACACATTTTGTGATACATGTTGTGCAGTAGGAGCAGAGATGGCCCAGTGGTTAGAACGCGTGCATCTTAACCGATGATTGCGAGTTCAAACCCCTGCAAGCACCGCTGATTCATGTGCTTAATTTTGTCTTTAGAATTCATCTCGTGCTCAGCAGTGAAGGAAAACATCGTGAGGAAACCTGCATGTGACAAATTTCATAGATATTCTGCCACATGTGTATTCCACCACCGCATTGGAACAGCGTGGTGGAATATGTTCCAAACCTTCTCCTCAAAGGGAGAGGAGGCCTTTAGCCCAGCAGTGGGAATTTACAGGCTGTTGTTGTTGTTTGTTGTTGTTGTGCAGTAAATGAACTCACCAAGACCGTATAATTAACGTATATCCCGCGGTTTTCCTCGTCGCCCTTGAAGACATTGTTCACTGAGCCGCTGACGAAATCGTCCGAGAATGGAGTCATTGAGAATGCAGAGTCGATCTGAGAAAACAAACACACATAATACGCTATTTAAATGGTTTTTAATATCCATTAGAGAGCTTATATGGTCCAGTGGTTAGGAACTCAGGCAAGCACGACTACATATGTGTTTAATTTGTGTCTATAACTCATATCATGCTCGGTGGTGAAGGAAAACATCGTGAGGAAACCTACATGTGACTAATTTCATCAAAATTCTGCTACATGTGCCAACCAACCACATTGGAACAGAGTGGAGAGTGGTGGAATATTTTCCGAACCCTCTCCTCAAAGGGAGAGGAGGCTTTAGCCCAACAGTGGAAAATTTACAAGCTGTTACTTTACTTTACTTTTTAAATCCATTTTATATTGATTACAGTAATTGACACTTTATTTTTCGCATTGGCAAGTATCCTATTGCACATTTTTTTTATAAAACCTACAAACACAAATGTGTCTTGTGCTTTACTTGATTCACTGACTCTTCACAAAAAACACAACATTTACTTGGTGTAGGTCTATGTGCCGGTTGGGTAGGTACCACCAACTCATCAGTTATCCTACCGCCAAACAACATTACTCGTAGTTGTGTTCCGGTTTGAAAGGTCAGTATAACTACAGGCACATCATAACATCTTAATTCCCAAGGTTGGTGGCATTAATGTAGGTAATGGTTATGATCTCTGAGTGATGGAGACCTCTCACCATGAAGAGGCCCATATGCTCATTCACCAAATTATACCATAAAAAACATTACAAAGTACTGCTGCTTTGCGGCAGAATATCTGAATTGTACCCACCCGTTTGGGTAGGTTAGAGTTTCCTTAATATTCAGCAGAACAATAAGATAAGTACTTACTGCTCGCACAGCTTCATAGCTCAGCTGCTGATAAGGTTCTGATTCTTTATCAGCTAACTTTGCATCCCACGCCATCTGAAATGAACAAATTGGTACAGTTTTTGACAATGATAGGTACCTATAAAAACAATTGATATCCTCATCGAATTTTCATGTCTTATCAGCGGTTCAGAATGTGGCAAAACCGGCAAGAAAATGAATACCTACGTTATTCTAGCAAATAAAATGTTTTATACAAGCAATTGCGCGCTCGCTCATAGTCATTTTTGGGTGTTGGTTTTCTCGTATCTATGTCTTTTCATGGAATTCAAGTTTGCTTCATACCAAATTTCACCAAATTCGGTTCAGCGGTTTGGTCGTGAAAGAGCGACAGACAGACAGAATTACTTTCACATTTATAATTATAGATTATGAACACAAGAACACAAAAATACATATAAAATAGATTTGACCTTGAATTGACGCGATATGATTGGTCGTGAGCTCGAATACTCTATGGATTTTATATATTCACTATGGATTTGCAAAAATTGCGCTTTAAAGGTCTTCCAAGCTGTTATCGAGATGGAAAACTATTGTATTAATTCTAGCACCCAAGAGAAGTGAGGACCTCACCTTTCTGTCATATATCCTGTCCACCCTCATGTTGAGGACGAGGGACACGACTCGCCTGCAAGGGTCCCGGTGGGTTCTCCTCGCGTATCCCGGTCTGCACTGACAGCTGGATATACCTGGAAAGGGAAACAGGAGAAGTCAGTAAGATGCGACAGGGACAGCCTGTTAATTATCCCTCTTTTTTGTAAAAATAAATATTGGACAATATCACATACATTACTCCGGCACTTTTGTTATGGAAAATCAGATAATGACGACACAAACACCTAGACCCGAGACAACATAGACACTAATGAACTTTTTCTGAATCGATTCGGCCGGGAATCGAACCCGGGACCTCGGAGTTGCGTATCCTACTATCTCGCGCATATAACTTACAATAAAACAATTTCGATAATTCATTATATTTAAGTTAGATTATAATTCAACTAAAATTTACTTCGATAGATTGTAATCTAATTATGCGTTTAATTGCAAACAGTGTGTAACAGTTTAATCTCGCGAGATAGATTATAATCTAACGGTATATACATTTTGACGATGACATATAGATGTCTCATAGTTATAAGTTAGACAGCACTGACCACTTAATTAATTTAAGACATAATCAATCCTCATATCACGAATATACTAACAACTTTAGCTAAGGTTTAAAGTCTATACATTTCCCACTGCTGGGCTAAGGCCTCCTCTCCCATCAAGGAGAAGGTTTGGAACATATTCCACCACGCTGTACAATGCAATTCTCATTCACCCAGGCTAGCACCGCTGATTCATGTGCTTAATTTGTCTTTATAATTCATCTCGTGCTCAGCGGTGAAGGAAAACATCGTGAGGAAACCTGCATGTGACAAATTTCATAGAAATTCTGCCACATGTGTATTCCACCAACCCGCATTGGAACAGCGTGGTGGAATATGTTCCAAACCTTCTCCTCAAAGGGAGAGGAGGCCTTTAGCCCAGCAGTGGGAATTTACAGGCTGTTGTTGTACAATGCAATTGAGGCAGAATTTCGATGAAATTAGACACATGCAGGTTTCCTCACGATGTTTCCCTTCACGCCGAGCACGAGATTAATTATAAACACAAATTAAGCACATATATATATAGTGATGCTTTTTTGGGTTTGAACACGCAATCATCGGTTAAGATGAGCGCATTCTAACCACTGGGCCATCTCATCTTGATGCTAAGCTTTAGTTACGGATAAAGCCGTGTTACTGAGTATGTTTTTTTTATGGTATACGTTGGCGGACGAGCATATGGGCCACTTGATGATATGTCACCATCACCCATAGACAATGACGCTGTAAGAAATATTAACTATTCCTTACATCGTCAATGCGCCACTAACCATGGGAACTAAGATGTTATGTCCCTTGTGCCTGTAGTTACACTGACTCACTCACCGTTCAAACCGGAACACAACAATACTGAGTACTGTTGTTTGGCGGTAGCATAACTGATGCGTGGGTGGTACCTACCCAGACGGGCTCACACAAAGCCCTACCACCAAGTAATAATGTATGTATGTATGTACTTACCAGCTTCCGTCCTGCACATCTCATTCTGCGCCTGATCACAGGTGGAATCATCGCCGACTATGCATGTATCGATTCTGGAATTAAACGTGTATTAATTAAAACCAAAACCACAAAGCTTCATCAAAAGTATAACACCTCGCATTGCCTCCACTGGTGAGAAAGGCTGGTTCGTTCGCCCAGAGGATCGGAATTGCGATTCAACGGGGAAATGCTGCTAGCATTCTTGCCACCATTGCATGCCATCAAGATTTATACAGTAACTAGTTTTAGTTCATATTTGTATATATATATATATTTAAGCATTTAATGTTGTTAATTCTTATGTTAATCAAAATCAAAACAAACTTTATTCAAGTAGGCTTTTATAAGCACTTTTGAATCGTCATTTTACAATTAAGTGAAGCTACCACCGGTTCGGAAAGTAGATTCTACCGAGAAGAACCGGCAAGAAACTCAGTAGTTACTCTTTTCTTTTTCTTAATAAATTTAACGTCTTAAGAGACGCTTTAAAAAAAAAAAATTAAAACCACAGTTAAAATATTTAATGGGTTTGCAATGCATCGATCTCAAACAAGGCAAGATTGGTAAGGTGAATTCGGTTTTACAAATAATTCTGATAGGCAGGTTCTTTGGAGATGCCCCCCCTAGAGACATAGGTACCGCTGGTTTTTAGTGGGTATTCCGGTGCCTTCAGCGATGGAGAGCCCCACATAACCAAAAGAGAAAAAGGGTAGATTCCTTGATTATACTAAAACTAGTTTTCGCCCGCGGCTTCGCTTGCGTTTTCAAGGTGTTGATTGTCATGTGTTAGACAAAAAAGTAAACTATGTCCTTTCATGGAGTTCATGTTTCAACAACAACAACAACAGCCTGTAAATTCCCACTGCTGGGCTAAAGGCCTCCTCTGCCTTTGAGGAGAAGGTTTGGAACATATTCCCCCACGCTGTTCCAATGCGGGTTGGAATACACATGTGGCAGAATTTCTATGAAATTTGTCACATGCATGTTTCCTCACGATGTTTTCCTTCACCGCTGAGCACGAGATTAAGCACATATATATAGTGGTGCTTGCCTGGGTTTGAACCCGTAATCATCGGTTAAGATGCACGCGTTCTAACCACTGGGCCATCTCGACTCGCTTGCTTCATACCAATTTTCATCAATTCGGTTCAGCGGTTTGGTCGTGAAAGAGCGACAGATAGAAATAGTTACTTTTACATTTCTAATATTACTATTATAGATTGTTTAAGTTTAATAAATGCAATAGGCAGATTACCTAACGGTCGGTTGCGGTCTTCGGTAAGGCGGTCTATGTGGGGTGTGAGGCCGTCTTGGTGGTAGCGGCACGTCGTCAGCCGGTATCGCCACCCCTGTGCCCATTGCGGGGCCCAGGGTCGGTGGTGGACCTGCACCAATAAGAGGAAAATAACACCAAGTTTCAATCAACGAAAAATTAAGTTTCTATAATAATAAAATACAAATAGTACATATAACGGGAAATGCTGCTAGCATTCTTGCCACCATTGCACGCGGTCAAGATATATACAATGACTAGTTTTAGTGTATATTGATATATATTTAAGCATTTAATAAATTATTTTTTATATTTAATACTCAGTTAACAATATTCAAAATCAAAGTTAGTTAAATACAATTTATATATCGCCGCTGCTTCTTCAAAAGTCGTTATGTGTTTTTTTTATATATATTTTTATTTTACCGTTTTAAGCGTCTGTCGATCTGTAAAAACATTTTTGTCATTACTTCTATAGTTTAAAAGTTTACAAACTTAACTATGCGATATTTATTCATCGAAATTTCCATATATTGAAATAACAATTAAAACGGCATAGCAGTCGAAAAATATGAAAAAAAACCACATAGATACTTTTGCAGGAGCAGCGCCGATATGTATGTATCCTGCCTGTAAGTCAACAGGTATTAATTCAACGCTTTTTTATCATGTATAAAATCTTGTATCGAATAATATGCCTTTTTACAAACTATTTGAATTTTAGAAACGGCAAAGTTAAAAATGTCTTCGGACGAAGTATATCAGTAATGTACAATTAAATTCATATATAACCTTTCTCTAAATCAACAAATACTAAATCCACACTTTTGTATCAATACTATATTCTTGAATAAAGTAATAAGTCTAATTGATGTTTTATTTTTGACATGAGATAAAATGAACCCAAGATGAAGGTCAAGTTTATAGGACCACGGCATGCTAAAAGACTATTTGGCATTGGAGTTGATTTGTGTATCTGTAAGCCAGTATTTCGTAGTTGAATCTTATATATCATTAGCGACCCGACACGGCGTCGCAAGGGTGCAATGCTGATATTACACATAGTAGTGAATTATCAGCGTTTCTTTACTATATTGTCCATGTATTATATACGAAAACCTTCCTCTTGAAACATTCTATTTATAAAAAAAAACCTCATCAAAATCCGTTGCGTAATTTGAAAGATCTAAGCATACATAGGGACAGACTGTGTTTAGCCTTTTTTGTACACTGTGTAATGAAGTTAGTGGTAACATTGAATTTATCTTAAGTGAAATTAAAAATGAAATGTTTTAATGCTAATCATCAATTACTGAGATTTTGCAATCAAACTCAAACTCAAATTGCTTTATTCAATATAGAAGCCTTACACTTTATTGATGGTCAATTGAAACACTACCACCGGTTCGGAAAAGAAATACCCTTACCTGAGAAGAACCGGCGAAAGAAACTCAGGGGTTTTTTTTGTCTCATTTAATAGAATCGTTATACGAATCGAATTGTAATCGAAATATTTTTGTCTAAGAATTTTGAGATGAAATAGTAGTTGACTCACCAGTATGGTAGGGTGTGCTCTGCACCCTCGTGGGTGCGATGGTGGGGGTAGAAGTATCGAACAGGTTGAGGTAGGTTCTCTTCCCGTCGATTGAGACGAAACCCTGTTCCCCCGTCGCCGACACGATGATGTCATCACGATGTATGTTTATGTGTTCCACGTTAACTGTTGAATGCGAAAAATAAATTGTGAATTATTGTAATCAGTGTATATTATGAGTTTAAAAATGGTTATTTACTAACGAAACTTGAAAAAAATACTTAATTTATTCAAAAATCAATAAAATAAAATGCATTTTTTCAAACGTTTGTCACGTGACACAAAACGGTCCTGATTGGCTGGCCTTATGATAAAGTCACTTTCTTGTAAATCTTGCTTTTCTACTATATGTACCACAGATTAAAGTACAGCAAAGTGACGTCACCGACCCCATTGCAGCGCCATATTGTCCAAGTAGCGTTTTCGCGCGTTATTTAAATATGGAATTTTTAATATGATATTTTTCGGCAAATATGTACTAGAAATAAAAAAATCAACTTTCACTGGGTTCCTTAACCTCTACTAAACAATATAAAATGGATTTAAAAACCAGTCAAATAGCCTATTATCTTTAGACTTATCTGTTAGTTAACTTAGATTGTAACGATCATTTTTTTAATATAATTCAAATAAATATTCAAAATCTAAATCAAAATGAAAATAAACTTTATTCAAGCAGGCTTTTACAAGCAATTTTGTGCTTTAACTACTTACATTGGGATCTGAGTAATGTATATGATGTTGTCCAATATTTATATAGTGAAAAACAAACTCACCAGAAGCCGGTTTCTCCCCTGGACCCTGGATGGCGGAGACGGTCACGTCAAATATCTCCCCGTACCCCGGCAGCGCGGTCTCAGCGGCGGTTATGATGGGAGCATCGGGTCGGTACCTCGTTCCATGAGGTTTGAAATCTGTGTCATCAAGGACTATGCCGGGACGAGGGCGATACGGCCGGTATGGAATTTCAGATGCTGGAAAAAATTATAGCATTTCTATAATAAATAATAAAAAGCCTTTATTAATCCATGGGTTACAGTAAAAAAGTACATTAAGCTAAATAAATATTACAAGCTTCATTCGCAAGGGACATAACTTCTTAGTTCCCAAGGTTGCTGGCATATTCCGCCAGCGTCATTGTCTATGGGTGATGGTGACCACTTACCATCAGGTGGCCCATATGCTCGTCCACCAACCTATAGCATAAAAAAGCTAAATATGTCATGGCCCCTTTCGGGTATAGGCCTCCTCCAATTGCCTCCATTTTTTCCTGTCGGTAGCTGTTTTCACCCAGTCTCTTCCTGCTACTTCTGGTAAATATAAGTATATAGTATATCTATACTTATAATAAGTGCGAAAGTAACTCCGACTATTATCTGGTCATCCTTGATACTAGATGTGGAATTGATTTGAAACCCGGAAAAGATTCAGTTAGCTTTATATAAAGATTTAATCGTAGTTCGTGTAATGAATTAATTTGTACTAATAATAAAAAATACAACACGTTACGTACATTGTTTTTCTTTTTTAAATTAGGAAATGAAATCTCCCAAATTGGTGATCATTTTTACGATTTCAAAAAAACTTAAAAAGTAACGTAATTTTACTTGAATCCCTCAACCCCTAATACTGACTAATCAATATACTCACTCGGCAAGGGTTCCGTATTGATTGAGGACGTCTGCATTTCACCGTCAGGTTTCACATCAGTGGCGGTTGGCGCGTGACTCAACAAACCCAATGTCGGTGTTGGGGCGACGGAGATTGTTGTTGACGTAGAGCTTTCAGCTATAGACGATTCTATAACTGGTGCGACTTCAATGTTATTTTTAACTGGACGTTCAGTTGTCTTTTCTTCCGTTACTTTGTACTTGTCTCTATTTTTATCTGGATTAAATTGCTCCTTCTTCTTTTCAGGTTTCAAAGGCTTTTCTGTTTTAGCTTTCTCTGTTGTTGTCTTTTGCGTTGTAAGTTCGGCTGGTTTCTCTGTTGTTGTTGTCGTTGTCGTCGTTGTTGATGTCGTTGTAGATTCCGTTGTCGTTTCCGTTGTCGTCGATACGCTGGTAGTTGTTTCGGCTGTTGTCAGCTGATTATCTTTATCGTCCTCTGTTGTATTTCTTGTTTCGGTTGTTGATTCGGGAGTTGCTAAAGGTATGACATCGTCGTGATGCAATTTGTTCTCAGAATGCGAGACGTTTTCGTGCTGCTTATCATCTAAATCTGGAATGTCTGGTGGAGGAATGAGAGTAGGTTTGTACACTGGAAGACCTGGATTCGGTCTTCGTGTCGGTGGTCTTGGCCTCGGTCTCTGCCAGGGCGGTATGGGTCTATGGAACCCTGGTCTATTATTCATTGGTGGACCAATTTGCTCAGGTAAATTGACACCATGAGGTATGTCGAAGGGATACGGTGGTGGTATTTTCGTGGGGTGGAACAGTGGCGGTGGCGTAATGGGTTTATCGAAATCAGATGAGTAAGACTCGGTTAGCCTCGGCGGGCCGCGATTGTTTATCCTCGATGTCATTGGACGAGGTCTGCCGTTCAAAAGCTGCGTGTTAGCTTGAACGTTGACTTTTCCGTTCAGCATTTGAACGATTCCCGTTATAATATTATGTATTTCTGAATTCTGACGTCCCTGATCTCTAGGGCTGGTGGTAGCGAATGTTGGTGGCTGCACTGCAGTGGATCTGATTTTGGGCCCCGTAGGTGCTAGTGCACGCCCCTTCGGAGCCCTCTTCCCTTCCCCCGGAAACTTGAAGTCTAGTTTATCGCCGAAACCGGATGACATCAGCATCGCTTCGTCGCTCGTGTAATAGTCGATGGTTTTTGTTGGATCTATGTCGTAATACTTCCTCTTGTTGTGTACTTCGATTCCACTGTCTATTTCGTTGTTGTTTGACGATGGTATTTCGTCTATATTGATTGATCTCGAACCTCTGGTTGGTTCTGCTGATGGTTCGACAACTACTTCGCTTGCTGTTTCATCGTCTGATATTACGTCTTGTGTTACTGATATGTCATCGTATTTGGCACTTGGTTCTAAGTTAAAAGCTAATTCGGCGTCGCTTGTTTTTAATAATATATTAGCGTTAAACCTGTCGTCGACCACTGACTTTGGTGATAGCTGCGATATTGTGTATGTCTGTTCGTAACCTGAAAAAGAAATTTATTGTTATTAGTTTTTTTTAATAATATTGTTCTATGTTTTTTCTTAATTACTAACACGTGTCTTTAGATTAATTAAATGTATTATATTTATTTGAAAAATATTAATTAAAATATAAATTAGTGCGTATTTGTATTTTTAATGCAATAAAAAAATCGCAGATTCTAAGGCTAATGATTTCATGAGCAGTGAATAAATTAAATTCTTTTCAATTATTTCGATCCTGTAAATAATAAAATATAATCATGCTGATCATAAGCGAAATAAGCCAGAGAACCAGAGATTATGTGGTCATGTTCTACATAGACCTTATAGATTCTAGATGAGATAACTTTCAAGAAAACATTCAACCTAGGTCAAATATAACTTGAATTTTTTTGCCGGTGGACACATATGCGGCAACGTTTCATTAAAAATTTGACACATGAAGTTTTCCTCGAGACGTATTTCTTTGACCGAAATCAATTATCAAAAATAATTAGGCACATGGAAATCCAATGGTGCTTGCCTGATTTTGAATTACTTATTAATCATCGATTATTAGACACGCGTTCTAAACCACTGTGCTATTTTCACTTATCATGGCATAACCCTATAGATACAGAATTCCTCGACCTGTCTGCAGTGAAAGCTAAAAGGTGTCAGACGAAACTACCATATCCGGTTACGTCCTATACCACCATCTAAGGTATCACGGCTTCACGATTTATATAATAAAAATTAATTGTTTAACACTGCACAATCCGTTGCACAATTATACGTCACTATAACAACATTGCCACACGAAATGCGACAATGCCATAACTCCGGTGACATAAGTGCGCATGCGCATGAACAATAGACAACGGTCCTTATAGCTGTCTACTTTCACTATGACAGATATATAATAATGACATAATAATTATATTTATCTATAAACCTGCTACTCTTTGGATAGCTGATTAGATTAAATTCAATTTTTATATTTATGGCCTCTGTCAATAGATCGACAATTCTGCCAATATCAGGGTTGAAAATAAACGTGGTTGCTTAATACAGCTCTTTTTCGTTCTGCCCAATGACTAGCAGCACGATTTCGCAACAAGTAATACTCACGAAAAACACAGGACACTACAAATATTAGTGAAACTAAGCGATATTAGTACAAAAATCTAATTTAGAGATCGCGCACGTGTAGTAAACAACACCCTATCCCAGAATCATTAGTAGCTCAACAAAAAAAGAATTATCAAAATCGGCCCAGCCATCTTCGAGTAATTCGGTAACATACATAAAAAATAAAAAAAAAGGCCCCGACGAATTGAGAACCTCCTCCTTTTTTTGAAGTCGGTTAAAAAGTTGTAGACCAGTAAAATATTTAAACAATTTCTGTCAAAGAATTATTTGAAGCATTCTGTATTTGGATGTTATGTTGCTCTATTTTTTATTTAAGTTTTATTGTTTATTTAAGCATCATTAAATTATATAATATATATTGGACAACATCACATACATTACTCTGATCCAAATGTTACTTACATTAGCCAGTGTAACTACAGGCACAAGGGACATAACATCTTAGTTCCCAATGTTGATGGCACATGGACGATGTAAAGAATAGTTGATATTTCTAACAGCTTCATTGTCTATGGGTGATGGTGACCACTTGCAATCAGGTGGGCTATGGGCTCGTCCGCCATTTGTACCATAAAAAAAAAATTGATGTGGGAAGTAGGGGTAACTGCGTTTGGGGTCTACACTACGACTAAAAGTGGTACGGCTTGTAAAATGAAGATCAATAATACTTGTATGAACTTATTTCAGTCCAGACTATTTCCGAATGAAATAAAAATTAAATATACTTCACGACCGTAGCGAAACTTTATTTACATATAAACGTCATATATGTATGTACTGATCTAAACTAGGGCTAACAGGATTTCGATGTTTTTTTTATGTATTTGAGATCATTAAATGGGTATTGCGTATTCTAAACCCCTCTTTACACAAGTAAATATCATTATCAAAGCATACTAGAACACAGAATCTCTTAAGAATAACTATACCTAATAGGAGTCTATTCATAATAGTACAGCTACAATATATTATATACTAACTGTGCCAGCGACATTATACGCGTTTGAATTTAACAATAAAGAAATGTTATTGTAGCCTTAATTACTTCTTATTATATCAGTTATCTGACAGTAAAAGTCCCGTCAAAATCGATCCAGCCGTTTCAGAGATTAGCCGTAACAATTTTGTAACAATTTTGGTATATGTGTATATATTTTTATTATATGTATAGACACATATTTATGAAAACATTTAAGACTTTTATATTTTAAATAAAACAAAATAAGTTATTAATATTTGTAGTGTGTTTTTGAATGTAACAATGTATGTGTTTGTTTGTGCTGAATCACTAAGGCAAAACAATTTCAGATGTCAAAATGACTGACCATTTTCTAAGAATAATCTCTTAACACCAAATATTTAAACAAAGGTATCAAACGGCACTAATTAGGTTATATATTAGTTGATTGACATTGTGGTGAACACAAAAACAAACACACAAAGATTGAGAGCCGCTGGCCCGACACTTGAATTAGTTATTCATTTCCAGCCACACAATACTGTTACCACCGTTAATCGCGAACGGTACAAATACGAGATCTTCACATGCTGTAACAATTAACTATGATACGATTAAGCAAGTTAATGCGATGGTAGGTGGTAGGTTTAATCATATATATAAACACTAGCGACTCGCCCGACTTCTCACGGGTGCAACACTGATACTAAATATTCCACAGAATTTGTTTATTTACAACATCACAAATTATCAGTGTTTTTTTGTTATTGTCCATGTTATTAATCAACTTAACTTCAATCTATATATTATAATATTATAAATGCGAGAGTAATTCAGTCTCTATTGCTGTTTCACGGCCAAACTACTGAACCAATTTTGATGAACTTTGTCATAATACAAGTCTTAACTCCAAGTAAGGACATGTACTACCCTAAAAACTCAAGTAAAGCGGTTGACTAATATTACTATATCTACGTACATATACTATATTCCAAAGGAAGTAGGAAAAAAATTAAACAAACTTTAAAATGACGTATTTCATGGAATTTGCTAATAACTCAGCTGTATTATAATAATAATAATAAATAAATATGAGACAACATCACATACATTACTCTGATCCTAACATAAGTAGCTCAAGCATTTGTGTTATGGAAATCAGAAATAACGACGGTACCACAAACACCTAGACCCAAGACAACATAGAAAACTAATGATAATCTACATTTACTCGCACCCGGGACCTTGGAGTGGCGTACCCATGAAAACCGGTGTACACACCACTCGACCCGGGAGGTCGTCAAGAGGTCGGAACTGTATTGTTCATTAAGAGTTCATGATTAATATATCTTTATCTATAATACAAATTTGTTACACTGAACTACTTATATCCACTATAATTTAACTCCCAAAATCCCGATAACAGTCGTATGTTGTAGCAAATCCATAGAAAATATCACAGATCAATCAAGCTCTGCGACCAATTACATCGCGTCATTTTTCTGTCAAATTTTGTTTATTTTGCTCTCCTATGTTGTCCTAAACTTCTTCGTCCAATTTATGACATCCTCCTAAAGTCCCTCGCCCTATAAATGTCGAATTTTTGTTGACGTTTGTGTTGTGTTTTGTAAATATATCAAATTTAATAAAATTAAGTTGTGAATAGTCCAATTTTTCATATTTTATTACAATATATAGTTTAGAATACTAACAACTATTTTTAATTATCCTATTATTAACTCTTAATGTTTGTGTTGTTCTAGGTTAAGGATTAACAAGGAAATTAATACTACTATTCTTGGCTTTAAAATTTAATTGAGTTTAGTGTCTCAACCGTACCGATCAATCTCATTCGTGTCTTTTCCATCCTACGGGACATTGGCGAAATAATCTGTGCCCTGACACAACTAAAAGCCATTAAACTACGAATTGAATTGAATTACTCTCCTATGTTTGGTATATATTATATGTACATATGTAAGCAGGTACACCAAAACCCGCACGTGTAGGTAAAAATGCCATATCATCCAATTACCAACAAAAATGAAAGTTTGTTACGGAGAAAGTTAATCAGCGAGATGTGTGCGGGCCGCGCCGGCTGAGGTTGCGTCAAGTATGTGGAACAATTACTGCGGACTCAGTTGTAACCGAAATCGATCTTAATATCGATGATACATACGTAATAAACAACAACAACCTGTAAATTGCCCACAAAGGAAGGCCTCCTTTCCCTCTGAGGTAAGGTGATCGCGTATAACAACAACAATAACAACAACAGCTTGGAAATTTACCGTTACTGGCTAGAGCCTCCTTTCCCTTTGAGGTAAGGTTCATATTCCACCACGCAGTTCCAAAGAAAAATTACTGTCTGACCCTATGTACGGTCAGAGTAAGAAAACCTTCGTCAGTTTTCAAATTCATTCGTTTTATCAAGTCTCTTAACTCTTAATACCCTTTGAATCTAAATATTAAATTATTGCGACGTAATATGTCATTCTCGATCGGTAAAGCAGATTATGGCGCATAATAAGCACACGAAAATAGATCTTAAGGTGACGAACCTTTTCTTACCCCGACTGTACATAGTACGTATGTGCTTAGATCTTTAGAATTACGAAACGGATTTTGATGCGGTTTTTTTATTAGATAGAGAGACTCGAGGAGAAAGTTTTTGTATTATAAACAAACAACACACTTTTAATTCAAACATTCTCTACTATATTTTGTACCAGCATTGCATCCGTGCGAAGCCGGGTTGGGTCGCTAGTAAATTAATAAAAATTAGTAACTCTACATATGATCTTTAAAGATTAAGATTCCTGATTGCTTGTTTCATACACATAGGTACCTGGGGGTAAGTTGTCACTAACGACCTTGACTTTGAAGCTGTAGGAAATTATTCCTTACAAACTTATGTGCCACTAACCTTGGGAGTTGTGTTATGTCCCTCATGCCTGTTACACTGACTCACTCACCCTCCAAAACGGAACACAACAATACTAAGAATTGGTGTTTGGTTGTAGAATATACTAGCTGTGCCCGCGACCTTGTACGCGTTTGAATTTAACGAAAAAAATATACTATTGTAGCCTAAGTTACTCCTTACTATATAAATTTTGTGCCAGTGGAAGTCCCGTCAAAATCGGTCCAGCCGTTCCAGAGATTAGCCGGCAACAAAATATAAAAAAAAATATTTTCGTTTCCGTACTGTATTATAAGTGTCCATAAATTATATATACGATATAAACCTTCCCCTCAAATCACTCTATCTATTAAAAAAGACCTCATCAAAATCCGTTGCGTAGTTTTAAAGATTTAAACATAGATAGGGATATAGCTCTTTGGCCATCTCAGCTCTTTAAAGAGCTGAGATGGCCCAGTGGTTAGAATGCGTGCATCTTAACCGATGATTGCGTGTTCAAACCCAGGCAAGCACCGCTGATTCATGTGCTTAATTTGTCTTTATAATTCATCTCGTGCTCAGCGGTGAAGGAAAACATCGTGAGGAAACCTGCATGTGACAAATTTCATAGAAATTCTGCCACATGTGTATTCCACCAACCCGCATTGGAACAGCGTGGTGGAATATGTTCCAAACCTTCTCCTCAAAAGGAGAGGAGGCCTTCAGCCCAGCAGTGGGAATTTACGGCTGTTGTTGTAGGGATATAGGGACAGAGAAAGCGACTTTGTTTTATACTTTGTAGTGAAAAGGTATCAAATTAGTCATAACATTAATCAATCAATCTATTAAAAATCCGCAGATCTAAGCATACAGGGATAGACAGCGGTGAGCGACTTTGTTTAATATTATGATGGTACGGAATCCTTTGTACTCGCGTGCGTAAGTCCTAATCGTACTTTGATGTATAAACACTAAAAACAAATATACTTCAGTTACAAAGGGCATAACAATTCCCAAATTTACTTCTAAAGAACATTCTGTATAATGTCACTTTATATCGTAAAGTTATAAAACGACTGTACGCCTTTCTCTGCTACACTTTTATGACACTTGTATCCTTTAAATGTCATAATAATTATCTTCAATGTCGCGTAACACTCACTGACATTTATGATTTTATTCAACGGTGATAGGTTTTTTACTAGAGCTCTAGTGATCAACCTTTCAATTGATTTCATTATACAGTTATAATTACGCCCGCGGTTCGCACGTTTTAGGGTGTTAGTTGTCATGTGTCAGGCAAAAAAAGTAGCCTTCCTAGGAGTTTCCTTTCTAGGAGTTTTTACCAATTTTTATCAAATTTGATTCAGCGGTTTGGTCGTGAAAGATCGACAGACGGAAAGACATAGTTATTTTCACATTTATAATATAATTACCGAATAAAAATTCTGCAATGATACGTTTTATACTACAGCTTTAGTGATCAACCTTTCAATTGATGTAATTATACAGTTTGACAACATTCGTGGTCGAGTTGTGTGCACACCGGTTTTCATGGGTACGCCACTCCGAGGTCCCAGGTTCGATTCCCAGTCGATATAGACAAAAAGTTAATTACTTTTCTATGTTGCCTCGGGTCTGAGTGTTTGTGGTACCGTCGTTACTTGTGATTTTCCATAATACAAGTGCCAAACATAAGCCTTAGCATAACCTTAAGCTAGGCGCTCTCATTAGCGTGACGATTTCTGTCTGTTAACTTTATAGAAAATCGCGCAAAAGTACAACAAAAAATATTGATTTCATTTGTCTATTTACTTATTTTTGGGAAACAAACAGTACAATAGAATTATTAATTATATTATACTTTATAGGATATAAACGATAGAAAAGCTCGGAGTAAGTATTCACTGATGTTCCAACATAAATATAATTGTATATAATATTACATGTACTTTGTAACGAAACAGTAACTTCTTTACAGTAAGTTTTTTGTCAATGCTTTTCGCCACGCCCAACATTCGAAACTTGTAATAACTTTATATTCAAATTAATATAACCTTGTTAAATTAAGATTCGAAAAGCTTGTAAGTATGTATGAACATATATATACTTGAATATAGTATGCTTCGACTTTGATCAATATATATATTAAATTTACGTCATTAAAATGTATAATGTCGTTTGTAATGATTTTGGATTGAAGGCATATTATTCAATACAAGATTATATATGTATATGATAAAAAACGTAACATTATACTTGTTTTTTTTGTGGTACAGGGTGGCGGACGAGCATATGGGCCACCTGATGGTAAGTGGTCACCATCATAGACAATGACGCTGTAAGAAATATTAACTATTCCTTAAATCGTCAGGGCACCACTAACCTTGAGAACTAAGATATTATGTCCCTTGTGCCTTTAGTTACACTGGCTCACTCACCCTTCAAACCGGAACACAATAATACGGTGTTCTGTTGTTTGGCGGTAGAATAACTGATGAGTGGGTGGTACCTACCCAGACCAGGATATATTATATACATATGTAATTGTATTTAGCTAACATGACTTTGTATTTTTAAATGTTGAATAAGAGTAACTATAGAGTTTCTTTCTGATTATTCTCGATAGAATTTACATTCCGAACCGGTGGTTGCTTCACTTAATTGTAAAATGACGATTCAAAAGTGCTTGTAAAAGCCTACTCGAATAAAGTATATTTTTATTTGATTTGATTGGATTTCTCAAGGTTTATTAAGTAAGAGCCTGTTGAATTAAAAATTAGACACATGTGAGATGAATTATAAACACGTATTAAACACATGAAAATCTGTGGTACTTCTAATGGTCTAAAGCCTACTTGAATAAAGTATATTTTGATTTTGTGATTATATTTAGACCCTAGAAACGACAAACAGTCTACAAATGACATATAATGAATATATAGATTACTTTTTAGCAGTAGACACCATTAAATTTGACATTAAAAAAACGCAAACATGTTTTCAAATAACATTAAACATATCCGGGTGGTTAAGCGCTGGATTACTTCCGGTTAAGCCATACCTTCGATTGAACTGGTTTTTCTTAATTACTAATACTAATTCTTGGTGGTAGGGCAGGCCCGTCTGGGTAGGTACCACCCACTCATCGGTAATTCTACCGCCAAATAATAGTACTCAATATTATTGTGTTCCGGTTTAAAGGGTAAGTGAGCCAGTGCAAATACAGGCACAGGGGACATAACATCTTAGTGCCCAAGGTTGGTGGCACATTAACGATATAAGGAATAGTTAATATTTCTTACAGCGTCATAGTCTATGGGTGATGGTGACCACTTACCATCAGCTGGCCCATATGCTCGTCCGCAAACCTATACCATAAAAAATAATAATATGCACACATATATCTATGGTAATAATTTCGTTCAAGACTACGATAGAAACGATCGAAATCTATCCACAATGATAGATCGTTTAAAGCAGTTAGTCGACGAAAACAACAACAACAACAACAGCCTGTAAATTTCTTACAGCTCGGCTAAAGCCTCCTCTCCCTTTGAGGTTTGGAAGGTTTGGTATATATTCCACCACGCTGTTCCAATGCGGGTTGGTGAAATACACATGTGGCAGAACTTCTAAGAAATTAGACACATGCGTTTTCCTTCACCGCCGAGCACGAGATGAATTATAAACGCAAATGAATCACATATATAAAGAGGTGCTTGCCTCGGTTAAGATGCACGCGTTCTAACCACTGGGCCATCTCGTACTCGTACATCCAAAGTGCTTATGTTTTATAGATACGTATTTAATATATTGTAATGGGCTTCAGCTTCAGCTCTTACACATAGAAGAGGAGGTTCTATTCTGTGCCGGAACACCATTGAACACGCTAACAGAACACCGTAATACATTGTACATAACGACTTATACATACAAATTGACGTGGGTATATTTGTGCGACATACTTGGACTACATATATTTAATGCCAAAAATGACAACATACTTAATCCATTTACAATAGACATAAATATGAGTAATTTCCTTCTTTTTCTTATATTGTATAAATATAAAATATTTTACAATGAGTTGATATATTAACATTTGTGAATGGTGTGTACATATTTAATTGATATGTCAGATAATTCAACATCTATATTCTTTATATATGCTGTAAACTATATGTAAGAGAAGACGTTTATTTTATGATTCCCTATTGAGATAGATATTCGAAGCGGTTTTTATTATATTATATATGATATAATTAGCTGTACTTTGCAACCCTTAATTTAGTATAAAGACGTGACAAGCGTTTACTTATCGTTCGTGTAGAATATTAAACTATATATTAATATACCAAACAACACGGTTCATATATTTTTTGTTTAAAATAATAATCAATATCTATGTAAATTTTGAGTCGAGATGGCCCAGTGGTTAGAACTTGTGCATCTTAACCGACGATTGCGGGTTCAAACCCAGGCAAGCACCGCTGATTCATGTGCTTAATTTGTCTTTATAATTCATCTCGTACTCAGCGGTGAAGGAAAACATCGTGAGGAAACCTGCATGTGACAAATTTCATAGAAATTCTGAAACATGTGTATTCCACCAACCCGCATTGGAACAGCGTGGTGGAATATGTTCCAAACCTTCTCCTCAAAGGGAGAGGAGACCTTTAGCCCAGCAGTGGGAATTTACAGGCTGTTGTTGTATGTAAATTTCCCATGAATTCTAGATTAACACAGCGATTTGTTTAAAGTTATAATGGTTTCTTTAGTTGTACAAACAGGTAATCACACACAAAACGTAATTCTAGATCCAGTTACTAACGATCCGATGTAACATACAGCGCTAGGTATAGTCAAATTTAGAAAGGTTACGTAAATTTTGCCTGAATATGCACTTGTAATGAACTGATCAAATAAACTATAATTCAACATATAAGACGTCCGTACGCGTCGAAATCCCAGACATTTCTAACCAATGCTAACAACAATCTAAAATTTAATTAATGTAATTCGATTCGGAATAAGAAAGGTGGTCCTTTGCGTGGCCGGACAAATCTGACATTAAAAAGTAAATAACATTGGCCGCATTCCAAATTCGAACACATGTCATACTTGCCGCGTGGAGATCTGTCAAAATCGCTTCCTGGCACCCTTGCGCCCTTGATAGTGGCCAGTTACTCGCTCGAGTTCCGTTTAGTCACAGCCGAGTGGGTATAAAAGCTGTGCGATTCGTTGCAGAATCTATCAGTAGCTTTCGAGCAGTCGAACAGAAGTGCACGATGAGATTTCTGGTTGGTTTATTATTTACTGTGAATCGATTAATTCTCAATGCTGTTTAATTGAT
The DNA here is from genome assembly GCF_905220365.1 of Vanessa cardui. NCBI lineage: Eukaryota > Metazoa > Arthropoda > Insecta > Lepidoptera > Nymphalidae > Vanessa > Vanessa cardui. The sequence continues at coordinate 843,669 of NC_061149.1, read as the reverse complement.
TGCTTGCTAATTTGAGATCGAGATACTTTTACTTGTGCCATTGAAAGCGAGCGTGTTTTGCTATTCGTACAATTTCAGAAGGTCATGTTTCGTTAATTGTTTTTTTTTTTCAACAGATTGTAGCCGCCGCCGTCTTCGCTTGCGCCGCAGCCGCGCCCTCCGGCGCCCTGCTGGCCACATCCTACTCCAGTGGTCTTATCAACCACGCAGCACCATGGACTGTAGCTCACGCTGCACCCTTGGCCTACGCCGCTGCCCCCGTGGCGATAGCGCACGCTGCCCCAGTGGCCGTCCCAACTATCCCCCCTGGTGACATCGAGGGTGCTGCCATCGACGCCCATGTCGAAGCTTCCGACCACGCTCGCGCCGCCGTCGACACCGTCCAACAGATCAACGACCAGGTCGCAGAGAACCACGGCAAAGCCATCAACGCCGCTGAGGACCACGCCTGGCAGGCCGTGAACGCTGCTCAGACCGCCGCCGCTGCTATCGACGGTGCTGCCGCCAACGCCGCTCCCGTCATCGCCCGCCAGCTCGCCGGCCACGCTGCTCCCGTGGCATACGCCGCTCCCGCCTACGCCGCCCCAGCTTACATCGCTGGCGCTTACACCGCTGGAGCTTACTCCGCTCCCATCGTCGCCGGTAGCCACTCCGTGTCGACCCAGTCTCTCTCTCAGACCCACCCCGCTCCCGTCGCCCACGCGCCCATCACATACGCCGCCCACGGTTTCGCCCACGCGTGGTAATTTGATAGCAAATATTAGATAATAAATTATATTAAAATTATTCCGGCAAACGAAGACGACGAGTGATTAAAAAAATGTACATATATTTTGTTTTTTATTTAATAATTGAACCAATTTTAAATACGATATTAAAAGTACCTTAACTACGCTTTACATATAATTTATACGTAATTATATCATTATAATTATCATTACACATCATTACACAGTATGATTCAAAGTCACCGCTGTCTGGCCCTACGTTTGCTTAGATCTTTAGAATTAGGCAACAAATTTTGATACCATTTTTGTAACAAACAAACCAATAGTAGCACCACTGATTTTTCACGTGCTTAATGTGTTTATAATTCATCTCACATGTGTCTAATTTCAACGAAGTACTGCCACGTGTATAAGCACCAATCCGCACTGGAGCTGTGTGGTGAAATAAGTTTCCTTCTACATTCATATAATATCCAAAACTCACTGCTTGTGAGTTTTGAATCGTCATTTAACAACTATATTAATTGAAGCTGCAACCGGTTCTGAAAGTAGATTCTACCGAGAAGAACCTCAGTAGTTAGTCTTTTTCAACACTTAAAATACAGGCATGTTTGTTAGTTAATTACAAATATATGTATATATGTATGTAATATATCCTGCCTGGAAGTTAACAAGTATTAATTCTACGCTTTTTTATCGTCTGTATGATCTTGTATTGAATAATATGCCTTCTTTACCAATGTGTAATTTACATGATTTAAATTTATATAACGGCCAAGTTAAAAATGTCTGAGATTTATTTTAATTAGAACAAAAAAGGTTATATAGATTGTTATTCCATAATAACTGTTGTGTATACCAAATGTTGGAAAAGAGTAACCGCTGAGTTGCTTCTTGGTCGTTCTCGACAATCTAAATTTCCAACAATATATTATAAATATAAATAAATGAAACAACATCACATACATTAGCCAGATTCCAATGTAAGTAGCTAAAGCACTTGTGTTGTGGAAATCAGAAGTAAGTAAATATCAAACACACAGACCCGAGACAACATAGAAAACTAATGGTAATCTACATCGACTCGGGAATCGAACTGGGACCTCGGAGTGGCGTCCCATGAAAACTCGTGTTCGACTATGAAACATAACACTAAAAGACAGAGAAAGAAAGATCCAAAGCGGTAATTAAAACTAATTAAGAAATATTAATTAAACGACGTTGATGTATAATTAATTAAGATTACAAATGTAACAGCGCCATAAATAACAAACAAAGAAAGGAAAGTGAAGATCTTTAGAGAAATGAATTATTATTATCATAGAATAACAGTTACATTTCATGTAGGATCCACATAATAACTTTAGCGATCGGCGGCGTTGTCAGCGCGCTCAAAGTAAGCCAAATAAAATACTACGAGTTTTATTCTCTCTAATTTAAAAGCATGTTTGGATACTCCTGTATTTTATCCAACAGCTATCACTACATAGTATAAAACAAAATCGCTTTCTCTTTCTATACAACCCGCACAGTCGTACATAAGCTTACTTCGGGAATAACGCATTAAAACTCTTCACTTTTTACAACAACAACAACAACAGCAGCCTGTAAATTCCCACTGCTGGGTTAAAGGCCTCCTCTCCCTTTGAGGAGAAGGTTTGGAACATATTCCACCATGCTGTTCCAATGCGGGTTGGTGGAATACACATGTGGCAGAATATCTATGAAATTTGTCACATGCAGGTTTCCTCACGATGTTTTCCTTCACCGCTGAGCACGAGATGAATTATAAAGACAAATTAAGCACATGAATCAGCGGTGCTTGCCTGGGTTTGAACCAGCAATCATCGGTTAAGATGCACGCGTTCTAACCACTGGGCCATCTCGACTCTCTCACTTTTTACACTGATACTTTATTCTTCACGTACTCGTATACATTATTAATTTTGACCTGAATACACAAATATTAGTATTTACAACAATGCCAAACGTTAGCGCGATTTAATTTCGGTACAGTGACATCTATTATGTAAATAATGAAACATATTAAAAATGAATTTAAACTAAATACTTTTTGCACAGATCTGATCTGACGTTGTATTTAAAAATTTACTCTGTCAGTTCAAACTGTAGCGATTATACAATGTCCCTATGTCCTTATATATAAGGACATAGTGTGTAAAAGTAAAGTAAAGTAACAGCCTGTAAATTTCCCACTGCTGAGATAAGGCCTCCTCTTCCATTAAGGAGAGGGCTTGGAACATATTCCACCACGCTGTTCCAATGCGGGTTGGTGGAATGCATATGTGGCAGAATTTCGATGAAATTAGACACATGCAGGTTTCCTCACGATGTTTTCTTTCACCGCCGAGCTCGAGATGAATTATAACACAAATTAAGCACATATATATAGTGGTGCTTGCCTGGGTTTGAACCCGCAATCATCGGTTAAGATGCACGCGTTCTAACCACTGGGCCATCTCAGCTCACTGGGCCATCTCAGCTCAGTGTATAAGCATACGCTTAATTATTTTTAGTGATTCGAGAGGAAGATTATTGTATTTAATACTATGATACTATGATATGATATGATGATACTAAAATACACTGATAATTTTAGAAATTTCTAATGTGATGTCGTAAATAAATAGTCGATAGCATTTTTAGTACCAGCATTACACACGTGCAAAGCCAGGGCGGGTCCCTAGTAAATAATATATAATATTTATACAAAAAAAAATAATGGACTGGTGTAGGGCTAAGTGGAACGTGATTAACAAAATTAATTTAGAAAAAATTACTGCGTTCAGGCGCATGGTGGTACTGCATACTAAGTGAACCCGCACCAATGATATTCTAATAAACAGATATGTTATATCCATACTAAACAACAGAAAAAAAGTGTGCCGCGCCGGGACCGTTTATTTTAGTTTATTTTTACATTTCGTTAAAAGTAAAATTGGTAAAAAAGATAAGTGAAAGGGATACCTAGATGTTTTAATTACGCAAAACGTATTAATACGCAATTATAATGTATTATAACGTATTACTACGTAAAACGACTAAAGGCAAACGTCCCAATTAAGACGTTTTCTAGTCTTCACTGTTTGCGCGTTAATAACATATTTGTTTACTAAAACATCATTGACCCGCACCAAATGTATAAAATTTTATCGAATCGAAATCTTTTCCATCGAAAGATTTACAAGACAATTCACGAATCCTTACATTAATACTAAATATCTTATTTTGTTATAAATGCAAAAGACACAGCTCAGACAAAATTCGACCATATTTCGTCGAGTCATTCATATAAGGTTCATTGTTTTAAATTGGATTTTATTTCATTTACAGTAAGGTACAAATTTCCACAACCTCAGAGGAGACGGAGCCTAAAATTTTCGTCTTTGTTACAGTAATAAATCCAAGGAAATAAATAGTGATGTGCCGAGTGGTTTGAACTGATTAAGAATATCAGCTGATTTTTCATTATTATCTAATACCATATTAATTTGAGGCGGGATGGCCCAGCGGATAGAACGCGTGCATCTTAACCGATGATTGCGGGTTCAAACCCAGGCAAACACCACTGAATATTAAAGTGCTTAATTTGTGTTTATAATTGATCTCGTTCTCGGCGGTGAAGGAAAACATCGTGAGTTTTCTTGTATGTGTAGTCATTTGTGTTATATTTTTTTTATTTAATTAATCATAGGATTTGTTAGAATATATTATATTACACTTAAAATATCTTAAAAAGGGGTACAAAGTTATGTATGAGTATTGAGGTAACCTTACAGTTCAGAAATGAAAATTACTTTTTAAAAATAATAGTCCCACCTAACGATACATAACAATAACTTTAATTTAAACGAATAATAAAACCAATTAAACGTCAAATTTACTATGACGCAACGTCCAAAGCGCCCAAGTTTAACGGCAAAAAGCAATGCCGCTGTGACAAGCTATCATGCGTTTCTTTTTAAATCTTATTTCGTCACAAGTTATAGGTATTAGTATTTATGCTTGAGTAAAATATTGTTTCATTATAAAACAATATTTCACTAAAGTATAAATACTTACAGTAATACTTACTTACCGCAGACATTTTTAACTTTGCATAAAAATACATTAGTAGAAAAAGCATATTATTCGATACAAGATTTTGTAGATGATAAAAAAGCGTGGAGTTAATACCTGTTGACTTCCAAGCAGGACATATTAATTCAAATAATTGTATTTAACTAACAGGACTTTGTATTTTTGTAAATGTTAAAAAAGAGTAACTACTGTGTTTCTTGCCGGTTCTTCTCGGTAGAATCTACTTTCCGAACCGATGGTAACTTTAAATAATTGTAAAATGACGATTCAAAAGTGCTTGTAAAAGCCTACTTGAATAAAGTTTATTTTGATTTGATTTGAAACATCATTACATAATATAAAACAAAGTCGCTTACCACTGTCTGCCCCTATATATGCTTAGGTCTTTAAAATTACAACGGATTTTGATACCTTTCAAGAGCTGCTCTATATGTATACATGCACAATATCATATAGAAATGCTGATCATTTGAGAGGTTTTAAAGTGATGTCGTAAAAACACATTTTTGTTTAAATTGAAAACGCTGGCTAAACCCTACGAGATAGATCAAAATAATGTATATGTAATAACTGTATGTTATAACTACAGTATTGTACATCTTACAAAAATCTTCAATAAAGTCCGTGTAATATATGTCTATGTCTTAGAGATAGCCCACAGTGTTATTCATTATTATATTACTGCGGGCTATTTCAATATAACAATACAAAACATCCATTAATTTTTACGAGGCATAATGGCTTATTTTCGAAGCGATGTTAAGCTATACAGCATTAATTCACATCCAATTAAGTACCATACACATACTTAAAATGAAGAGACAGTAGTTTGTACTGTCTAGTATAAGCTGAAGTTATTTGGTCAATTAATTATTGAATCACCCTTGATATTAATTAATAACGTTTTTCTATTTTAAAGTTAAGCAAAGAATATAGAAAACGATACAGTAACTATAATTAAAGTAATCACAATATTCCCGGTTCCAGCGTATTCTGCTGAGAGAGAGTTTAATTTCCCGCCGATGTTTTTTTTATTTTTTAATGTCGCCCACTTCAAAAATCGTAGGGAAACACTAACGACAAAAACAATGAACATTGTAAGCAATGATGTTTTAATAAACAGATATGTTATTAACGCGCAAAAAGTGAAGACTAGAAAACGTCCTAATTGGGACGTTTTCCTTTAGTCGTTTTACGTAGTAATACGTTATAATACATCATAATTACGTAGTAATCGGTTTTGCGTAATTAAAACATCTAGTTATCCCTTTTACTTGTAACGAAATGTAAAATCAACGGTCCCCGGCGCGGCACACTTTTTTCTGTTATTTAGTATGGATATAACATATCTGTTTAGTAGAATATCATTGATTGTTAAACATTCTGTAGTATATTTATTATCAGTATTGAAACCCGAAAAGCCGGAGCGGGTCGATAGTAAAGATTTATAAGTCAAGAACTGTTATACAATATAGAGCTAAATGTACATCGCGTTGCATACGTGATCTAAGGTTTATTTATCATTATTCCCACTTCGATTGGAATCTTCTGAAAACGAAGGGGGCGTGGCCAAATGGTCGCGAGACTGTGACGTCAAATTGATAAGAGTGACGTGGCAGGATCCAAGTAGTGTTTGCAATCGTACGATCCCGCTAAGGCCTCCTCTCCCCTTGAGGAGAAGTTTTGGAACATATTTCATCAAAATAAAACTGGTTTTAACTTCTTAATTTAAAAAATCGTTGGCGTTAGTTGTAAATAATATTTCTTTTGTACTTTAAATAGACAAATGTCACCTCAGTCTACCCGTGACCACGAACGCTGTAAAGTGCTCGAAACGTCGGGATGTCAAAAATAATTAATATACGCGATTCAAATCCGTTAAAACCAGTTTTATTTCAATGTGTAATAATCGCGAAAATTTAAGACAATATTATATATTTCATCAAATTCCAATACGGATTGTTACACATGTGGCAGAATTTCTATGAAATAAGACACATGCAGGTTTCGTTAGCACGAGATGAATTATAAACACAAATTAAGCACATGAATATTGGTGACTGAGTTTGAACCCGCAATCATCGGTTAAGATGCACGCGTTCTGACCACTGGGCCATCTCGGCTCTTAATTTCCTTGAACGTTAAAATGTCGATTAAATCATCACGGCTAACATCGAAGCGAATTCAAGGTTTCAAAGGTAAACGACCGATTTGCACTTGGTGTGTAGTTCAACAGCATTTACAAGCAATGGTGATGTAATAAAAAATTACGAGAAATATGGTTTTATTCTAAATGTAATTTGGTTGTCGCAGCGTTAGATAATTAAATACTTTGATTGTAATCACTTAGTTTGACGACCTCCGTGGTCGAGTGGTGTGTACACCGGTTTTCATGGGTACGCCACTACGAGGTCCCGGGTTCGATTTCCGGCCAAATCAATGTAGATTATCATTAGTTTTCTGTGTGGTCTTGGGTCTGGGTGTATGTGGTACCGTCGTTACTTCTGATTTTCCATAACACAAGTGCTTTAGCTGCTTATATTGGGATCAGAGTAATGTATGTGATGTTGTCTCTTATTTATTTATTTTATTTATCTACTTAGTTTGGTGATCTGATGGCAAGTGAGGTTAATAGCTCTTTGTCATATTGGAAAAACAAGGAACGCCAGCTGTGAATAAGCTTACGACAGATGGTGTAACGAACGAAAAATTGTAAAAATCAACATACCATAATAAAGCTATCAATTTGTTGTAATAATTCGTGAATATGTATGATTTATATGATGTGCCCGATGCAAAAAAAATTGTCGGCCTCATGTATAATTATTTTGTACATATATAAAAAAAAGTTATTTACTTTATAAGTTTGTCAAATATCAGCATCTCTTAACCCTCACCGCTTAGTAACAGGTGTTCACTTTACGATCTGTCGCGTTCATACCGAATTAATATATTCATTTTGTATATATTAAAATTTACCGTTTGAAAATATAAGTCTACCGCGAAACGGTATAAAACCCCAAAAACCAACTACTTTAATATAAAAGCATTACTACTATTTATAGTTAGAAAACTCAAACCGCGTAATTAATGTTACAGTTGCTTTGTTCTCAGATTGAATACGAAAGGAAAGTTATACAAACTCCATGCTTCTTAGGTTACCCGGTTGCTAAAGACTAATCTAAATATATTTATTTAAAAAAAAAAAAAAGAAATGACGACCTAACCATGGTCGAGTAGTGTATACATCGGTTTTCATGGGTACGCAACTCCGAGGTCCCGGGATCGATTCTCGGCCGAGTCAATGTAGATTATCATTAGTTTTCTATGTTGTCTTGGGTCTCTGTGTGTGTGGGACCGTCGTTACTTCTGATTTTCCATGACACAAGTGTATTAGCTACTTACTAAGCTAAAAAAATCTGTCCGTCCATCCGTCTGTATCTCATGAAACGTAACATATAGTAATACTAGCTGTGCCCGCGACCTTGTACGCGTTTGAATTTAAGAAAAAAAAAATGTTTGTAGCCAAAGGTACTCTATATCAGTTATCTGCCAGTGAAAGATCCATCAAAATCGGTCCAGCCGTCCCAGAGATTAGAACAAACAGACAGACAGACAAAAAAGGTTAAAAATGTTATCTCGGTAAATGTACCGTGTGTATACATATGCATTGAGTAAAAAAGAGCTATTTTAATATCACAAACAGACAGTCCAACTTTATTATATGTATAGATGTTACACTACTGACAATACATAAATGAGAAATAGAATTGTTACAAAAATTCCGCTTGAATTAAAACAACAAAAAATAATTTTGAATTGTATTATATAAAAGCGTATAATTACAGAGAAAGGTATGAGGGGGGGATTACTACGCTTTTACCTAACGCGACGATTACCTGATCGGTACAATAACTGGCGTCATAAACTCGTTCTAAAAAACTTTTTAACAAATAATAGTTACTGTCTAAAAATTAGGAACAAATTTCTTCGTAATAGAGGATGGCTGTATCCAGTGGCGGATTTACCAATAGGCTAAGTAGGCTGGAGCCTAGAGCGGCAAATTTAGCCCAAATTTGTTATTATCTTACAGAAAAAAAAAATATATACCATATATAATTATATGTATACACATTACGTCCGTAATCCGCAATCCACATACTCGTCACTACAGACCGGGTTGGAAAAATAATCTAGTAACTGACTGAAATATCACCTAGTTTATAATCATACAAATAACGGGAAAAAGCCGATGTAATGAGGACGATAGAACACAGATCATAAATATTGCAGAAAAAAGTAGGGGCGGCAAAAATTGAATAGCCTACTAGCGGCAGATTTGTAAATCCCCCACTGGCTGTATCGCTATAAAGAGTGTATCAATATGTGGGTTTTAACGCAAACCAACCAAATCGTGCGCACTTCTACTTTATATAGAGTTTATCTTTATAAAGAATAACGTTATAAAGAGTTTACACTGTATATACTAAGAGTAACTAGTGATTTTATTGCCGGTTCTCGGTAGAATCTGCATTCAGAACCGGTAGCTACACTTAATACAGTTGTTATGACGATTGAAAAGTGCTTGTAAAAGACTACTTGAATGAAAAAATTAAATTTGATTTGACGTAGTTGTAATCGAACATAATAATTGCATAACTTATAATTTTTTGTACAGATTTTAAACAGAAATCTTTAATCTCCAATCTTGTAAAAGCCTACTTGAATGAAGTATATGAGTTTGGTTCGACACTATGATCTGTTACGGCTGTTTACAATCTCAGCGCTCAATATTTTGGCAATAACGAAATTGGCACACTTACGATACAACACGCTTACAACAATATTATTAAATAAATGATTTTGAGATGAACAATGATAAATATTTCGTAAACAAGAGTCGAGATGGCCCAGTGGTTGGAACGCGTGCATCTTAACCGGTGATTGCGGGTTCAAACCCAGGCAAGCACCGCTGAATCATGTGCTTAATTTGTGTTTATAATTCATCTCGTGCTCAGCGGTGAAGGAAAACATCGTGAGGAACCTTTTCAAATTTCAAAGAAATTCTGCCACGTGTGTATTCCACCAACCCGCATTGGAACGACCAAACCTTCTCCTCAAAGGGAGAGGAGGCCTTTAGCCCAGCAGTGGCAATTTACAGGCTTTTCAACCGACTTCCAAAAGGAGGAGGTTATCAATTCGTCTGTATTTTTTTTTTTTTTTTTTTTTTTTTTTTTTTTTTTTTTTTTTTTTTTTTTATGTTTGTTACCTCATAACTTTTCACTGGGTGGACCGATTTTGATAACTTTTTTTTTGTTTGAAAGGTAGTGCTTCCCGTGGGGTCCCATTTTTTTTATTTTTTTTTCCGATGATGGTATCCATGTGAAAACAACATAAGTCTTAAATTTGCATTATGTATATGCGCGACAAATAGGTGAATAACTGAATATCACGTTAACCAATTTTGATAATTCTTTTTTTATTATAAAATATATACTTCAAGGGTAATTTGGTGAAAGTTTGGTAAGGTTCTGAGCACAGGATCCATGACAAAGTAACGGAACGGAAGGGAACGGAACAATTCTGAGGAGCACGTTAGCGATACTCGGTCGAATCTTTTATTTATAGGTTATTTGGATATTTGAGTCACCTTCCGTAATGTGGTTATGTTTATGTAATTATCATAGTCGAATATTATAATCAACTAGCTACCCACCCCGGCTTCGCACGGGTGCAATACTGATACTAAATATACTACAGAATTTGTTTATATACGACATCACATCGCAAACTTCTAAAATTATGAGTGTTTCTTTACTATATTGTTCATGTATTATATACACAAACCTTCCCCTTGAATCACACTATCTTTTAAAAAAAACCGCATCAAAATCCGTTGCGTAGATTTAAAGATATAGGGACAGAGAAAGCGACTTTGTTTTATACTATGTAGTGATGGAACTCCTATACGGCTCGCAGTTAGGGTGCGATATGGGGCAGAATTTCTTACTATCTTTAATCAAATTTTGTGTATGTGATGTGATGTCATATGATGTACGAAATATAGTTGGTCTTTTTCAAAGTTTTTTTGCTGAGTTCGATTACAGCTCTTTCGAGGGATCCTTGTAGCTTACGCCGCGTGACGTATTAAATCCGCATTTTCGAAAGTCTATTTTTGCTTTATTCGCAAGTTTCCTTTGAAATTGTCCTCGAAGTAGTTTCTGACTCATATAAACGGAACGCTTAATCTATCCATATTAAAAAAAATTAGTTAGTCAACATCAGCTTCACTTAAAATCAAAAAATAAATAAAATTTTAACAAAAAGAAAAACCGACTTCAAACAAAACACTATTTTAAAACAAATGAATATGCACGAAAAAGTAATAAAAATAATTGCGTATTCAACATATTTTTTAGAGTCTTCCTAAGTTAAATGAAATGAAAAATATTAGACTACTTAAAAGTTGATTAACGATTATATCATGTAGTTATAATTATTGTTATATTTGGAGTCGGTGTCAGCCAATAAAACCCTACAGTATATCTATCAAAAAACAATACGAGAATACTTTAACAAATATGTTTTTTACAAATTACCTTTTACATAATAATATACTGGATCAATCAAGGGGCTCGTATCGCTTCTTTCTTTTGATTGTTGGGGCAAGGGCACCGTGGCTGACACCGGCTCCAAATATACCAATAACTATAACTACATGATATAATCGTTAATCGACTTTTAAGTAGTCTAATATTTTTCATTTCATTTAACTTAGGAAGACTCTAAAAAATATGTTGAATACGCAATTATTTTTATTACTTTTTCGTGCATATTCATTTGTTTTAAAATAGTGTTTTGTTTGAAGTCGGTTTTTCTTTTTGTTAAAATTTTATTTGTTGTTGTGTTGTTGTCATACAATCCTAAGTAATAATAAGAAATAAAAATCAGGAACGTATCCTTCCCGTTATAAATTAGTAGAGTTGAGAGAAAGAATAGAACAGAGTGTCTGTTTATTAATGAAAAAACGCATCAAATACACGACGCGATGTTTCTCTAGAGACACAACATTAAGCGACGAATGCAACACATCTCAGAGCGATACATTACATCATCGTTATTTATAAATGACGGTCATTAACACGCCGGGATTCTGTATCCGCGGTTCGTATATAGGTCAATGTATCGCTGAACTGATTGTTACATGCATGTATTTTAAAACTGTGTTAATTTTAGATACGTTTGTTAATAGCGCTCGTTTAAAACTGACTATTTATAGTTAAATAATCAGAATAGGGTTTAGAGGCCTGGAGCACTACATAGTATAAAACAATGTTGTAAATGGTTTAAATCTTTAAAACTACGCAACGGATTTCGATACGGTCTTTTTTAATAGATAGAGTGGATTCGAGAGGAAGTTTTTTGTATATAATACATGGACAATATAGTAAAGAATCACTACATAGTATAAAACAAAGTCACTTTCTCTGTCCCTATATCCATATGTATGTTTAAATCTTTAAAACTACGAAACAGATTTTGATGCGGTCTTTTTTAATAGATAGAGTGATTCGAGAGGAAGGTTTTTGTATTATATGTGGACAATATAGTAAAGAAACACTGATAATTTTAGAAGTTTGTAATGTGATGTCGTCAATAAACAAATTCTGTAGTATATTAAGTATCAGTATTGCACTCGTGCGAAGCCGGGGCAGGTTATATAAAGTTGAGATGTCTAGATATAGTCAAATTATAATTAGATCAGTGTATCGCCAGTGAAACAATGCGTTTTAAAAAGATTTCTTAGGTATTTCGAATGCTATGACGGGTTTTGGCGCGTTGTACACTAATGACACTTTTTTTTATAAATGAAATTTTCAATGTTAAATACAATGATTCTCTATAACCGTCCAGAATTTTTTTTCCGTTCTCTCAAATTATTTTTTTCATTAAATTTAATGAATCACTGGAACAAATGACATTCGCTTACACTATTAATATATAAAGATTACTAATTACTGTTTTAAGAATAAATGAATTTGTCGATAAAACTTACAGGCAGAAATAAAATTAACATTAATCTGTGAAACACTAATTTATGCCTGCTAGACCTCCATATGAGTAAGTATAAAACGGTATGAGTTCGTTTTCAGCTAATATTACCTCGTCACTAAAATGCTTTGAAGTCGCTTTGAACGTGTGACACATTTCACTCTCATCTGTTACGAGCTTATTATTTTAATAACTCAAACTGCACAATACTTTAGTTTTCACTAATATACTTTACGACGTTAATATTTTGAGTAAAATTGAAAACACTTACTACTTTTATAAAACAGTGGTTAGCACGCGTGCATCTTAACCGATGATTTCGGGTTCAAACCCAGGCAAGCACCACCATATATATGTGCTTAATTACAGTTTATAATTCATCTCGTGCTCGGCGGTGAAGGAAAACATTGTGAGGAAACCAGCATGTGTCTAATTTCATCGAAATTCTGCCACATGTGCATTCCATCAACCCGCATTGGAACAGCGTGGTGGAATATGTTCCAAACCCTCTCCATAATGGAAGAGGAAGCCTTATCTCAGCAGTGGGAAATGTACAGGCTGTTACTTTACTACTTTTATAAAATAGGCATTTATTTGTCAGCACACCTTTTTTATTGTTGTCCGACTTTAATTGTATGTTTGATTTCGAGTCAAAATAAAAACCATGTTCTTGATAATAAATATTTTAATCTAATGTAAAAGAATCAACCGAGACTGTAAATATTTTAATAAAGTTTTATGGTTTATCAACACAATGAAATACCTAAAGTAGGTACCAGATCGTTCAAAAGATGGAATTATAAACATAAATAAGGCACACAATATATGCTTGGGTGTGAACCCAATCATTGGTTACGTTTCAATTTCTCGCTGGGACTTCTCTAGGAAGCATAGTGTGGTAAATTTTGCCGTGCTGTGCAAATGAGTTTTTAATATTATTAATATATTATTTATTAACATAAGAATTAACAACATTAAATGCTTAAATATATATACAAATATTAACTAAAACTAGTTACTGTATAAGTCTTGACAGCGTGCAATGGTGGCAAGAATGCCAGCAGCATTTCCCCGTTGAATCGCAATTCCGATCCTCTGGGCAAACGAACCAGCCCTCCTGTCACCAGTGGAGGCAATGAGGCGAGGTGTTATACTTTTGAAGAAGCTTTTAGCACCACTACTCCAAGGGCCAAGCGTTTGTAAATGAGTAGGTGTAATATATTTATATATGTACATAAGTGTAATCAAAACAGCACGGGATTTCCAAAGCTCGGGGTGATTGACTTAAATTTAGTATAGTTACCCTGTGATGTAGATGCTCAGTTAGAATGGATTTGTGGAAATTTTAGGGTAATTGGACTCGTTCGTTAGATACATACGGTTTTGTTTGAATTTTAACCATACTACTTTAGTTATTAGTCAATATTATACTTTTCTGTATTCGATTTATCGAACTTTTTTATGACATAGGTGGCAAACGAGTAGGAGGCTCACCTAATGGAAAGTGACTACCACCGCCCATGGACATCCGCAACACCAGGGGGCTTGCAGGTGCGTTGCCGGCCTTTGAGAAAGGAGTACGCTCTTTTCTTGAAGGTTCCCATGTCGTATCGGTTCTAAAAAAACCGCTGGCGGAATCTAGTTCCACAAAGTGGTTGTGCGAGGTAGAAAATGTCTAAGAAATCGCGCTGTTGTGGATTTTCGGACATCAAGGTGGTGCGGGTGAAACTTAGAATACTATATGATTGATTTGAGAATATTCGAGTAGGACTTATAATATGCTATTACAGCCACAGACAAAAGGAACATATAATTCTGTAGATAGACCATCGAAAATGTCTCTTACAGTACCGATACCAATGAGCAGTGGTGACCGCATACCATCACGTAGGCAATCTACCTATTTCGAACGGGAATTCAACATGACTGTGCAAGTTAGTGATGATAAGCGTCATCATTGAAACATGTAAAACCTAAACTCGCCGCTACACACATACATGTACAATAAATAAATATATATATAAATAAATAATAAATAAATATGAGACAACATCACATACATTACTCTGATCTGATCAGATGTAACGACGGTACCACAAACACCCAAACCCAAGGCAACATAGAAAACTAATGATAATCTACATTGACTCGGCCGGGAATCGAACCCGGGACCTCGGAATGGCGTACCCATGAAAACCGGTGTACTCACCACTCGACCACGGAGGTCGTCAAATGTACAATATACATGTACTTTATTTTAATAGTGTTATGTTTTAAGGACTTTCAGTTTCATTTGGGCAATAACCCCCTTTTACCTTATTTGGATAAGAAATAATCATAATACCTTAAAATGGACATTATAACAAATATTCCACTTTTAAGGCCCTTAATATGGGCCAGTGATTAGAAGTACGCTTGCATCTTAACTGATGATTTCTGGTTCAAATCCAAGCAAGCACTACTATATATATGTGCTTAATTTGTGTTTATAATTCATCTCGTGCTCGGCGGTGAAGGAAAACATCGTGAGTACAACCTGCGTGTGTCTAATTTCATAGAAATTCTTCTATTTGTGTATTCCACCATCCCGCATGGAACAGCGTGGTGGAATGTGTTCCAAAAACCTCTCCTTAATGGCAGAGCAGGCTTAAGCCCAGCTGCGGGAAATTTACGGGCTGTTACTTACTCTACTTTTCCTTAAAATTGGCTAGCAAGATTGACGAAACTTTATTTTTAGTGACATTATTAATAGATCTATATTAATAATTTACAGACAGACGATTGCATAGTATGCAAATATATATAAAGACAAACAGATCGATATCTAAGAAGCATCCGATCCATTGGCCTAGATGTTTGTTAGGCGAGAAAAAGTAACTTTCTTATACAGCATTGTATATTTCACTTTGTAAAATAACAGCTCGGTATAATGGCTACGAGTATATAATAGCTGTGGACGCAACGGTCGCTGGATCGATTTTCAAAACGAATTGAGAGTTATTTTTAAAGGTTTTTGAAGTAGTCCAAACACAAAAATCAAAATGTATCTTTTTATCTTTTTTTTTAAGTGATAGATGGCAAACGAGCTGGAGGCTCACCTGATGGAAAGTGACTACCACCGCCCATGGACATCTGCAACACCAGGGGGCTTGCAGGTGCATTCTTAATCGTTATTTTACAAACTATAGTTAGTGAAGCTACCACCGGTTCGGAAAGTAGTTTCTCTCGAGAAGAACCGCCAAGAAACTCAGCAGTTACTTTTTTTCAACATTTAAAAATTATCGCCAGTTATTTTATGTCACAAGATTAAAATATAGCGAAAACTAATACATTAAATTGCAAACATCACAATGCAATGCAATGTAATCACAGTTCACAATATTTCGTTAGATTACAATCTCACTCGTCAGATTGTGATCTAACGAATTTTGTAATCTTACGGTGACATATATAATAATATACTTAACTATACCTACTGAGTTTTTTAACGACTCAAATCTAAGGTATAGCATTCCGTTCTGTTGGTTCACATATTATATATGTATGTTTTCCTTGTAGCTTACGGCCAGCAGCGTCATATCTTTCGGTGACTGCGTTTTATCAAATATTGTGAGTTATTATTCAATTAGCGTTCTGATAATTAAGTGTTTGTTTTAACATTTATCATCAGAGCTTGAAATAATACAATTAATCTATTCAAAAACACGCAATTAAAAACATTTGACAGGGAATTGACGATATAATTTGTCGAGAGCTTGAATGATTTATGATATTCATTACTTTAATTTGATTGACTTAAAATATAATAATTAAGAGTTATAAGCAAATTCCATGGAAGAGAATCAAAGATTTGTCAATGGTTACTGAAATTGTTTATAGTGTAGAGATATGTATTTTCATAATCTTAGATTATATACATATATGTGGGATTGTAAAGAGTAAACGTTTTAAAAGGTCATATTACTTTAATTACTTCGGATTTAAAAATCAATACGTCTTCCACTCTTTTCTATTCTATGACAGCTGTCTAGTATCAACTATTTAAAAAAATGATCATCTAGTAAGGAGGTGTACATACAAAAATTAAATAAAAAATTAACTATAGTACGACGCAACTTAGATGTAGCATCGGCAAATTCAATAAAATCTGAATATAACACATATATAACGAATCAACTGTATTGTCTTTGTGTGTGTGAGAACTACACTCATCTATCGTCAAACGTAAAACTACTTTTTTGGTGTGCTTATATTTATTTATTTATGCTTTATTGTATCAACACTTAATACATTATAACTAAGGATTAACATTTATAGTTGCGTGAATGCATATGGCGGCCTTATAGCTAAAGCAACAAACTCTACCAGGGATCGTTTGGGCAGGATTGGTTGTAAAACATGTATATTAGTTGACCATCTCAACTTAGATATAAATCTATACATATAAATAATTAAACATTACAATCAATATCACCCAAAAACATTTTTTTTTGTTATAATGTAACAGATAAAATATAAAATACTTACAATTAACAATTTGTACACATGTAATGAAAAGCGCGCCAAAACACGTGCGCCATCTTCCCCCCGCCATCTTGTTTTTCGTGACACAAGCCATGAGTCACATAACTTACATCACTTTGGAACCGGGATTTGCTCGTCTTTTGTTATCTGAAATAGAATAGATTACGTTAATATCGAAATAACAAAGTCAAAGAACATAGGACTAAAGCTCTTAAATCAGGTGCTACTTAAATAAAACTCATTTATCAAACTAGATTATTATAATAGCAACAGTTATTTTTGATATTCTATATTTAAATACAGTAATTAGATATACGTTATTTTTTACGTGCGTCGAGATGGCCCAGTGGTTAGAACGCGTGCATCTTAACCGATGATTGCGGGTTCAAACCCAAGCACCGCTGTTTCATGTGCTTAATTTGTCTTTTTAATTCATCTCGTGATCAGTGCTTTCCTAACACAAGACAACAAACCCCTAAAACGCGAGCGAAGCCGAGGGCAACAACTAGTTTCATACATTTAAATAACCGGGGTCCAATAACCTTATTGTTTGTAAGGAGTATTCTCTGTACCTCGGGAACATCTCTGCATCCTATACAGTCGAGTTAAGTTAAGGATCGTTACCTTAAGATCTATTTTCGCGTGGTCAGTATGAGCGATCTGCTTTACAATCGGTAAAGCAGACGTATTGCGTCGCAATGATTCAATGTTTAGATTCAAAAGGCACTAAGAGGTTAAGACTTGATAAAGGAATTAATTAGAAAACTGACGAAGGTTTTCTTACTGTACATTGATTTTATACGAGAATCGGGAGGTGATACGGTTGATTCGTTATAATTAATTAAAATTGTAGGAGTACATAATGTTAGATAAATAAAGTCATTATGAAAAATAAATCGTTTGTATCAACAAAGCCAGGTGTTTTCTTTTATTGGAGATAACACACGAACACTTGTTTTAACAATGCAGCATTTTGTTATAAGTCTTGAAGATTGAGCCGGATAGACATAAATAAAAATAAAACTCTTGTTGGTTGTTTGGCATTTCTATCGATTTGTCAAAGTATTAACGTAGGAACTGTTTGCATTTCGGTACAGTAACATGCGTTAGCGATCCCGTGGCGTCCGCCGAAAGACGGAGAGGGTACCGCTGGTTTTTTAGTGGGTATGCCTGGCATACTAAGGAGCACTCGGCGTCCAGGGCTCCGGGGTGTACCCCCCACTTTCCATCACGTGGGGTTAGCGCGTAATGCGTTTTTCCAGCGAACTGTTTGCATAACCACCTCAAATATTAACAAATAAAAATTTTAAATAATTAAAGTAGGAATACATTATACTTTTATACAACATTTTGAATATATAACAGGGCGATAGTTGATTTATTCGCTACAATAAATGTAAATTTCAAGTGTGTTTAGTACCATACCCGCTATAGGCTTTCACCTTAATTCATTCTCACCGATATAAATTATTTGGAAAATGTCATTTTATGTTCCGTTAAGAAACCACAATGATAATCATACTGGGGTTGTTACGTCATGATTCGTCACGGTAGCATGCGAAAGCGATACCGTAGCGCCCACCGAAAAGAGGGTACCGCTGGTTTTTTAGTAGGTATACCACATACCCTCCTCCCCACTTCCATCACGGGGGAAAGCGCTTAATGCGTTTTTCCAGTGTCGTTACGTCATAGGCTGTTTAAAACTAATTCCAAGATATTTGTGGAGTTTCACGATTTGACGGAAAATAAATAACTTTCGTAGTATCAAGTATGTATACAATCAAAAAATTACTATAACTAATATAATTCTCTTGCTCTTTTAATTTAGTGTCAACGGTACACATGTTGCGAAATTTCTTCATACATTAGACAGATAAAAAAAAAGTAGGTCGCCCACGAACTTTGGGGTAACCCAAAATATTTTTTAGGTGTTTCAAATCCTATGCACTTCGCTTAATTGTTAAATGACGATTCAAGTCCTTGTAAAAGCCTGCTTGAATAAAGTTTATTTTGATTGAATGGGCCATTTAAACCTAATCAAACAATATTAAATAAATAATTCCTTCAAATACACTATCAATTTGTATTCTACGAAACGTTAGGTAACGGGAACGATACTGGGAATTCCTCGTACTGAAAATTCCCGCTATTTCTGTAACTAAACTAACCATCTTATCTCTGGATATTTTCCATTGGTTATCGAATAGGTAAAGCTGAAGGGCTTTGCCTATATTATTTCAAGGTCGTAAGACGACATACGCACATACAATTCCATATTTATACATAGCTATTGAAATATTATACCTAGACCTAGGGTTTCCATGTACCGTGATAAATGCTTTTGGGTGGGTGTTGTGCCAAATTAGACAATGTTGGGCAATGATATTCTAATAAACAGATATGTTATACCCATATTAAACAACAGAAAAAAATGTGCCGCGCCGGGGACCGTTTATTTTACATTTCGTTACAAGTAAAAAGGATAGCTTGATAAAAACAATAAGTAAAAGGGACAACTAGATGTTTTAATTACGCAAAACGTATTACTACGTAATTATGATGTATTATAACGTACTTACTACGTAAAACGACTAAAAGCAAACGTCACAATTAGGACGTTTTCTAGTCTTCACAACATATCTGTTTACTACAACATCATTGATGTTGGGCATATTGTACTCAAAAAGTTAAGACGCAAATAATCAAAAAATAATTATTTGAAAAATGTGCCTGGATTAAGTCTAGGGTACCATAACTGTTTGAAAAATAATTGTGAATAATATCATCGTATCGTAAATCTATTTATTGCAAACGTGCAACTATGCGAGCTTCTTGCGGTTTATTGAATTTTTGTCCAGATTTTTCTATCGTTTTTAATTTGACCAGATATTGTAGCTAAAACGTGGAATATAATCTAATACATATAATAAAATTGGAGTGTCCGTTTGTAATATTAAAATAACCGTTTTTTATTCTAAGCATATGTATACACGGTACATTTACCAAAAAAACATTTTTACAATTTTTGTTTGTCTCTTTGTTCCGTTGTTTCTAATCTCTTGAACGGCTGGACCGATTTTGACGGGACTTTCACTTGCAGATAACTGATATAATAAGGAGTAACTTAGGTTACAATAATAATTTTTTATTTGTTAAATTCGCGTCGTTCGTTTCTATTTATTAGTTCGTATTTAAAGACGTTTACAATCTAATTTTAACGTCGTCAAGAGGAATTAGACAAGTGCGCAGGACACCATATATTTCTGTAGTGTGCTTGCACGCATGCGCAAACCCCATTTCCTTCAATCGCATTATCCGATACGATGACGTCATTACTTAAAGACCGGAAAGAGGTTTCTACAAGCAAGAACCAATTCTCAGTATTGTCCAGTTACTATTTCAAGTGTTTATGATACAGTAACAGGCACATTAAATCGTAGTGTCTAATCGCATTGGCGATGTATATAATAGATCTATACACAGCACACAACTGCTTTGTACAAGCCCGTCTGGGTAGATACCACCCACTTATCAGTTATTCTACCGCCAAACAACAGTACTCAGTTTTGTTGTGTTCCGGTTTGAAGGGTGAGTAAGCCAGTGTTACTAGGACAAGGGACATAACATCTTAGTTCCCAAGGTTGGTGGCGCAGTGACGATGTAAGGAATAATCAATATTTCTTACAGCGTCATTGTCTATGGGTGACTTACCATCAGGTGGTCCATGTTTGTCCTCCAACCTATACCATAAAAAAACATCACAAATACACATATACAAATATATACTCTATCTCAATTATATTAACTATATATTGACGCGATGTCATTGGTTGAGCTTGATTAATCTGTGGTTTTGCGAAAAAATAACGTTTTGAACGTCGAAGAATCTGTTTTCAGAATTTTGGGAGTCAATTTATTAAAGTGGAAATAATTAGTATATTAAAGTTGTATTATAGATAAAAATATATTAATCATAAGCTCTCAAAATCATAATCAAATCATTTTTATTCAAATAAACTTCACAATTAACCGTTTTTGAATCGTCAACAATTAAATACTATCACCGTTTCGGAAAGCAGCTTCTATCGAGAAGAAACGGCAAGAAACTCGCATAGTAGTTGCTGTTTTCAAATAAACAGATTTACAATGCTGTTGTAAATGTGCAATTTACAGTAATTAGTGTCCTATGATGGAACCCGAGCCTGACTCCAGGCGTTTCTTTCTTAATAGTACTCTTTTAATGAATAATACCATTTATTTATTAATTTAGTCATAATAATATTTTTTCAATTTTGAAAATGGCAAATTGATTATATTTCCCGGTATCTTATTATATATGCGTATACCATTGCCCAAAAACGTTCTCTTTACCGTATGTAAACGGAAACTGGGGGTTACAAGTTTATTCTTATTTCTTGTATTAATAGTATGTACATCAGCATTGATGGAATATTTTTTTATATTCTTTTGTATAAACATTATATTATCATAACTATAGTGTAGATGTGTGTAGTAAAGTCTGTATGTATACAAATACACTAGTTTTTGATGTAGTCAAAAATACGTAGTAGTTTTGATTTTATAGGCATTTAAAGCTTCGAAAAATATCGATTCCCGCTAACAGCCGGCGAGTGCTGTGACGTCATAACACGCGCACCGCTTAACATCAAGTCGCCAGCTCTTGTTATCATAACTCGGTTCCCGCGTGCGTTACAACTTGTTTTACTTATAACTCGGAAACTAATTGACGTACCGAATTAATTTTTTGAAAGAAAATATAGATAATAATCCAAATTAGTGAACATTCTCCATTAGCGAATAGCATTGAATACGAAAATCAAAATTTTGTTTATATTTACTGCTACCTCCATTGAAATAGGCTTTATGCTTACACACACGAGTGCTCACATAAAGTTAACCTGGCTGGCTTCGCACGGACCAACGCTGATAGTAAATACACTAAAGATTTCTTGTTTCTTAACTATATTGTCCGTGTATTACATACAAAAACCTTCTTCTCGAATCAATATGTCAATTACAAAAAAGCGTTACATACGTTTTATTGAAGAAACAATTACCTAACACTAAAATCACAAGGAACTGACTTTTAAAATGTTTGGAATTTAGATTTGGTAACATAATTGTAAACAAAACTTACATAAAGTAAAGAGGTTACTAACCTATGATCTATATACAATATATAAACCAAAACCACAACCACTTAGCATGTTGTAATTATAATTTAACATTTACTATACTATTCATTGATACACTGAAACCTCATGAAACGAAGTGACGTCATTAAAATAGGAGTCATATCAATGACGAAACACACGCTATTATTTGAGTTATGACACCATTATAGTAGATAATATAGCTGGTTCCTTTGTTTGTTTGATTGAGCGCTTCAATCTCAGAACCTGTCAGTAATTTGAGGAAATATTAGTGAGAGTTGTGATGGCCCAG
Source organism: Vanessa cardui (assembly GCF_905220365.1). Lineage (NCBI taxonomy): Eukaryota > Metazoa > Arthropoda > Insecta > Lepidoptera > Nymphalidae > Vanessa > Vanessa cardui. Next base: position 820,798 of record NC_061149.1, on the reverse strand, counting down.
TGGTTAGAACGCGTGCATCTTAAACGATGATCTCGTGCTCGACGGTGAAGGACATCGTGAGAATACCTTCATGTGTCTAATTTCAACAAATTCTGCTACACGTGTATCCAAACGGAATTATCAGCGTGTTGGAATATGCTCCAAACCTCATCTTCGAAAGGAGAGGGGGCCTTAGTCAATTCTATATTCATATATTTGATGTGACCCACTTCAATGACGGCGTACTCTGGGTAATGATATACATTTTTTTTAAATATATAAACTGTAATATTCCAAATATATTTGAGTAATTAAATTTATACTAAAGTAAATTAATCTGTCTGCCAATCTGTTGCTCGCAGATGAAAAAACAACTGAGCATAATTTGATAAAACTTTGCATTAATCAAGTTTAGACTCCAAGACAGGATACATGTTACTCATTGTGCTTAAGCACCGCGGTCAACAAATCATTATTAATAAAATTTGCTCTCGTAAAAATTACTCCTATTTCTTCACTCAGTATTATTTCTAATTTGAAACAAAAAAGTGGGGAAGTAAACAGATAAAATCAAAAACCAAAATAAACTTTATTCAAGTAGGCTTTTACAAACACTTTTGAATCGTCATTTTACAATTAAGCGAAGCTACCAACGGTTCGGAAAGTAGATTCCACCGAGACGATCCGGCAAGAAAAAACAACATTCAACATTTAAAAAATACAAAGTCAAGTTAGTTAAGTACAATTATTGAAATTAATATATCCTGCGTGGAAGTCAACAGGTATTAACTCCACGCTTTTTTATCATCTACAAAATCTTGTATCGAATAATATGTCTTTTAACCAATGTATTTTTTATAAACGATTTGAATTTACGAAACGGCAAAGTTAATAATGTCTGCGGAATTTAAAAAAATACTATTCCAAATACTTTCATAAATTTCTGAGGTAGCAGACATATAAATATACAAGCTAACTAAGAATGCGTCATTTTCTGAAATCATATAAAAAAATTATATCAATCGTATACGTAAGTATTATATTAAGTATCTAACTGTTTTTAAACAAACGATCCGTTACTCATATATATGTATATATATATTATATAATGAATATTTAATGATGGCATTTCCATCAATGTTGCCCATAAGTGAATACGGAATGTGTTGAGGTTATGTACTTGTCATTCAATGACGCGCCTGGCCCAGAATGGATGCGGTTTTCAGGTCAAATACCCTGTCATTGACCATCTAAACATATGTATAGGTCACACAGGAATCGCAACAATTAATATTATATGTATTTAATAAACAAGTATAATCATTACATAGTATAAAACAAAGTCGCTTACCGTTGTCTGTCCCTATCTTGGTGCGGTTTTTTTTTAAATAGAGTGACATGAGAAGGAGATTTCTGTATATAATACATGGATAATAGAGTAAAGAAACACTGATAATTTTAGAAGTTTGTAATGTGATGTCGTAAATAAATATTGTCTATAGTATATTTATTATCAGCATTACGACCGTGCGACGCCAAAGTGGGCCGCTAGTCTGATAAGTGGATTGCACAAATGCACAATACACAGTCTGTTCACTAAGTAACCAGTAAGTTGTGAGAAATAGTATCAGAAAAGTATTGTATTCGTTTTAAACGCATATAATCGTAATTGACGACGAATTACTATTTGCATTCACAAACAAATAAACTATCTATTAATAAGAACCGCATCAAAATCCGTTGCGTAGTTTTAAAGATTTAAGAAAGCTTTGTTTTATGCTATGTTTTGATACCGACAAGCAACAATATTAAGGATTGTTGTTTCGATTTGAATGTTCAATGAGCCACGTGTTATTTTTCAAGGTCATCGATGTACTATTAAAATATCTTACGGAGTTTATTATGGAGTACCCATCAGATATTATGACCGTACTTAGAAAAACAGGATTTATTGGAATTTTCCCGTTTATTTGGGATGCAAAAATTAAAATTTATATAGTGTTACGAGAGTAACCTTAGCCTTAAATACGGTGTTATGACATTTGATTCTATATCATAATTTATATAACATTACTATTGCATATTATGAATATAGCAGGGGCTATTGAATTTACTTTATTATATACAATTATTATTGTTTTTAATTGATCAATAATTTGTAAAACTGTAATTAATATTATTTTATATGGCATAGCATTTAATACTGGCATGTAACACTATTTCTTATTTTAAATATTATTGAGCTGTCATTATAAAACAATTGGACAATAGTGGGGCATTCTAGCAAAAGATAGAGAGATTGGAGCATCATTGTAAAACGATAATATTATTTTGAACATCCCGAACTACTGAAATTACAATAGTTTGTAATGAGACCTCTATTTATATGAATATCATAAATGTTTTTTTTTTCATGTGATAGGTGGCAAACGAGCAGGAGGCTCACCTGATGGAAAGTGACCACCGCCCATGGACATCTGCAACACTAGGGGGCTTGCAGTTGCGTTGCCGGCCTTTGAGAAAGGAGTACGCTCTTTTCTTGAAGGTTCCCATGTCTTATCGGAATGTATGTGAATTTAACTCTGTCTGACTGTAGCTGTCTGATGAAATCTTGAATTCCAAGAAAGGACATAGGTTACATATATATTTATATATAGATATAGGCGTAACACTTAACAAACAACACTCTAAAACGCGTGCGAAGCCGCGGGCGGCTACTAGTATTATATAAGGTAATAAACAAATCGAAACTAACTTTAAAATCTAATTTAGTTTAAGCAAATAATAAAGACAGATAACGAAATTATTCAAACATTTTCAAGGACAATTGAATGACATACAGTTTACAGAAGTCGTTTAAATAATATATTATATATCAACTAACTGTGTCGGGACCTTGTACGCCTTTGAATATAACGAAAAAAAAATATTGCAGCCTAAGTTACTCCTTATTATATCAGCTATCTGCCAGTGAAACTCCCGTCAAAATCGGTCCAGCCGTTCCAGACCTTAGACGGAACAGACAGAAAAAATTTGTAAAAAATGTTTTTTTGGTATATTACCGTGTATAATATATGCATTGAGTAAAAAAGGGCTATTTTAATATTACAAACAGACACTCCAATTTTATTATATGTATTATATAATAGTGTAAGCCGGTCTTGGTCCCAGTGATTATGGGATGGCTGCAATAAATCGGTTGTGGTCTCATTTCAAAGAGCTCCTGCCATCGATGTGATGAATTATAGAAGAGTCTTAACTGTAGGTATCTACATAAATAATTTATTTGAGTTAACATTAACTTACTCGCCGGTTGTAGAGGACGCATGTATTAGACATTAAAAAATCCATTTAAATTACTACAATTAAATGAAATCTAAACAAAACCTGTCATAAGATCTGAACTACCTAGAAATGTTTTTTAATTAACGCGTAGTTTCGCGCACGATCTATATGTGTATATATTTTTTTTCTTTTTATGATATAGGTTGGCGTACGAGCATATGGGCCACCTGATGGTATGTGGTCATCATCACCCATAGACAATGAAGCTGTGAGAAATATTAACTATTCCTTACATCGTCAATGTGCCACCAACCTTGGGTACTACGATGTTATGTCCCTTGTGCCTTTAGTTACACTGGCTCATCCTTCAAACCGGAACACAACAATACTGCGTACTGTTATTTGGCGGTAGAATAACTGATGAGTGGTTGCTACCTACTCAGTCGGGTTTGCACAAAGCCCTACCAAGTAATAATATAAAATATATGTCGGGGATTATAAATTTACACGTATACGACCTCATTTATTACAACAACGTGATTAAGTTTTATATGTTGTCAGTTCGGTGGTTTAATAATCAGTATATGTTCCTTTTTTGAATGAGATAATAATAATTAAGATCGTCGACTTAATATATTATAACATATTTTTATCATATTATATTTCTGATTGGAACAGACTAGAATAATATATAAATCAAGAAATAATCAAACGGAAGTATTCTTAATCAACGGGTTTTTTTTAAACAGTTATAAATACATTTATAACCACATTCCGAGCGATAACTTCAAGCTTTTTTTTATAGCATAGATAGGATTTGTAAATGGTCCTGCCCAACATTGGCACTGTGCGAATTTTCAACGATTCCTTACATCGCCAATGCTTTACCAACATTGGGAATAAAATGTCCCTTGTGGCTCATTCATTCTTCAAACTGGAACACAATTGATATTGCTTTATTATTTATAAGCGGTTGTACCGACTTGCACAAAGCCTTACCACCAAATAAAGCTCGTATCAACATACAACATATACAGCCTGTTGCTGGGCTAAGGGTTCTCCCTTTGAGGAGAAGGTTAGGAGCATATTCCACCACGCTGCTCCAATTCTGGTTGATTCACAGGTGGCAGAATTACGTTGAAATTAGACACATACTAAATAATAAAATTTTGAAGATATGTATTTTTTAATTAAACTTCAATTATTAATCAAACGAATCTCAATAAAATAATAATTAAAACCTTAATTCTAAAATTAAAAATTATACAATATGAATATTGAATCAGCATCATTGTATCAGCAAGTTTACTGGAAACTCACAGGTGTGGTTACCAGAGATACCTTGATTGACAAACAAACAGAACTAAACAATAAAGTCTTATTTATAATCAATCATAGGTTATAAGAGTAACTTGAATTCCAATCTTGTTTCAAAGCGAATTTCATCAAATCCAGTTCAATGGCTTAGCCGAGAAAGTGTGACTAACATACAGATTTACTTTCCCATTTATAGTATATAGTATAGATGTTTACACTTACAAACGGAAACAATTTTTTTGTCTTTTTTTATCTTTCAAGAATCTTCCCTGCAATGTTGGTTACATTCACTAAGATTGGATCAAATCAATGATTTAGAAACAACCAGACGAGTTTTAAGACTTGAGATGGTCCAGTGGTTATAACGCGTGCATCTTAACCGATGATTGCGGGTTCAAACCCAGGCAAGCACCGCTATATAACTATATATATGTGCTTAATTTGTGTTTATAATTCATCTCGTGCTCGGCGCTGAAGGAAAACATCGTGAGGAAACCTGCATGTGTCTAATTTCATCGAAATTCTGCCACATGTGCATTCCACCAACCCGCATTAGAACAGCGTGGTGGAATATGTTCCAAACCCTCTCCTTAATGGAAGAGGAGGCCTTATCTCAGCAGTGGAAAATTTACAGGCTGTTACTATACTTTACTATCATTATTTTCGTTATAAAACATACACATAGCTTCCAAATATATGTTGTAAACATATGTAGTTTCTATTATAGCGGTATTTTATCAAACGTTGAACAAACATCGGTCTGTGACCGCAATACTTTAAGGATATTTAGTCTGAACTGGTTTTCATGAAACTGTTAGTTTATTTATTCAAACAATTTCTTCTTTTATTTAATAAAGAACAACTTTTATATAATATAAACTATTAAATATACTTTCCGAACTAATAACTTTTCTATTAGGGTTTTGCGAATATACACGCAGAGAATATTGAAGAGAAACTAAAAAAATAGTTTTGACTCGAAATTTTGAATAACCTATTAATTAAATAAATTACCCCGTTTGGGCAGCAGCATATAATCAGGGCAATCATATGTATATAAATATACATATATAAAAAAAAACTCTTATATTTGCGTCTGTGTGTGTCAAAGCATACAAACAAATGACGAATACCAATTAATCAAATTAGTATTTTTCTTTAAGGTAATCAAAAATATAGAAATGTTTAAACATTGCTCTCCAATTCCAAATTATAATACAGTTACATCCAATAGAAACTCCTTGAATAATCCAATTAATCACTACGTATAAACATTAAATAAGCAATGAATACATTCTTACGATCATACAAACCATACAAAGAGCATCGCACAAGCTACAACGGTCTCTCGTTCCGACATGCGCATGCGCACACGCACCGCGTCGTATGCGTCAAACTTGAATGGAGTTATGTGGGTCATTCCACCTGTCTTACCGTTACGTTCGTAACATCCTATTGATTGTTTATGTGTGTTAAAAACGCTTAAATTAACTATACAATTGTATATTGCACGGAATTTTAGCTATCAGTTTCAAGCTGTCATGATAACCCAAATGTTTTTGTTATTTCATACCTGTTGAACAGGCAGGATATATTATATACATATATAACCGTATTTAACTAACATCACATACATTACTCTGATCCTAATGGCATATTATTGGCGATACAAGATTTTATAGATGATAAAAAAAACGTGGAGAATACCTGTTGAATTCCAGGCAGGATGTATTATATACATATATTGTACATGTATTTAACTAACATGACTGTATTTTTTAAATGTTGAAAAAGAGTAACTACTGATTTTCTTGCCGGTTCACAGTAGAGTCTAATTTCCGAACCGGTGATAGCATCACTTAATTGTTAAATGACGATTCAGAAGTGCTTGTAAAAGCTTACTTGAGTAGAGTTTATTTTGATTTCATAAGAGAGACTGGGAAATCTTTGTAAATGTAGTATTAATGGAATATTTGTCACAATCTTTGGATAAATCATTTATGTTTTTGCGTACATAACATTATCAAAAATAAATTGAGAAGCGACAGTCATTATTTAATTGCTTTACGTATGCAATGCGCCCCAACCTTGACCTCTTAAGGGTCTGACCATTCAAACCGGAACACAACAATATTAAGTATTGATATTCGATGGTAGAATTGATGAGTGGCCAGTACATACCTAGACAATCTTACCACCAAATAAATTTCGCCTACTATACATTGTCTTCGTCAGCCTAAGGCTTTATTTCGAGTTGTGTTGGACCAAATAAAGATAATGGGAGTTTTAGTGTGGAAATTTTTGATCATAGTTATGACACATATTGGGAGGTACACTGTGTATATTTTTGAATTTATTTGTAAGATTTAATCGATCCGGGAATTCTTAGCATATTTTTATCAATTATTATGTTGTATTTTTTATTAACTTAAGTGTATATGGATGGTTTAATTCGTTGTTTTTAAATCAAAGTCATAATAATAATTTGAGTTAACGCTATAACAGCATTTTCTGCCAGCCAACCCAGAATAGTGTAGGAGAGTAGTGAGTAGGGTGTGCACAGAAGTTAAATAAAATTTAAAATATATACATAGCAATAGATGCCTATAAATATATATAATAATAATACAGACCTTCACAGTAACTATCTTTAATTCATATTTGTATATATTGAAAGGACTTAATGTTAACAATTCTTATTTATCCTCTTAGTTAGTCATGTTTATATCCCAGTTGTCAGGATACCTTTCACGTCAACTTGTGAACGATGTGCGGACCGTGATTGTACCTCAGCTTGGATTAAATCAGAGAAGAATTTTTCCAGAGTTTAATTTCATACCTCCGAGGATAGATAGATCCAAACCCATCCGTGACGTCATCAATAGCTCGCTCAGACAATACTCCGTCATACATTTTATGATAAGATATCAAATTACTCATGTTATTAATCGATCATTATTTCTGAAGATATTTCAATGATAGACGTTAAACAATGTTAAGGTGAATGTCATTATAATTAAATAACAATATAATTGACTTCATTAATACGTTGTCGTTATCATTTAACCAAGGGCTGCTAAAAACACTGTTTCATTTTCATTGCACTTTTAGATAAGATAAGAGCACGGCAACCAAAGATGTTCTAGTAAACAGATATGTCATTAACGCGCAAAAAGTGAAGACTAGAAAACGTCCTAATTGGGACGTTTGCCTTTAGTCGTTTTACGTAGTAATACGTTATAATACATCATAATTACGTAGTAATACGTTTTGGGTAATTAAAACATCTAGTTATCCCTGTCACTTATTGTTTTTATCAAGCTATCCTTTTTACTTTTAACGAAATGTAAAAATAAACTAAAATAAACGGTCCCCGACGCGACACACTTTTTTCTGTTGTTTAGTATGGATATAACATATCTGTTTATTAGAATATCATTGGCTCCCTTGGTTTCTTAAAAAAATATGCATCAATTAATTTCAGTGGTTTAACCGTGAAAGCATTACAGACAGACAGAGTAATTTTCGCATTCGTAATATTAATATATAGTTAGTAAACGTTGACTATAATGGGGGTCAGTAATGATTCAAATGTATTATGGTCTATTTAATTGGTTATCACTATTATCAGAAAAGAGTAAGTACTAAGTTTCTTATCTACTGTTGTTGTTAGTTTAAATATTATAAAAAAATGTTTGAATTTTGAAATGAAAAATTATATTAGAAGAAAATTAAAATCACAAATAGCAACACTGCGACCGGATATATAAGGACGACGGTTGGCGATAATCGTCCATACGACGGTTGGCGATAATCATCCATCCCCTGAGCTGTCAGATTAGCTAGCGATTGGGCTCTTAAGAAAAGAAATTGTCTGCTGGCTGCCACTGAAATATTTAAAAAATATCATTTTGTAATAATAGTATATCTTTTAATTGTATATATATCTTACAAAAAAAACAGTTTGCCAATAATTTGAAATACATAGATATATAAATATTATTGTCAATGTTAAACTGACTTTCTAATAAAAGAGTGCTTAAAATCGTGAGCTTGAAAAAGCTTCGACACGGTTTTAACACTTTCATTGAAATCTCTCCATAATAACAGCATATTACAAAACATTTTTAAGCATTCTTAAGTTTAACATTTTAGATCGGAAGACCTTAGCGTGTGTGAATTTTTTTTTATGGTATATTTTGGCGGACGAGCATATGGGCCACCTGATGGTAAGTGGTCACCATTACCCATAGACAATGACGCTGTAAGAAATGTTAACTATTCCTTAAATCGTCAATGTGCCACCAACCTTGGGAACTAAGATGTTATGTCCCTTGTGCCTGTAGTTACACTGATTTACTCACCCCTCAAACCGGAACATAACAATATTGAGTACTGTTGTTTGGCGGTAGAATAACTGATGAGTGGGTGGTACCTACCCAGACGGGCTTGCACAAAGCCCTATCACCAAGTATAATCTTTTTGTCCCTTATGAGCTATACAAGTAGATAGTGATATGTGTAATTAAAATAAAAAGAACTAACTACGGAGTTTCTTTCTGTTTCTTCTCTGTAGAATCGACTTCTCGAACAGATAATAATATTACGTTACGTCACGTTTAATTCAAAACTGAAATGACGAATCACAAATGGATATGAGCATGGTAAAATTACATTTAATACTATTCCAACATTAAAATGAGGATTTAAATGTACTATTATGAACCTTTTGTTTTTATATATAGTACGACACAAATTAGATGTAACATAGACAAATTGAATAAAACCGATTACTACCGATTTACAAAACCCTATTGGCTCCCTATCGCGCCATTCGACGCAATTCGTCGCTATAGATTCCTGCGTCAGTTCAACCCGAGAAAGCGAGTGCATGTGAATCGACTTAATAATAAATGACGAATCAAAAATGCTTATAAAAGCCTACTTGAATAAAGTTTATTTTGATTTGATTTGATATATTAACACATATACAGAACCAAAAAACCGTGAACATTGTTTAACTTAGCTCCCCATTTGACACAGTCGGTGAGTCAACCGAAAGCCTTCAGAGGCGCTTGCGACAGAGCGTTATGCAAGTTTATTAACGGAGTTTCCGAAGGCTGCCTGCGTACTACAGCCGCTCGTCCTCATTTCCCCCGGATGTCCTCGATTTACTTTTTATTCGTTCCAGTCTTGTAAACGTAACACACCTACGAACTAATATAACCTTATGTATACTCTATTTCGACCATTATAAGAAAAAGAAAATAAATATTATTATAATATAAATCATAAACTCTTAATGCACAATATAGCTGAGTCGAGATGGCCCAGTGGTTAGAACGCCTGCATCTTAACCGATGATTGTGGGTTCAAACCCAGGCAAGCACCGCTGTTTCATGTGCTTAATTTGTCTTTATAATTCATCTCGTTCTCAGCGGTGAAGGAAAACATCGTGAGGAAACCTGCATGTGACAAATTTCATAGAAATTCTGCCACATGTGCATTCCACCAACACGCATTGGAACAGCGTGGAGGAATATGTTCCAAACCTTCTCCTCAAAGGGAGAGGAGGCCTTTAGCCCAACAGTGGGAATTTACAGGCTGTTGATGTTGTTGTTGTTGTTGAAATCAAATTTAAAACTAGATAATATCATTTTCCATTTTTCATATCATTACATAGTATAAAACAAAGTCGCTCACCGCTGTCGGTCCCTATGTATGCTTATATGTTTAAAATTACGCAGCGGATTCTGATACGGTTTTTACAATAGATAGATTGATTCGAGAGGAAGGTCTTTGTATATAATAGGTATATGGACAATATAGTAAACAAACACTGATAATTAAGCAAGTTTCTAATGTGGTATCGTGAATACACACATCTTTTTTTAGTAGTTTAAAATCATTTTACTCGTGTGAAGCCGGGTCAGGTTGCTAGTTATTAAATAGTATATGTCGATATGTTAATAACATAGGACTCGAAGCCGTAAATTATACAATTAAAAAACGTTTCAATATGTTATGCGATAAGATACCGTTTTCAGTTCAATGACCTCACGCTTTCGACTTCGCAAAGTTTTTTATGGGTTTTGTATGTTATGATAGTTATCGTCGTTCTAGATGGCGTAAATAGCCAATATAGGTTTTAAACGATCAGGCTGACAGTCATTGGGATATCCATCTCGATAAATATATTTGATTTCAACTTATTGATATTGTTTATATTTATGTTAATTAATATTATTGTAATTTAACTTCTTGATATATTTTTTTTGTTAACTTTGTAATCAGTCGTTTTGATTTTACTCGTAGATTGTATTTTTGTCTCTTTCTGTTGTTTTTACATGCATACTCTAACATTTGTACTATATTTAAGTGGAAACTTTATTGGTTTATGATTTAGTAATCATTCCTTAATTCTATGTAATAAACACTGTATGTTTCCCAAATATAAATAAAATAAAATCTTTTTTCCAATTCTTCTCGGTATTCTACCATCCGAAACATTAGTTTTGCGCCCATTGAAATGGACCTGTAAATCGTGATCGCGTTCGTCCGAACATACTTTTGATTTCATTTTAAAAATATCTTTAATGCTTCTATGATACAAGAATATTGCCTGATATTGTTTAGTTTCATATAAAATTTTCTATAAAATCGATACATTATTGAACAAATTATTTTCGATAGCAAAAAAATAGCGAACATTTATATAAGTCTTTGACTACTAACGCACTTATTCTTATTGCTTTTGCATAACAATTCATTTCAAAATCAAAATAAACTTTATTCGAGTGGGCTTTTACAAGCACTTTTGAATCGTCATTTAACAATTAAGTGAAGCTACCACTGAATATCATACAACATATATCATCATGCCCAATATTTATCAAACCAAGCGTTATAGAAATCAATTTTACTAGCTTACTATGATCATATGAGTTAAATATGATGTGCGGTCAGGTAAGAAAAAGTTCGTCACCTTAAGATCTATTTTCGCGTGCTCAGTACGAGCGATAATCTGCTTTACCGATCGAGAATGACATATTGTGTCGCAATGATTCGATGTTTAGATTCAAAAGGCACTAAGAGTTTAAGACTTGATAAAGGAATTAATTTGAAAACTGACGAATGTGCTCTTACTCTGACTGTACATGCCCGCGATACCTCGTCAACAATGGACTCGCCTTAATATGATCTTTTAAAATGACAATTGATTATGAGATCCGAATTGAATGTTAACTAAAATCTTAAAGTGAAAGTGAGTTGCTTTTTCGCTTCTCGTCTTCATCATATAAAACAAAGTCGCTTACCGCCGTCTGTGTCTATGTATGCTTAGATCTTTAAAATTAGGCAACGGATTTTTTAATAGATAGAGTGATTCGAGAGGAAGGGATTTGTATATAATACATTGACAATATAGTAAAGAAACACTGATAGTTTTACAAGTTTGTAATGTGATGTCGTAAATAAACAAATTCTGTAGTGTATTTAGTATCTACCCTACTATGTATTTCGAAAATATTTATTGACAAATCCAAAAAGGAAAAAACTTAATTTTGTTGCTGATTTGAATGAGTAACACCATCCAATGAATTCACTTTCAAATTACGTAACATTTTAACGTCCGTCTGTGACTAACCTAACTAGACTGTCGACTTCAAATCAATATATAATAAAATTGGAGTTTTTTACTTAATGCAACATAGGAAACTAATGATAATCTATATCGATTCGGCCGGGAAGCGAACCCGGGACCTCGGAGTGGCGTACCCATGAAAACCGGTGTACACACCACACGACCACGGTCGTCGAATCGCATTCCCTCTCAGGGTTTTTTCTAGTATGTTGTACTATTGACAAATCATGACTAATGGGTTAAATCAACTGCACATTTATTGCGCTTTCAGTATAATTGATCATTAACGCCAATTACATATAACACCTTGGTACTGATAGTGATCAAACGGCATGTTGGTGGGCGGAAATATCAACACAGCCAGACACAGAAGCAACTAACCTTAAGAATAATGGTATTAGACTGGTACTTTGGAAATCCTAGACTTTTCGATAGTTTTTTTCTTAATAACCCTACCCTTTCATATTCTTTCGGAGAGGAACATATTGTGAGGAATGCCTTGAGCATGGATGTGGTTGGATATAGAGGTAGAGGACGCAAGAAACGATGGATGAATTGTGTGTGACGATATGGTTAGAAATAATGTTACTTGTGAGATGACATCTGACAGAGAGGTATGGGAGGAGAAGACATGCTGCGCTGACCCCAAGTAAAATTGGGATAAGGGCAGGAGTGATGATGACCCTTTCATATAATGTTGTCTTAAATTTTCGCGATTATTACACATTGAATTAAAATAGACAAATGCCACCTTAGTCTACCCGTGACCATGAACACTGCAAAGTGCTCGAAACGTCGGAATGTCAAAAAGTAATATACGCGATTCAAATCCGTTATAACTAGTTTTATTTCAACCCTTTCATATTCTTGTTTATTTTAAGTTTTGTGTTTTGTTTTTTTTTTTTATTTGAAACATAACGTCTGTAGTGTATCACACTGTACACGAATTTCGTTCCTACGTTTTCTGAATATTTTGTGAATATGCCGATGGTATTTCGAAAATCTATAAATAAATACCCATAGTTGCTAACTAAGACAGCGTGATATCATGTACAATAAGCAAGTCATTGTTACATTAAACTTTCATTATTCCCATATCTATAAATATGTTCGCTTAAAACCATTTAATTAATTTCAAGTTATAATGTTATAAGAACACTAAGTAAACCGGCGGCCTTACAATAATAATAATACATATTTATTACAAGTATCATCGACTCATTTTGTTAGTAATACAAAAAAAACTTAAATGTCTATGTTAGTACTTAACCTAAGGCTATCTTAAAAAATTTGAATCTAAGATATGTGAGTCATCTCTGCGCCATTCCATTAGAAATAGTGCAGCAGTGACCCTCATACATATGTGCAGTCCAGCCTGCTCGCGATTAGTTTCAAGATACTGTTGGTACCCTGTTTGGTTGGTTGGTTGGTATATTTATTTATTTATTTATTTATTCTTTATTGCACCCAATCTTACAACTAAATAATAACATTTTAGTTACATAAAAGTTGCATGAGGTGCAACAGGCGGCCTTATCGCTAAGCAGCGATCTCTTCCAGGCAACCTTTGGGTAAAGGATCATGATATTGAATTTAATGTTTACCCGTGCCTAAATTTATAAAACACAAACTGACCCCTCTACATCTACCTAGTCTATAACCTACCAGCCAAATTTCACATTTGTAGGTGTCATAGTTACTGAGATTTAGTAAGTAATTAATTAGTATTTCGCTTTTATATACATTACTAGCTGTTACCTAGCTGCTCGCATAGAAGATATGAATATATTTACAATTATCATCCTCTTGCCCTTATCCCAATATTATTTGGGGTCGACGCAGCATGTGTTCTCCTTCCATATTTCTGTCTGACGTCATCTCACAAGTAACATTATTTCTGACCATATCGTCTTTCACACAATCCATTCATCGTTTCCTTGGTCGTCCTCTACATCCGTCCACATCCATGCTCAAGGCTTTTCTCACAATATGAATATATTTACAAATTACTATAAATAATTATTATGTATACTTTAAATATTACATTGATGCAATACCACTTTGTTTACACTTTTCTCCAATCAAAAAGTAGCCTATGTCCTATCTCAGGCTCTAGACTATTTGTGTAGCAAATTTCATTTAAGTCTGTCCAGTAATTTTGACGTCAAAGCGACACAGACAGATTAAGTAATTCAAATTAGTATTCGTTTTATTAGATTTAATTAAGATATGATATCAATACCAAGAATGTTAGCCTTCTGCCACATAATCTTAGTTCACTATGTCACAACGTACAGTCAGAGTAAGAAAACGTTCGTCAGTTTTCAAATACATTCATTTATCAAATCGTAAATACTTAGTGCCTTTTGAAAATAAAACACTAAACTGACTGAGCTTATAAAATTAAACTTACATAATATAATAACATAATCAAAAAAATCAAAATCAAAGTATACTTTATTCAAGTGGGCTTTTACAAGCACTTTTGAATCGTCATTTAACAATTAAGTGAAGCTACCACCGGTTCGGAAAGTAGATTCTACCGAGAAGAACCGGCAAGAAACTCAGTAGTTACTCTTTTTCAACATTTAAAAAAATACAGTCATGTTAGTTAATTTTTAAGTTAATACAATTATTAAATTAATATATCCTGCCTGGAAGTCAACAGGTATTAATTCCACGCTTTTTTATCATCTACAAAATCTTGTATCGAATAATACGCCTTTTTCACCAATGTATTTTTTATGAACGATTTGAATTTACGAGACGGCAAAGTTAAAAATGTCTGTGGAATTTTATTATAGAAATGGATACCTTGCCCCAAGAAAGATTTATTGACTTTGCGGAGTCGAAAACTTGGCGTTATAAGCTTATCCTTACTTCTAGTGCATATACAATGTTTATCACTGATTTTATCAAAGTTATCATAGTTCGAAATAGTGTAACATCTTTGGACTACGTCTATTTATATCAACATGAAATCTTTTCAATGGCGTAATTAGTCATTACAATTTAAATTATACATGATATCTTCTACTGAATTGTCAAAATATGTCTGTCAGTGAAGTTGTAGTGTTTAATTCGCCATCAACAAGAAAGTGTATTGCTTTTACACTGTGTCATATATTCTCATTTAGGTAAAGGAGATTATCGCGCATAGTTAGCACACGAAAATAGATCTTAAGGTGACGAACCTTATCTTACTCCAACAACAAACATTCAACAACAGCCTGTAAATTCCCACTGCAGGGCTGAAGGCCTCCTCTCCCTTTGAGGAGAAGGTTTGGAACATATTCCACCACGCTGTTCCAATGCGGGTTGGTGGAATGCACATGTGGCAGAATTACTATGAAATTTGTCACATGCAGGTTTCCTCACGATGTTTTCCTTCACCGCCGAATTATAAAGACAAATTAAGCACATGAAACAGCGGTGCTTGCCTGGGTCTAAACCCGCAATCATCGGTTAAGATGCACGCGTTCTAACCACTGGGCCATCTCGACTCTTATTATTATCTCGACTCTTATATCTTACTCTGACTGTAGCTATTTGTTCTACACGACGCTGATTTATCTCTGCGTCTGTAGTATATTATATCGTAGTTTCCCTGACCTTCACCTCTTTGACAATAAAAATTCCCAATTGCTTGATTTTACCCAGGAAAACATAATATCTACTTGCACGTAATATTATAATTAAGAAGGTAACTCTGACTGTCCGTCTGTTACGCTAATATACCTAAACTATTATACAATTTATTCTTATTTTTTTACGCTGACTAATATTATTTTTTTCTATATAGAATATATAGAAACATTTGGTAATTGAATATTATATTTAATGTAATCTACGTAATTATATATCATTTCAATATAACATAGTATAAAACAAAGTTGTCGCTGTCTGTCCCTATATATGCTTAGATCTTTAAAACTACGCAACGGTTTTTGATGCGGTTTTTTAATAAGTAGAGTGATTTGAGAGTTAGGTTTTGTATATAATTCATAGATAATATAGTTAAGAAATAAGAGATGATCTCGGGTTTAAGCCCAGGCAAGCACCACTCTATATATGTGCTTAATTTATGTTTATAATTCATCTCGTGCTCAGCGGTGAAGGAAAACATCGTGAGGAAACCTACACATGTCTAATTTCATCGAAATTCAGCCACATGTGCATTCCATCAACCCGCATTGGAACAGTGTGGTGGAATATGCCCCAAACCCTCTCCTTAATAGGAGAGGGGGCCTGAGGGTTTGAACTCGAAAGTATCAGTTAAGTTACACGCGTTCTAACAACAGGGCCTCGTGTTGATACGAGATCGCTAAGGTGGAAATGCGTTGTCCCAAGTGCGAAATAAAAATAATCACCCAAAAACGCATAGCAGAAGAACTATGCCACTAATTTATATTCTTAAAAAGTTTAAACAGCGTCGATCATAAAATATTCTACGATACGCTCATGACGATAGAGAATCTGAAGGTGAAAGCAATATCCTTCGATGAGTTGTACAATTGCGAGAATCAGTGCTGCCTTATTTCACCCTGGGATGATTAGAAATCGACATTTAACGACCCAGAGATGTGACGTCATCAATGTCAATGGTATTATCATTTTTAAACCACCAAGAGTTTATGTTCTCATATGTAAATAATGCTCTTTCACCAAAAAAGTCTTTCGAAATTATTTTATCAAATTGGGAGACGAAAACAACTGATGTGAACGAAGCAAGGGGAAATCCTTTGTATTTAAAAACTAGTAATGTCTATTTTATTATTTGTTATTCCAAGACAACCCTGGTTTCACAGAATGGTTATGCGAGGCAGAAAATGTCTCAAATTTGGATGTTTGGAGATCAAGGTAGTGCTGGTAAAACTTGGAATTTTGAAAAAATTTACCGCAAAATTAAACTTATTTTTTAATTTCCATCTTTAATTAAAAAATAATAATAAGCGTAGTATAAAGTAAGGGGAAAAGAAGTTGATTGCTATAGAAATATATACCTAAGTTACAAGACAGCCGGCTTCGGAACCGGTTAGTGGGCGCGTACCTTAGGAATGTAGGTTAGTAGCCCTTTGCGCTACACATTTATAACATTATATTATAAACATTATAAATCGCTATGAAGTATCTCATTTAATAGTTTTTGCTTAAAAAAATAATTCGTGTGAATAAAAATTTCTTTGTGTGCGGTGGCCGGTGGGTCCATTGGTCGCGAGCGAAAATGGACCCACCCTATCGTGTATCAAAACAGGACATAAATGAAGCTCTTTCCGATCAGTACCTCATACCCATGTATGTGAACAAGAAGTAAGGATAATCTTATAACGCCAAGTGTCCTTCGCTAAGTCAATAAATCCTTCTTGGGCCAAGATATTCGTTTCTATAATCAAATTCCACAGATATTTTTAACTTTGCCGTTTCATAAATTCAAAGAACTTGTAAAAAATACATAAATAAGCGTGGAATTAATACATAGTCACTTCTAGGTCGGATAAATTATATAGGTACATACATATTATAATTGTGATTAACTAACATGACTGTATTTTAATATAGTTTGTTAAATAACGATTCAAAATAGCTTGTAAAATCCTACTTGAATAAAACACATTTAGATTTTCTTTATCTAAAATTAATATAATAATAATTTACGATTAAAATTACCTTAAACCAAGGAATGTGTTCCACTTTCCAATATTTTTAGGTGAGGTGGATTACGGTCCAGTAAACTACGGGAGGCATTGTTATAGCACATCCCAATCTCATGAGTGAAACAAATAAATTACTATGACATTCAATCGACGCGATATCATTGACGAATTGGTGAATAAACATACTCATTATGGATTCGATTCATTATGAACTTTAGATTTAAAATTATGAGTAGTGGAGCAGTTTTGTATCTTGCTTTTCCTTATTCCTTATCCTTACATATTATAAAACGAAGTCGCTTACCGCTATCTGTCTGTATGTTTACTTGGTGGTAGGGCTTTTTGCTAGAACGTTTGGGTAGGTACCACCCACTCATCAGTTATTCTACATCCAAACAACAGTACTCAGTATTGTTGTGTTCCGGTCTGAAGGGTGAGTGAACCAGTGTAACTACAGGCACAAGGGACATAACATCTTAGTTCCCAAGGTTGGTGGCACATTGACGATGTTCCTTACATCGTTAATATTTCTTACAGCGTCATTGTCTATGGGCGATGGTGACCACTTACCCTCAGGTGGCCCATGTGCTCGTCCGCCAACCTATACCATAAAAAAAAGAATATAAGCTTAGATCTTTAAAATTCCGCAACGATTTTGGATGTGGTTTTTTTAATATATAGAGTGATTGGAGAGGAAGGTTTTTGTATATAATACATATCTTTACACAGTATAAAACAAAGTCGCTTACTACTGTCTATCACTATATATGCTTAGATATTTTATAAATTTATTTTTTATTTTATAAATATGAGACAACATCACATACATTACTCTGATCCCAATGTAAGTAGCTGAAGCACTTGTGTTATGGAAATCAGAAGTAACGACGGCACCACAAACACCCAGACCCAAGACAACATAGAAAACTATTGGTAATCTACATCGACCCGGCCGGGAATCGAACCCGGGACCTCAGAGTGGCGTACCCATGAAAACCGGTGTACATACCACTCGACCACGAAGGTCGTCAAAATTTTTTTTAAATTACGCAACGGATTTTGATGCGGTTTTTTTAATAGATAGATTCAAGAGGTTTATATTTATAATACATGCACATTATAGTAAAGAAAGAATGTTTATTTTAGAGGTTTCTATAGTTATATAAATAAACACATTTTTTGCACATGCATTGAAAATTCTGGCTGAACCAAATGAGAACTAAAATAATGTACTACAGTGTTGTACACCTTGAACAGGTCTTCAAAAAGTGGACGATGGTCTAAGAGTTATCTTGGGTCTTTGGGCTATCGCCCAAAATAATAGTATTTTATATAACAGATTTAAAAGGTAGGCATATAGCGGTGGGTCGAGATAGCCTAGTGGTTAGAACGCGTGCATCCTAACCGATGATTGCGGGTTCGAACCCAGACAGGCACCGCTGATTCATGTGCTTAATTTATCTTTATAATTCATCTCGTGCTCAGCGGTGAAGGAAAACATCGTGAGGAAACCTGCATGTGACAAATTCTGCCACATGTGTATTCCACCAACCCGCATTGGAACAGCGTGGTGGAATATGTTCCAAAAACCTTCTCCTCAAAAGGAAATGGAGGCCTTTTAGCCCAGCAGTGGGAATTTACAGGTTGTTGTTGTTTTGTTGTTTGTATATAGCGGTTTGTATTGTCTAATGGCCAAAAAAGCTGTAAACGTTCTAAGACATTCTATAGTATTTTATACCGTTTATATGAATCAGAAACTACTTCAGGGACAATTTCAAAAGAAACTTTCGAATAAAGCATAAATAGACTTTCGAAAATGCGGCTTTAATACGTCATGCGGCATAAACTACAAGGTACCACCCTCGAAAGAGCTGTAATCGACCTCAGTAAAAAACTTTGCAAAAGAGCTATATATCGTACATCATATGCCATCACATCATATACACAAAATTTGATTAAAGACAGTAAGAAATTCTGCCCCAAATCGCACCCTAACTGTAAGCTGTTTAGAAGTTCCGTCGATACATAGTATAAAACAAAGTCACTTTTTCTGTCCCTATATCTTTAAAACTACACAACGGATTTTGATGCGGTTTTTTTTTTAATAGATAGTGTAATTCAAGGGGAAGGTTTGTGTATATAAAACATGAACAATATAGTAAAGAAACACTGACAATTTTAGAAGTTTGCAATGTGATGTCGTAAATAAACAAATTCTTTAGTATATTTAGTATCAGCATTTCACCTGTGCGAAGCCAGGGAGGGTCGCTAGTATATTATATTATATAGCCATATGTAGTACATATGTATATGTAAACTATTTGAAACGTTAGTCTGAATTTTAATTAAGTTAAATCTCCTTCGTGAGATCTTGTACTTAAAATTAATAATACTTAATAGACCGTCAGTTTAGTTAGCTTATAGGTAGAACTTTTGATCTCGCTGTATTGGGTTAAATCGGGTTATACCAACGAAAAGTACCTGAATATATAACTCAAGTAGTGAAAGTAGTCTGGGTTTAGGAAGTTTGAAAGGTCATCCTCCCTTGACTCAGAAAACACGTAACACTTCTATTTATACGTTTTTCTCCAACGCTCGCTTCGTGTCATATGCCCTCCCAATATGACAATAAGCAATGACTAATAATTTTACGTCATAAATACACAAGTAATGATTTTGGAAGAATATAATAACTATTACTTGATATTAGAGCATTTCGATCGCCATACTGTAACCCTTAGTCTGTGGTAATTACTTATATAAAATTAATAAACTCTTAGATCATAAGACTGATAGCTAATTAGAGAAGGGATGGTGCCCACAGCTTACCAACAAGTGGCACATTTCCCAGTATGCCTACCTATTGTATACGTCATTATCATTACATAGTATGAAACAAAGTTGCTCACCGCTATCGGTCCTTATGTATGCTTAGATCTTTAAAATTAGGCAACGGATTTTGATGCGGTTTTTTTAATAGATAGAGTGATTCGATAGGGAGTATTTTGTATGTAAATCACGGACAACGTAGGAAAGAAACACTGATAATTTTAGAAGTTTCTAATGTGATGTCGTAAATAAACAGATTCCGTTGTAAATTTAGTATCTGTATTGCACGTGCGAAGCCGGGGAGGCTCACTTGTTGTATATTACATAATATTTCGCACTCATATAGTGGTATTATAATCCACACATACATACATGAACATACTTCAATAGGCTATTTGACTGGTTTTTAAAATTCATTTTATATTATTTAGTAGAGGTTAAGGAACCCAGTTAAAGTTGCTTTTTTATTTAATTCCATATTTAAATAACGCGCGCAAACGCTACTTGGACAATATGGCGCTACAATCGGTGACGTCACTTCCCTGTATTTTAATCTGTGGCACATATAGCATGCTTGCTATATGTGATAAATAAGGTTTGGTTGGGTTGGTACGGTTAAGGTTTGGTTTGTAAGGTTAACAAAGCAAGTGACTTCATCATAAGCCCGGCCAATCAGGAGCATTGTATGTCACTTGACAAACGTTTAATTTATGGACTTTTGGTTAAATTAAGTATTATTATCAACTGTCGTTACTAAATAATCATAATATGTACTGATTACAATAATTTACTCTATATTTCGCATTGTCAAATAGCCCATTCAATTGAAAAACACGTTGCAGTGTGGCGCGAGAAACTTGGCATGGAACCAACGATATACCAATTCAACACTTTGAGCTTTTGTGTTTACGTTTTTCAAACATTACTCTCTAACTGTATTTAGCAAAAGTGATATGTTTTTTTAAATGAGGTGATCCGTCAAAGAACCAAAGTCATCGACATAGCCCACCGGATTAGTAAGCTGAAGTGGCAGTGGGCTGGTCATATTTGTCTCAGAACCGACAACCGTTGTGGAAAACGCGTTCTAGAGTGGAGACCGCGTCTCGGCAAACGTAGTGTAGGACGTCCTCAGACACGATGGAGTGACGATATACGCAAGGCGGCAGCAGGAGCTGGATGCGAGTAGACGGAGAAAGACCACAGTGGCGTGCGCTTGGAGAGACCTATGTCAGCAGTAGACGGGTACGGGCTGATGATGATGATATGTTTTTGCCTTTTATCCTTGACTCTTAAGGTCCTGGGTTTAAACCTCGATATCAGTAAAAGCGCGGAGTCAGACTGTTGATACCACTGGCCCTACAGGGCGTAATATATGAAACCATACGAGGGCCTTCATTCAGAGACTCAGAATTTATGGGTTATTTTGGTTGTCTGGAAGAGATGGCTAATAAGTCCGTCCAATATATAAATACAGTCGGGGTAAGAAAAGGTTCGTCACCTTAAGATCTATTTTCGCGTGCTCAGTGTGAGCGATAATCTGCTTTACCGATCGAGAGTGACATATTGCGTCGCAATGATTCGATGTTTAGATTCAAAAGGTACTAAGAGTTTACAACTTGATAAAGGATTGAATTTGAAAACTGACAAAGGTTTTCTTACTCTGACTGTAACATTCTTAATCAACATTTATTTACTTAATGTTTTGTATTTTACTAATTTTGTTTTACTTTTTTTTCTATGTCTTCCTTTATTTTTGTTTATGGTGTACAATAATGTATATATCATTCATTCATATACGGCCGCAGATCCCGGTCTTTAGTTCAAAAACCATATAACGTAACCCTTGGCTACTAAAGTCATCGGGTTTTTCAACCGACTTCAAAAAGGAGGAGGTTATCAATTCGTCTGTTTTGTTTTATGTTTGTTACCTCATAACTTTTCACTGGGTGAACTGATTTTGATAACTTTTTTTTGTTTGAAAGCTAGTGCTTCCCATGTGGTCCCATTTTTTTAATACTGTAGGGTTTACTTGGCTGACACCGACTCCAAAGATAACAATAACTAGAACTACAAAGTTATATAATCGTACATCGACTTTTAAGTAGCCTAATATTATTCATTTCATTTTACTTAGGAATACTCTAAAAAATATATTGAATATGCAATTATTTTTATTACTTTTTAGTGCATGTGAATTTGTTTTAAAATATTGTTTTGTTTGAAGTCGGTTTTCCTTTTTGTTAGTTTTTATTTACCTATCGAAAGAATCGCAAAATGGGCGGTCAAATATATGACAGTAAAACATCAAACTATCCTATCTTCATGACTAAAGACTCGTCCGTAGTTCAGACGATTCACGCGTCATAATACAACACTACTCCACTTAGCGACTGAAGTATGCCCACTTTACTTCCAATACAGATATTGACAATTTTACTTGCATTTCCAATATCAACGCCAAATTTTGCGGTAATCAATGATAAATTCGACAATTAAATCCCTAAGTTGTATGTATGTCTTAACTTCTCCAATGTGTGGAATAAACTATAGTCAAATCAGCAAATGGTTATGGTAAAAAAATCAAAAAATCAAAATAAACTTTATTCAAAGGCTTTTACAAACATTTCTGAATCGTCATTTAACAATTAAGTGAAGCTACCACCGGTTCGGAAAGTAGATTCTACCAAGAAGAACCGTTAAGAAAATCAGTAGTTACTCTTTTTCAACATTTAAATAATACAGCTATATTTTATATATTATTTAAAAACTATATATAGTATGTAATATATCCTGCCTGGAAACAACAGGTATTAATTCCACGCTTTTTTTATCAACCGACTTCAAAAAGGAGGAGGTATTCAAATCGTCTGTAATTTTTTTTTTTTTAATGTTTGTTACCTCATAACTTTTTACTGGGTGGACCGATTTTGATAATTTTTTTTTTGTTTGAAAGGTAGTGCTTCCCGTGGGGTCCCATTTTAATTTTATTTTTTTCCGATGATGGTATCCGCATGAAAACGACATAAGTCTTAAATTTGCATTATGTATGTGCGCGATAAAGGTGAATAACTCAAAATTGGTTGGCACAATTTTGATGATTCTTTTTTTATTATAAAAGATACACTTTAAGGGTACTTTGGTGAAAGTTTGGTAAGGTTCTAAGCATAGGATCCATGACAAATTAAAGGAACGGGAGGGAACGGAACAATTCTGAGGAGCACGTTAGCAATACTCGGTCGAATCTTTTATTTATGGGTTACTTGAATATTTGAATCATCTTCCGGAACGTGGTTATGTTCATGTAATTGTCATAATCGAATATTATAATCAACTAGCGACCCGCCCCGACTTCTCACGGGTGCAATACTGATACTAAATATACTAAAGAATTTACGACATCACATTGCAAACTTCTAAAATTGTTAGTGTTTCTTTACTACATTGTTCATTTATTATATACACAAACCTTCCCCTTAAATTACACTATCTATTTAAAAAAACCGCATCAAAATCCGTTTCGTAGTTTTAAAGATACAGGGACAGGGAAAGCGACTTTGTTTTATAATATGTATTGACGGAACTCCTAAACGGCTTACAGTTAGGGTGCGATTTGGGGCAGAATTTCTTACTGTCTTTAATCAAATTTTGTGTATATGATGTGATGTCATATGATGTGATGTCATATGATGTACGACATAGCATACGAATAGCTCTTTTACAAAGTTTTTTCATATTGTTTTTTGATAGACATAGTATAGGGTTGGCTGACACCGGCACGAAATATAACAATAACTATAACTACGTTATATAATCGTAAATCGACTTTTAAGTAGTCTAATATTTTTCATTTCATTTTAGCTAGGAGGACTCTCAAAAATATGTTAAATATTCAATTATTTTTATTACTTTTTAGTGCATTTTTATTTGTTTTAAAATAGTGTTTTGTTTGAAGTCGGTTTTTCTTTTTGTTAAAATTTTATTTATCATGTATATAATCTTGTAACGAATAATATGCCTTTTTACCAATGTATTTTTTACAAACGATTTGAATTTACGAAACGGCAAAGTTAAAAGTGTCTGCGGAATTTCATTAGCAATCACCAGAGTCGGATTTAAAGATCTGGAGGCCCCAGGGCCACAAAGAAGTGGGGGCCCTAGACAAACAGAAGCGTGAACACCCTAATAATTATATTATTATGAATTAATTAGTTTTTTTTTATTTCAATCAGTAAGCTATGATTTGTTTCGTATTTGTATCGGTAACTTTTAAAATATTAAATAGTAACATTATTATAATTTGACTATATCTCTCAATTTGACTATATCATATATGTATTTGTTAACTTGCTGAAAGCTGTGGCCCCCTCCCATTTGGAGGCCCCAGGGCAGATGCCCCGGTTGCCCTCCCTTAAATACGGCCCTGGCAATCACAAACGCTTACAGACTATAACGCTGTAAGGAATATTAAAATATATATTTAACTGTCAATTAATCTTCAGGAACTAATATGTTGCAACTCGTACTAATCTTTATTCCACTCGAGACACTTAAGAATACTTAGTGCCAATCCTGATTATATAATTACAATATGATGGCAACACCCTTCTAAAACACTTTCGCCTGTGATTACATTAATATAACGTGCAGTGGTCGACTAAGTGTTATAAGAACACTAATCATGTTCCTTAGAATACTTACTAATTATAAAAAAAAAAGAAATTGAGTCGAGATGGCCCAGTGGTTAGAACGCGTGCATCTTAACCGATGATTGCGGGTTCAAATCCAGGCAAGCACCGCCGATTCATGTGCTTAATTTGTCATTATAATTCATCTCGTGCTCAGCGGTGAAGGAAAACATCGCGAGGAAACCTGCATGTGACAAATTTCATTGAAATTCTGCCACATGTGCATTCCACCAACCCGCATTGGAACATCGTGGTGGAATATGTTACAAACCTTCTCCTCAAAGGAAGAGGAGGCATTGAGCCCAGCAGTGGGAATTCACAGGCTCTTGTTGTTTATAAAAAAAAATAACATTTATTTTTTAAATATTTTATAAGTCCTGGACACTCGCTTAAATGTATTTAAATATTAGCTGTGTCCGTGACCTTGTAGTCGTTTGAATTAAACAATTTTTTTTTATTTTTGTAGCCATAGTTACTCTTTATTATGTCAGTTATCTGCCAGTGAAAGTCTCGTCAAATTCGGTCCAGCTGATCCAGAGATTAACCGGAACAAACAGACAGACAGGCAAAAATTATAAATGTTGTTTTGGTATATGTACCGTGTATAAATACATATGCATTGAGTCAAAAGGGCTATTTTAATATTACAAACAGACACTCCAATTTTATCATATGTATAGATATATCTATAAAAACAGACAGATACTTAATTTTATTTATTTGTATACAAGTTAATGCAACTAAGTAGGTATATTTATCTACTATAATTAATTCTAATTTACTAGGTTAGGTCCAAGTTTCTCACCGATTCAAAGTTTCTATATAACCAACCGGTGAACACAAGCGAAATAACATAGAACGATCGAAATTTCTATAACTCGATTTGAATGAGGTATATGTTTTACATTACAAGCGTCGATATAACTTTAAATAAAAGCTTCTAAATAAAGGAGGCACAAGGGGGGATAGATTTGGGAGGAAAAAGGAGTTATATTTCCCTATACCCAGATACCATAGCTGCGAAACTGCTCCGTTGCAAAAATATTCACAAAAATATACATGTATATAATGTATTTCATTCATTAATTCATTGAGCGTTTTAGCAAATGACAAATACGTTATTTATGTTACATCCCTATCGAATTTATACGAGTTTATTTTCTCGAAAACGGTGCAGTTTCGCACGAGTGGTATTGATAATCAAGTTAATTTTTGTACCCTGATTGATACAACATTTTGCTTCCCAACAGTGTTGAAAATAAATTAAAGTAAACTTTCTTTTCACTGACAGACTCTATGTCAGTAGAAATAATCTGATTATGCCATACATTTGTTGGTTTATAGTTATGACTAATTGCGCATTTGAGTCCTAAGCGTTGCGAGACTATTGTAAGCAAAATGCTTTCTACAAATTAGTATAATTCATTTATTAACAAATCACACTTATCCGTTAATTCATCAATGTTAGAATTATATTTATATTTGTGATCAGTTAAAAATAAACCGCCATTTTTATTTATGTCCTAAACTTAAAAGCCCGCCAAAAACTATTTATCTTTTTCCACAGAATATAAAATCTAAACTTCGGTCATAAGTCGATTACGAAAATTAACTTTCCATTCCAGTATGCATAGCTATTTTTGGTTCCAAATATAAAATTGTAACAGTTGCCACAAATTGTTATGGGTAGGTACAATACAATTCAACTATTGGGAGACAAACGCCTACATTAATATTCTTTAAACTATAAATGTGAATGTTCGTACAGTATTAATGAGTTTTGAGTACCTATATAGTTATTTCACATAGTTAACCTTATTTTCCATATGAGAAGATTAACTACTAATTACATAGGTTTTTTCACGGTACTTTTCGAAAGGTTCTACATTTTATTATTTTATTTATTTCTTTCTACATTTGGAACCGGTGCTACCCTTGCTTTGAATTTTAATTCAAATGTTTTAGAAACCGACTTTTATAAAGAATATTATAAACTGAATAATTTGTATATTGTTATTTTAATTACTTTGAATTGTACTCCATATAAGTTTAAAAAGTAGAGTATGTTTGGCTCTATATCACAACTTAGTCGTAAAGTAATGACATTACATAGCTTTTAATAATTATTGGTTTATAATATTCAATTGCTTAGCATCAGTTTAAATTAATTAGTTTAATAAATACAATACAAACGCATTCTACTTAACAAAACGATTTTATAATTATCGATTATTTTTATAACTTCTGAGATTCAAATTGGAACACACCAATATTAACATTGCTGTGTTACTTGCACAAAACTATAATACTACGTAAATTAAGAGACTAAAGTTAAAAAATTAACTGTTTCACAATGTATAAATGATTTCACATCTTAAAGTCACATCCGCTTGAAGTCGTCTGTAGATGTATCGTGTTGGCTAATAATTAGGCTAAAATAAGTCAAGCATGTCGCTCAACGTTATAGCAAAATGCTTTTATAATGACTTTATTCATTTTTTAAGTCAATATCTACAGTATATCTCAATAAACCCATATGCGTGCGATTCTTGCAAAGATTTGGATCGATGATCTAATACGACGTTCGACGTGTTATCAGTTCGAGGGATGACTTTCTAACATATAAAAATGAAAATTCGTATTAATTAGGTACTCACCATTTAAAATAAATATATAACAGCAGTTTTGTAGTTTCAAAATATTTTGAATATGAAAAATACGATGCACTTTATATATTCTGTCTTGATAGCACACAAAAACTTTCACCACACACTATGACACCAGTTCCGTTTAAACACAAATGATAAACATTTAAAATACACCAAATTAGTTATTGAATAATTAACTTTCAGTTTTAAATTATTTTAAATTGAACCACAAGATAGAAGTTAAATTTAACACTTTTCCGTAAAATTGGCTCTACTTTTGAACATGCGCGCGGTACTCTCTGTCGGCGTGCAAACTGAAGTTGGCTTTTGGGTTTACTGACGCGATTGCCCGATGCAACGCACGATGAGCGACGAAACGACACGAGCGAATTCAATTCACCGAAAACTCGTATGTTAGACAAGGAGATGAGATAACAGTCGGATAAACGGAAAGGGATAGGGATATTTACTGTCATGTAGCGGTAATTTTTTTCTCCTTTCGCGCTCAACTTTCTAAAACACCTAGAAGTGATTTCTGATTTATCAATTATATTTTTAAATAATTTTAATTACTATTTATTAAGCAGATATTTGATATTCATTAGTTATTTTTGTGTAAAATATTGTGGATTGCGTATTAAATAACCTATATATTATATTATTTAAGTAACCAGCAATGTTCCG
Organism: Vanessa cardui; assembly: GCF_905220365.1. Taxonomy (NCBI): domain Eukaryota; kingdom Metazoa; phylum Arthropoda; class Insecta; order Lepidoptera; family Nymphalidae; genus Vanessa; species Vanessa cardui. The sequence continues at coordinate 792,076 of NC_061149.1, read as the reverse complement.
ATTGCCGGAAGCTTATTATATTGAAAAGTTTTCAATTCTCTGTTACTTTCGAGTGATATTTAATAATTTATCATATTTTTAATATTACATCACTCATTTTAAAATCCTATGTATAAATTCGCCCTCAATAGATGTGGCTCGTTGGTCTAGGGGTATGATTCTCGCTTCGGGTGCGAGAGGTCCCGGGTTCAAATCCCGGACGAGCCCAAGAATTGTTTTTGTAGTTTTATTTTACTTTTAACGTTAACAACTATCAAGTCCGTACATATTACAACAACTTGGAATTAGCTGCAGAAGTGAAAGTTAATTTGTTTTGCAAGTTTTACAAATAATATTCCATCTTCTTACATATCCTCGTAATATTTATGTATAATAGCCCAATTCGTACGTATTAAAAACACAAGTAACAAAATTCTAACGTAATAATTAAAAATGCACGACAAAATGAACTAGGTACATTTATATCACAATCAGTGAAAGAACTTTCTATAATAATATAAATCAATTGCTTTCGTTCATATCAAGATAGTCATATTGTATATACCTAATATTACATTAATTACAAAAATATTCATAACGTATTTTAAATATAATCCAACATTTTTTATTTTGTTCTATATTAATACTTTAAAATAGAAAAGTAGAAAGACGAAAATTAAACTTATTAATGTATTCGAAAGTACTGGCTATAGATTAATTTCCACGATTCTTTTTCACTCGAATTTCGACTAAAAAACAAAAAAAAGTAGTCCAATATTAAAATAGGGAATTTTTTTAAACATTTTCAATGAATGCCATCTATTTGTAACATTTAATATCATTGTTTAAAAAGCTTACCGTAAGATGGCGCTGGCTACAAATAATGGTATAATGCGGCTAAATACGGTTACCAGTATTGCTATTATATTCTTTTCGCCGAGATGTAAACAACATTTGTTTATGTTATACAACAGGTGTTTTAACTTTTACGTTTTGTGTACCCCGCGCCCCGCTAACGACAACTAAAAGATAATCAAAAAGTTCATGTCTGACAAACTTATCTTAGTAATAGTTTACACTCTTTATTTTATTCAATAACAAGTCAAAACATATTATGTGTGTTTGTAGATTGAAATCGAACATTTAACTTAATTGTTTAAATACGTTTCAAATAATAAAAAAAAGTATAATGTCGTCAAGTGGTAGCAGTTCTTCGCAGAGTCCACCTAATATGGCTTCAATAAGTGATGTTAGTGCTTTATTCCAGACGGCTAAGAAATATGAAGAGCTAAATGTAATTGGAACAGGTTAGTAATAGAAACTTTCAACTTAATGAATAATCTAACCTGTACGCCATGTGCCGGTACAACTAATTAACTATCTCGCGCATTTTTTGAAACGTTATTTAGATATGATGTATATGTCATATAAAAACTTTTAACTTTAAAACTTTATTCATAAAAGAGTATCAACATGGTTTATAGTGGTCTGAATTTAATATCAATTCAACCGGAGTCAAAATAATTGGTCCGTGAAAGAAAAAGACAAGAATAATTAAATAGTGTTATCTCTTTTTTTTTTTTTTTGGATGTATGGAATAATGTCCAAGCCTAGCCATGTAATTAAAAAATTTATATATTCGTCGTATTTATAGTTAAAAATACTTTTTATTTTTCTTGACACTGTACTGTATTCTCAAGCTAGTTATAACTAGCTTGAGAATCCAGTACCAGCAGATTCAAAGGCTAAAAATAATTTATTTAATGAATGTTTTTAATGACATTCATTGAATGAATGTGTTAATTTTGATATCAAAAATATATATTTGAAATCAAAATATTCAGAGGACAAATTTTGACTTGAATTGTGTTCATCAATTTTAAGCCAATTTTATTCTTCTATTTATAATTATGCTTTATAATTATATTTTTATAAAAAAGGTATAAGAAATCCTTGTTAGCTCTAGATACCCTTGATTTGACCTTGTTTTTGGCATTTTAAATTCATATGTAAATGTATATTGTATGTTAACAAAGGAATATAATCAACAATCAATAATACAATTCATATAATAAAATAAAAAACTAGCAGATAAATCTTTAAAATAGAGGACACATAAAACAATCATGGAATCATGTTGAATGACATTAAAATACAAACAAAACACAAATGTTTGATTATATGGATTTTAATCAAATCAAGATACTAATATCTTAATTTATCAAATTCTACTTGTTATTTGATTTTAAAGGAAAAATTGACAAATAAAATGTTTCTTAAGGATTTCAAAGACATGAAAAACACTAAAGAGTATAAAGTAATCTTAATAACAAGGCTATAAATTATCTAGAACAGAAAAAAAGTCTTCCTGATTGGAAATTGAAAGTATTTCAGTTGCTTAAAGATAAAAAGTAATTTAATTATATGTTAATTACATACATATATGATTACTTAGTTTATTTATTAACATAAGAATTAATAACATTAAATGCTTCAATATATACAAATATGAACTAAAACTAGTTACTGTATAAATTTAAATGGTGGCAAGAATGCTAGCAGCATTTCCCCGTTGAATCGCAATTCCGATCTTCTGGGCAAAAAACGATCCAGCCCTCCTGTCACCAGTGGAGGCAATGAGGCGAGGTGTTATACTTTGGATGAAGCTTTTTGCACCACTACTCCAAGGGCCAAGCGTTTCTACAGCAAAAACAATTCCTTTTAAGTTGCTTGATACTTTTTATTCTTAAGCTATGGTATCTTTAAATTTAATTTAAACTTCTGAAAGTGATTTATTGATTTGTAAGTACTCGAATCAAGTATATTTTCATTTTATAATTAACTTTAAAGCTAATTTCTCTTTTCAGGAGCTTATGGAACAGTGTACAAAGCCCGGGACCTCCACAATGGTGGACAAATAGTTGCTATGAAAAAGGTTAAAGTTGCATTAACAGAGGATGGTATACCGTTGTCAACTTTGAGAGAGATAGCCTTACTGAGACAGCTGGAAGCTTATAGGCATCCTAATATTGTCAGGTCAGTTATGCAATTATTTAAATAGCTGTTTATAATAGTATGTCTAAAAGAAAATGTTCGGAATTTGATGTAATATTGGATGAAAAAATTGGTTAATGGTTTTTGGAACCTTGTGGTAAGAGATCATCACTGTTCATAGACATTAGCTCTTTGAGAGATATTAACTAACCCTTACATCACTCATGCCTAACGTGACATCCCTTTTTGAACGGGACAGTCCCTTTTTAAGATTACGAGTTCCGTTGTTCATGAGATTAATTCTGGGACACGAAATTGTCATCAGTTCAGTCGAATGCGAGTGGTATGCGAGTTTGGTATACCGTATACCTCTAATAATTTGTAACTTTTAACCTCACTGATATATTCTTTAAGTCATTCACTTTAAAAAAAGGTTTTTTTTTTCTTGGCTACCTTTAAATTGACTGAAATAAATCAGTGTCCCGTTTTGAGTCAAAAAATAAATGGTCACGTTACTCATGCCTCACCCTCTTCTTCATCTTTTTGACGACCTCCGACCTCCGTGGTCGAGTGGTGTGTACACCGGTTTTCATGGGTACGCCACTCCGAGGTCCCGGGTTCGATTCCCGGCCGAGTCAATGTAGATTATCATTAGTTTTCTATGTTGTCTTGGGTCTGGGTGTTTGTGGTACCGTCGTTACTTCTGATTTCCATAACACAAGTGCTTTAGCTACTTACATTGGGATCAGAGTAATGTATGTGATGTTATCTCATATTTATTTATTATTATTATCACGATATACGTCAAATTAATAATTAAGCATATAAACTTAATTATTAATAGGGTACTATAAAAAAGGGAAATATTGTACAACATCACATACATTACTCTGATCCCAATGTAAGTAGCTAAAGCACTTGTGTTATGGAAAATCAGAAGTAACGACGGCAAACATCCAGACCCAAGACAACATAGAAAACTAATGAACTTTTTCTCTATCGACTCGGCCTTTTCGAATCTGGGACCTCGTAGTGGCATACCCATGAAAACCGGTGTACGCTGCTCGACCATGGAGGTCGTCAAAGAGTATTACACATTGATACACGCCAAACGTCATAACCACGTTATGCGTATGTTTAGATGCCTACTGTTGGCTAATAGTTTTTTCAAAACGGTCACATTTGACAGTTTTTCAGCGGTCTCTTGCATGAGCATCACAACTTAAAAAAAATAATTCCAGGATGAGTTGAGGAATGGAATACTAGTAACTTGTACAGGAATTTAATGGTCATATTTATCATTTCAGACTTCTAGATGTATGCCATGGGGGTCAGTCAGTGGAACGCGACCATCAGCTCGTACTGTTCCTCGTATTTGAACATGTCGAACAAGACTTAGACTCCTACCTCAAAAGAGCCCCTGGGCCACTTTCAGAGAATAGGATCAGGGTAAGACTTTCAGATTAAAGTAGTCTTATGCAGGTTGGTGGATTGGAGTTGAGTGGACATTTTCTTTGACACCAAATCTTCTTTTGTTGAATTTGCCAATGTCCGATTATTAAATTGAAGATTATCAAGTGCATAAGTGTTTTTGCACAAGTTTGTGCACATTAATGCCCTGCGATAGCCCAGTAGTTAGAAACAACAACAGCCTGTAAATTCCCACTGTTGGGCTGAAGGTCTCCTCTTCCTTTGAGAAGAAGGTTTGAAACATATTCCATCACGCTGTTCCAATGCGGGTTGGTGGAATACACATGTTACAGAATTTCTATGAAATTTGTCACATGCAGGTTTCCTCACGATGTTTTCCTTCACCGCTGAGCACGAGATGAATTATGAAGACAAATTAAGCACATGAATCAGCGGTGCTTGCCTGGGTTTGAACCCGCAATCATCGGTTAAGATGCACGCGTTCTAACCACTGGGCCATCTCGACTCGTGATAATGATAAGAAATTTCTTAATTTTCCAGAGCATGTCCTACGATATATTATCTGGTGTGGATTTCCTGCACTCCCACCGAATAGTCCACAGAGATCTGAAGCCCCACAACCTCTTGGTAACATCGTCTGGACGAGTCAAGCTGGCTGACTTCGGACTCGCGAAGACTTATGACACAGAGATGAAGCTGACGAGTGTGGTGAGTGACAAAATGAAAGGGGGGGGGTAACACATGTGCAAACAAATAATAAGTATTGGATAACATTACTTGGTGGTAGGGTTTTGTACAAGCCCGTCTGGGTAGGTACCACCCACTCATCAGTTATTCTACCGCCAAAAAACAGTACTCAGTATTGTTGTGTTCCGGTCTGAAGGGTGAGTGAGGCAGTGTAACTACAGGCACAAGGGACATAACATCTTAGTTCCCAAGGTTGGTGGCGCATTGACGATGCAAGGAATAGTTAATATTTCTTACAGCGTCATTGTCTATGGGTGGTGGTGACCACTTACCATCAGGTGGCCCATATGCTCGTCCGCCAACCTATACCATAAAAAAATAAAATATATATATATATATATATATATATATATATATATATATATATATATATCACATACGTTACTCTGATCCCAATGGCATATTGCATATATGATAAAACTTGGAGATAATACCTGTTGACTTTCAGGCAGGATACATTACATACGTATCATTGTATTTAACTAATATGACTGTATTTTTTAAATGTTGAAAAGTAACTACTGAGTTTGATGCCGTTTCTTCTCGGTAGAATCTACTTTCCGAACCGGTGGTAGCTTCACTTAATTGTTAAATGAGGAATCAAAAGTGCTTGTAAAAGCCTACTTGAATAAAGTTTATTTTGATTTGATCCCAATGTAAGTAGAGGAAAAATCGGTCCGCTGTACATAAAATTCTTCTACGTGATTTTTCGATTGGATTATGTCGGAGGGTGCCCGTGAACCGAAGTATATTGGAAAATATCAACAATAGAAGGAAAAGTTTGGTATGAAAAAGGTGGGAAATTTTGTTCTCTACTAAAAAGATTTCTTCGGTTTTGAACGTAAAACTTACCGTTTCCGAGATATACGCAAAAAAACGTTTTCCAAGATGGCGGCTAACGCTCGCGGTTTCGGGCGACAGAAACTCGGTTTTATACTTGGGGGACACCCTCCTACATAATCCAATCGAAAAATCACGTAGAAGGATTTTATGCAGAGCGGATATCTAAAAATCTTGGACTACTAAAGCACTTGTGTTGTGGAAAATCAGAAGTAACGACGGCACCACAAACAACAAAACCCAAGACAACATAGACTAAGGAACTTTTTCTACATCGACTCGGCCGGGAATCGACACTAACAGACCACAGAGTTAGAAATATCTTGGTTTTAGACCAGTCGTGGGAAACTGAGCGTAGTATGTGATTGTGTATACAATATAGTAGTGGTACCACGCGTGCAGGTGGTGACGCTGTGGTACCGTCCGCCGGAGGTGCTGCTGGGCGTGTCGTACAACACGGCGGTGGACGTGTGGTCGGCGGGCTGCGTGCTGGCGCAGCTGCACTCGCGCGCGCCGCTGCTGCAGGGCTCCTGCGACTCCGAGCAGTTGCACTGCATCTTCCGGTCAGTGCCGTTGCAGCTGATGACAGGCTATGTCACTGGTTAATGTTGTCTTAAATTTTCGCGATTATTACACATTTAAATAAAACTAATTATAACGGATGAATCGAGCACTTTGCAGTGTTCGTGGTCACGTGACCAAACGTCGGGATGTTTAAAAATAATTAATATACGCGATTCATCCGTTATAATTAGTTTTATTTAAATATTTCACTGGTTTTTTAACTCTATATGTAGTAATTGCAGCTGATAATACGCTATTTGACTGGTTTTTAAAATCCATTTTATATTATTTAGTAGAGGTTAAGGTACCCAGTAAAAGTCGGTTTTTATTTCTACACATTTGTCCGAGCGAATAATTGAATAGCGCGCGAAAACGCTACTTGGACAATATGGCGCTGTAATGGGGTCGGTGACGTCACTTGCCTGTATTTTAATCTGTGGTACATATAGTAGGTAAGCAATGTTAACAAGCAAGTGACGTCATCATAAGCCCGGCCAATCAGGAGTGTTTTGAATGACAAACGTTTAAAAAAATGCATTTTTATTTATGGATTGAATTTTTATTTATATTTATGGATGGATTTTTAAAGAGACTTATTAATATTTTCTACTTTCGTTAATAAATAACCTATATGTTTCGTATTGTCAAATAGCCTATTGCTAACAATTGTGTTATCGGCAAGCTTCAGCACAAAAATTCCACTAATCTACAGACAATCTATTGGGATACCTGATAGGTGGTGGTACGTTACACTAAAGTAAAACACCACTCCTTAAACAGTCCAAGCGCCACCTGCTAGAGGTCTAAGATTAGAATCTCATCTTGTGTGTATGCGAACAAGTACATCAGTACTTTCTGTAGTTATTTTTATGGATTAGGTTGACGAACGAGCATATGGGCCACCTGATGGTAAGTGGTCACCATCACACCTAGACAATGACGCTGTAAGAAATATTAACTATTCCTTACATAGTCAACGCGCCACCAACCTTGGGAACTGAGGCGTTATGTCCCTTGTGCCTGTAGTTACACTGGCTCACTCACCCTTCAGACCGGAACACAACAATACTGAGTATTGTTATTTGGCGGTAGAATAACTGATGAGTGGTTGCCCTACCACCAAGTTGAAGAAAATTGAATTAAATGTGATCTGACATCATAAGCGTTATTAAAGATTTACCATTTAGGAAATTCTGCGTGGAACGTAACAAATGGTAATCTGATAGCTCAAGATCAGCGTTGTATGGTGGATATGATAAAACATCCCAACCCAGTTCCAATATTTTTTGGCGAGTAACCAAAGACGTGTGGGGCCTGCGTTATCGCGGTGGAAAACACCCTTCCGATAGGACAATACCGGCCCCTTTTCTTGAATTGCATCATTCAGTTAGGCGTGTAAACTATCCACATTTCGTCGCCAGTGATTATATTTTTCGAATTGCAAATGATGATGCGTTGTGTCAAATAAATTTCCTGGAGCTAGTGAGGGATCCTTGCCTGGGTTTGAACCCGCATTCTTCAGTTAAGTTCCACGTGTTCTAACCACTGGGCCATCTCGGCTCGATACACACACATATTATTAATATAAATAATATTTATCATTGCAGATTGATAGGTCGCCCACCACGGCATGAATGGCCAGAAAACGTGTCAATAGTAGCAGATAGCTTCCCGGAGTACCCGCCTCAGGACCTCGCTGACATCTTGCCCAGGATACATCCCCACGCATTAGATTTAATCAAGGTAATGTATGAGTACAACAACAACAACAACAACAGCCTGTAAATTCCCACTGCTGGGCTAAAGGCCTAGGCCTGGCCTAAGATGCACGCGTTCTAACCACTGGGCCATCTCGACTCATGTATGAGTAACCGCTAACAAATTAATTAATAAAATGAATTAATTAAATTTATATGTATGTCTTGACTAATGATTATGAATTAAATCCAAGCAAACACTTCTAAATTTGATATGCTTCGTAGTTTATATCTTAACCGATGATTGCGGGTTCAAACCCAGTCAAGCACCGCTGTTTCATGTGCTTAATTTGTCTTTATAATTCATCTCGTGCTCAGCGGTGGAGGAAAACATCGTGAGGAAACATGCATGTGACAAATTTCATAGAAATTCTGCCACATGTGTATTCCACCAACCCGCATTGGAACAGCGTGGTGCAATATGTTCCAAACCTTCTCCTCAAAGGGAGAGGAGGCCTTTAGCCCAGCAGTGGGAATTTACAGGCTGTTGCTGTTGTTGTTGTAGTTTATATATGAAAACACTGTGAGGAACTGAATGGGTATAAACTACCTCTAAATCATCAAAAAAAAATCTACTTTAAGGAAGGATTTCTTTTTAAGTCATTTTATTAACATCAGAATTAATAACATTAAGTGCTTAAATATTTACAAATATGAACTAAAATAGTTACTGTATAAAGAATGCTGGCAGCATTTCCCCATTGCATCGCTATTCCAAAAAGAACTCTTAGAAAAGGATTTCTCAGACCAAGAGATATTGACTGTCTTTTACTTTTTTTACAATTCTCGCATTAAGAGTAATTACTATAATACATTAAAAAAATAAAATGTCTCAAGAAATTGATTATAATATCTATAGATCGCTGTTTAAGCGATAAGGCCGCCTATTGTACATTTTTCTTTTCTTTGTTTTTGTTTTACTCCTATTATTTTTGTCTATGGTGTGCAATAAAGAGTATATAAATAAATAGCTTTGGTTAAAAAATTTGATATAATTTTTCAGGGTATGCTAGTCTTCGATCCGGCGAAACGACTGACTGCCTTGGACTGCCTCGAACACCCATACTTCACTGAAGAACCGCTCACATAACACAGTTCAAGGTCAAGCTTCAGTTAAAGAGAGTCAGCAAAAAAAATATATTTATAATCATTTGGGGCAAAATTCTAACCTGAGATATGATCGTTTGCTTGTGACAAAATGTATTAGTTTTTATTTAATAACAAGGAAAGGGGGCTAGACAAAGTGTATTGGCGTCTGAATTATTAAATTTCTATGTGGACTGTCTGATAACCTCCATAAATATTGGGGCTGTATATTAACTACAAATTATAGCGCTAACTAGCTGTGCGCGACATTGTATGCGTTTGAATTTAACAAAAAAAAATATTATTGTAACCTAAGTTACTCCTTATTTTACCAGTTATCTGGCTGTGAAAGTCCCGTCAAAATCGGTCTAGCCGTTCCAGAGATTAGTCGGAACAAACAGAGACAGACAAAAATGGTAAAAAATGTTATTTTGGTATACCATGTATTCAGTAAAAAGGGCTATTTTAACATTACAAATAGACACACCAATTTTATTATATGTATAGATGTGTCTCTAATCTCGAAAACTAAGATGTTATGTCCCTTGTATAAGTTTACTGTATAATTATTTGATTTTCGTGATAGAATATGCCATGAGAACCATTACACTGTATACCAACCCAAATGGATTTACACCAAGCCCTTCCACCAAGCAATCGCATCAATTTTGACACTTCTATAAATGATATCGCCACCATATGACTTTGTCTAGGCCCACTATCAGCTTGTTATGTCCCACAACTGGGCTATCATCTTAAGAAGATGAGGGATTCTGCCCAGATTGGATAATGATTTTCATAACTTTGTTTTCCATACAATCATAATGGCTTGGCTTTGAATATAGTATCTACAGTTTAAACTGTGGACCCATGTTGAATCTATAACATAGTATAAAAGTCACTCTATAGTAAAGAAATGCTGATATTCTAATAAACAGATATGTTATATCCATACTAAACAACAGAAAAAAGTGCGCCGCGCCGGGAACCGTTTATTTTACATTTCGTTACAAGTAAAAAGGATAGCTTGATAAAAACAATAAGTGAAAGGGATAACTAGATGTTTTAATTACGCAAAACGTATTACTACGTAATTATGATGTATTACTACGTAAAACGACTAAAGGCACACGTCCCAATTGGGACGTTTTCTAGTCTTCACTTTTTGCTCGTTAATAACATATCTGTTTACTAGAACATCATTGAAGATCTACTATATTTAGTATCAGCATTGCATGCAAAGCCTGGTGGAGTATCTAGTTTTCAATTAAATCTACAGTGAACCCGTATGGAAATCAAAGTTAAAATATCATAAATAATTTGCAACCCCATATTTAGTAATTAGTTAGATATTAATTAAGCCCACCAATAAGCTTACTTAGTTTTTAATTATTTTTTATTACACTCAAGATCATGTTTTATGAAAAACGGTATGCGAACCTAATGGCCAATCAAGAAAAAGCGTTCGGAAACGTTAGTTACAGATACAGAAATATTGTTTAAAGACGGCTTGTACACATGAGAAATATATGTACGTAAAAAAAATCAAAATCAAAATATACTTTATTCAAGTAGGCTTTTACGAGCACTTCTGAATCGTCATTTAACAATTAAGTGAAGCTACCACCGGTTCGGAAAGTAGATTCTACAAAGAAGAACCGGCAAGAAATTGGTATTATAATTATGAAATTTACTTTTTGAGCTCCTGTATAAATCTGCAATTACCGACTATATATTTTATTAACGCACAATATTTTCATCAATTTTACGAATATGTCACCCACCGTTCGCTATATATTATAGCACAAATATATAATTCAATATGGCGCTATCATATGTAACTAAAAATGTGCTTTATAAAAGTGGAATATTATGTCAATTATGAATTTAACCAATCAAGAAACTAAACAGTTTATACTCGTATAAGTATTATAGTAGGAAATATAAATGAATGTAACAGTCGGGGTAAGAAAAGGTTCGTCACCTTAAGATCTATTTTCGCGTGCTCAGTACGAGCGATAATCTGCTCTACCGATCGAGAGTGACATATTGCGTCGCAATGATTCGATGTCTAGATTCAAAAGGTACTAAGAGTTTAAGACTTGATAAAGGATAATTTGAAAACTGATGAAGGTATTCTTACTCTGACTGTAAATCTTTAAAATAACTTTCTGCTTCATCTAAATTAAATTTCAAGATCAATTTTTCGTTTGTGGTGTAAACATTGAATCCGTTATTTGAAATGATAATCAATAAATATTTCTTTGAATATTAAAAGACATATCGGCCATTAACAAATATAAAAAATAAAAAAAAAACAAATGACCCTCGGTAATCCGGCAAACGCTCTTGTGTATGTAAAGGTACATAATATATATCACTGCTGGGCTAAGAGTACATCTCGTCTCGTAAGAAGGCTTAGAGATTACTCCACAACACCGCTCCAATGGTTCACTAGATACTTTAAATGAAGTGTCAGAATCTCATCTGAAATATGTAGGATTCCATAAGATTTACTTTCACTGCTGAACACGAGATGAATTATAAACATGAATCGCATGCAATTTCAGCCAATAAGCTTATTGGCTGAAAATTAAAAGAACGATTTGAATTAAATCGGCAAAGTTAAAAATATCTGCGAAATTTTATTACACAAACGAATAAGTTAAATTAACGTGGTTATTTTTATTACTGCAAGTATTTAAAATGGGATATTTATTGCGTTTATTTTTGTTGGTGGAGCTCGATATTTCGACATTATCCACGAATGTCTTGTTCACGAGACTGCAGTTTGCGGGTAGATGTTGATAATGTTAGAAGTGTCCATATCGGACTACCTCCTTTCTCGTACGTTTGCTGCGTAAACACCGGTCACCACTACAATTTTCACCCCTACTATTGTCGCTTGTTTTACGTATATACAACAAATAAAACTAAAAAACATGTTAAAAAATCCGTTTTAAATACTTGTAGAAATAAATGATTGGTTTCAAAAAGGATTTATTGACTTTGTATAGTCCAAAAATTGTTGTTATAAGTTTATCTCTCGTGTTCACACAAAGATTATCATCTATCAAAGTGGTCAATGTTACTGTACACACAACATTGAGACAAATATATTTAAGGTAACTGTAAATATTCCACCTCTATAAGGTAACATAAGGGGTTAGTTTGTTTGTGCCAAAATGTGTATCACTGGATTCCAGATTACCGAAGGGTCCCCAAACACGATAAAATCGAATTGCTTTTCTTTAAAACCATTGATAAAATAGATACATAAGTTATGTTTTAATATTCTGTGAACAAAAAAATCCTTAATTAATTTTAAGTACAATAAATGTTCCTTATTAAGTGATATAAGAAATAATTTTGATAAATATACAATAATTTTTGTAACATCGACATTAAATATATAACTTGTTTTATTTACACATTACAAATAGTTCCCTTGTCACATTCCTTTCCACAAAAAAAAAGACTTTCGTGAGGAAATTAATTCAAATATAGAAGTATCAAACTTAATGATAGTCTAATTAAAACATTCAATTTGTTGCGAATCCCAGGAATAATCTTTTACCAGAACGCTTAGATCTCTGATCTTAGGTATTATTTTTATGTTTATTTAGAATATAGTTACAAATACTACAAATTAGTGTTATATATTGATAGTTAGGGAATAGTATCGATAATATCGCTTATTGTGTTGTCACAAGTTAATGTTATCGATAATCCAGTTATTTTTCGGTATTAATACTTTTTCAAGATAAGTTTTTTTGGTAGATCACGTAACGTCACTATATTTTATGTTACGACGTTCAAAACGATACTACATCGATATTATTGGTTAAAACTAATATCGATAGTACTACCGATATCGTGAATAGTTTTCGAGGTCAACTTTAGATAATCAAACTATCGATAGTTTTGCAGCACAGTAGAAGATCTACTTCCTTCTTATACAATGTTTTATTCAACCGATATCACTGTTGAATCGGTCGTCAAAAATAACGGATTTCAAATCCAGGCAAGCACAGAACGTTTTCAAAAATAAACATATGTATAAATTTGTAGGTCGTAACGCTAGCGCGATTTAACTTACCAGTGGTGCCATCTCTTATTGTTATTGTGAATCACGTAGCATAAAATAAAAATTATATTGCAGATCCCAATGCTTACCATTACAAAAAACAAGTCACTGCTCCATGACCAAAAAAAAAGTAACTAAAACTTTAACATAAAGTCATAAATATATTTTATTATTACCATCAACATTGGAGGTCTAAGGAGATAAAAAACACCTTTTCCTTGATAATAAACAGATTATATCGTAAAAAAATTGGTTTTCTCCAGCAAGTCAACCCTTTACCGTAACATTTTAAAAATAAATATAGGTATATACTTTCGTTATTATTAAATTGCAATTTAAAATAATATTTGTGGGTATAATTATATATTCTAAAACAGTACATTATAATCACTTAGATCAACTAGTAGTGCTTAAATTTTTGATCATCGATATGGCAACTTAGCACCGCGGCCATGTTCTTTTCGCTTCTGACGTTTGATCGTTTCGCGTGTTTCTTTTAGGTTAGTTTTGGCTCGAGACAATTTTTTGTGTAATTTATTACAAATCAGTGAGTTAATTGTGTTTAAAATCTTATTTCAGAAAAACAAAATGCAGAACGACGCTGGTGAATTCGTTGACTTGTACTGCCCAAGGAAATGGTGAGTTGATCTTACACATATGAAGTCTCATTGTTTTAATGCAATACCACGATTCGTGTTATTAACATTCTGTTTGAAAATTATTATAATTTAATAAGTGTTGCATGCAACATTTACACATCTAAGAATGCTTTTATGGAACAACAATATTTATTTTTTACTTTATATATAAATCAGGAAAAATAGTGATTTGTTTAATATAACCTCATTAATATCCAAATATCTTTTATTATTATGATTCTTCTGTTTTTAGCTCTGCGAGCAACCGTCTCATCCACGCTAAGGATCACGCATCCGTACAACTTGTGATCGCTGATGTGGACCCAGCCACCGGCCGCGCTGCTGACACCAACAAGATGTACGTCATCTGCGGTGCCATCAGACGCATGGGGGAGTCTGATGACTGTATTGTCAGACTAACCAAGAAAGATGGGATCTTAACAAAGTGAGTCAAACTTAATTTTTGTCATCGGTTCCTTTTTAAATTTGGTACAGAGAAATATGATGTTTTGACTGTATTTGATAAATGCAATCTTAACAACTAACACATTATGTACCAATAATTATGTTAGAAATGAATTATTTAAACTTGAAAACAATTAACAAAAATATATATCAATATTTAGTTTTGGCATTAATCTGTATTCAAACTTAAATGTTGAGTGAGCTTGAATGAGATAAAAGTTACAGCACATTGATGACATATACATGATTATTATCCATATTGATTTAATTAATTACATTGCACGATTGAGATGTCTTGTGCTTATAGTTGAGTACATTATTACACTGACAAAAAACTGAGCTGAGATGACTCTGCAGTTAGAATGCATGCAATTTAACTGTTAATTGCCTCTTCAAACCCAGACAAGAACCACTGAATATTCATGTGGTAAAGGAAAATAGTGAGGAAACCTACATATGTATTCCACCAACTTGCGGGTGGGTTGGCCTTAGCCAAGCCGTGGGAAATTGACAGGCTGTTTTTGTTTGTTGATAAAATACCATTTAGAATTTCTCCAAACATGTGATTAGGAAGATAAATAATTGAAAACTAGTTTTGTGCATCTTATATTTAATCATAATTAAAAACTTCATGATTTGATTAAAAAAACTAATGTCTTGTTTCAGGAACTACTGAGTATTTGTGTAAGAAGCATATTTTATAAGAAAAAAAAAAATCAATAAAAAATCATAAAAAGTCAACTTGTTTTATTTCTTGTTACATTTACGGCTTGTGTATTTTCAGTTCTGGACATAGGAGTAAATGAATCTGTAAATTAAATAATTCAATATTATAAACTATGAATTAAAAAATATATGGTTGTTACTGTTAAAAGATATTCAAAATATGCAATTTATGATTTTTAAACAATAGTAGCCCGCATATTTTCTCCCGTTTTCACATTGGTAAATGGGCACCACCTCCCATAGATATTGGCGCTGTAAGAAATATAGGCCTTTCTTTAACCAGTCCCTTGTGCATGTAATTACACTGGCTTACACGCCCTTCAAACCAGAACACAACAATACTTAGTAATATTGTTTGGCGGTAGAATATCTGAGTGGGTGGTACCTACACAAACGGGCTTGCACAAAGCCCTACCACTAAGTAAACCATTACCGTACGGTTAGGTGTTAGGCAATAAAAAAGTACCCCATGTGTTTCCTTGATGATAAGTTAAATTTTAATAATATAGTATCAGTGATATAATTGAAAAAGCAAAAAACAGACAAAGTTACTTCCGCATTTCTAATAGTATCGACCTGTGGGCTGGTAACCAAGGTTTAAAACAGTGAATTAAATATTGGTCTATTATTATGAAACCATAGTTTATTTAACCAGATATGTATGTATTGTTAATAGTCTATACTGTAATGGATTTTTTTTCTAAATGCCAACTTAAAACTATTAATACCGATATACATCTAGAAACGCGGTAGCGGGTCAGCCAAGTTCAGGTAACAGATATTTTCTCCCAATTTATGTACCTAGGTCTTACCTCAATATTTATAAAAATAATGCATTTTATATGGCAATTAAAATTTTCAACAAGTTACCAGATGAAATACAAAATTTACCAATAAATAAATTCAAAATAAGGATAAAATTGTGGCTTTTAGAAAAATGCTATTATGACATAAAACAATATTTAAATAATTAAAAATACTAATTCTTTAAGACTGCAATATAGATATAATATGAATTGGATATATGGATAAATATAATGTTAATATTAATTTTTAGTCCCTTTTACCGCATGACAAATATTAATTTCTTCAATTCAATGATAAGTAGTGTAATCATAAGTTTATTTATTCCAATATTGTTTAGATTGATATTCAGTTTTTATTAGATATTGACATTTTTTTTTTTGTATAAATATTTTATTCAAGACATGATGGTTGCCTTAATTATTCCAATTGTGTAGTTTGATTGCATGATACAGTGTAATATAGTATAATATTTGCATACCAAAACGGTTGAATATGATAAGGACATAATTACTGTAAGATCTTATGTAACCATATTCTTGCAAATAAATTTCATTTCATTTCATTTCATTTCAAAGACTTAGTACAATTATTATTTGACAAGATTTAATTAGTTATTGAAAACAATATACCAGGAACATTTATCTGCCACCGCCACACCCCGGTCGGCCGCCGGGGGGAGGGCGGCAGATTGTTTTCTTCTTGCAGGCTCTCGTCCCCGCGACCAACCACGCCGCGCACCACGCCACCCACCACACGTAACGCCATAGCAGTGAAAACACCTAAAGTATAAAATCAGATTACGTTTAATAACTGTATACTGTATCGAAGCAAGATTACGGGATTTTCAATTTGTTGGAACTACCAATACAGGCAGGCAGGTAAAATTTGACAATTGTTCCTTTGAAAAAATTGTAGCAAATACGCTTAATTTAAAAATTATTTAAAATATTCTTCGATTATTATCTATTTCTCTGATATTTTACACAAGTCGCCCGCGGCTACGTTCGCATTTTAGGGTGTTGGTTGTCATGTGATAGGCTACTAAGTAGCCTATGTCCTTTGTTGGAGTTCAAATTTGGTCGTGAAAGAGCGACAATTAGACAGACAGAGTTACTTTTATATTTATAATATTAATACAGATTACGCCAGAAACAAGAAGGCTATGTACGTATAGCGTCTATCGTTTGATATCTCTATACTGCTGTGGTATATCTATAATATCCCGATTAGGTAGATCTAACTAATCTCAATTATGAGCTATGAAAAATCGAGGTAAAATGTATGTAGCTTGTCGATAAAAAACGATTTCCAAAGCTAATCAAGATATCAACAAAAGGCAAATATATAATTATAGATATTCTTTTTTTATTATTAGTAAACGAAGAAAAGTTGGAAGTCGATCAGAGGTCAGTTAACGGCACTTTAGTTATACCACGGCGGTGTAATATTGTGAATTAGTAGTTAAATGACGCTAAAGATTTGATCAATCAATCAAAATAAACTTTATTCAAGTAGGCTTTTACAAGCACTTTTGAATCGTCATTTTACAATTAAATGAAGCTACCACCGGTTCAGAAAGTAGACGGTTCAGAAAGTAGATTCTACCGAAAAGAACCGACAAAAATCTCAGTAGTTACTCTTTAAAAAATACAAAGTCAAGTTAGTTAAATACAATTATTTTAATTAATATATATTGCTTAGAAGTCTAACAGGTATTAACTCCACGCTTTCTTATCATCTATAAAATCTTGTATCAAATAATAGTCCTTTTTTTACCAATATATTTTTATAAACGATTTGCATTTACGATACGACAAAGTTAAAAGTGTCTGCGGAATTTTTTTATAGAAACGGCCCCAAGAAAGATTTATTGACTTTTCGAGTCGGAAACTTGGCGTTATAAGCTTATCCTTCTATAGTTTGTTCGCGTTAATAATGCAGTGAGTTGTCATTGTTTACCGGCTTTACTCCGCCCCCTGACCAATCAAATTTTTTTTAACAGCAGGATGAAGGTGTATGCATATTTGTGTTAAAATTCCAACAAATTATATTTGTTTTAAAGACTTAAGTTAGTATAATGTATGTATGTAAGTATAATGAATTTAAAAATACACATTAAAGTAAAAAATCGTATCGGGGTGTTTAATCAACAAAATTCTTAACAATATATACAATCGTTTGCGAATCTTGCCATCGCGATGTAGAAATTTAAATATTTTGACATAACGTCATCTAGTAGCTATAGGTTACATTAATTATTACGTATGTACAGCTTGAATAAATTAAATATAAATATATAAATAAACATAATTTAAATTATAAAAATAAAAAGATCAGTTAATAATTAATTAAATGTGAACTTGACTTTGTAATTTGAAAAGATTTGATTGGTCAAAGGGGGCGGAGTCAGGCCGGTAAATAATGACAACTTACTGCATTCTTAACGCGAACAGACTATAGTGCATATACAATGATTATCACTGATTTTTATCAAATTGATCAATGCTACTGTAAATATACATATATTGTTGTAAATATATTGCGACGCAACTGTGAGTATTCCTACTTTGTTAAAAACATCCAGACTCTCCTAGTCTCTAGTTCCTAGATTATAAATAGACCAGATTGCTCTCTGTTGTAAAATAAAGATAGATTCAATATCTGCAGCGTTATCCCAAAAGTAATATGCCATATGACATAATACTGTGAAAATAACCAAAATAAACTAAACGAGCGGTATCAATATCAGTTAGTTGTCTAACTTTTCTAACCACCTATGGTGCGGAGCTGAGACTTCATGTTAGGGTTGATAAATGAGGACTCCACTGAAGTTTGGAATCCAATTCTATTCCTAAGAACACCGTAGTATCAGCTACCTCAAGACGGTCGTCGTTTAAAGATATATTATAATTTTGCTTTCTAACATTGGGTAGGGTAAAAACTACACATTTTGTTTTTTGAGAATTCAAAACTAAATTATTTAAAACCAATTGTGTATCTGTGATAACCAATGTAAACCAATTGTGTATCTGTGATAACGCACCGTTCACATCGTCATAGTCAGTTTTTTCCTGTCATCCTTAAAAATCAGTGAAGTATCGTCAGCAAACAACACTATATCACAAATACCTTTAGCATAGAAATGAAGATCATTTATATATACTAGAAATAGAAAGGGACCCAAAATGAAACCTTGTGGTACTCCTATTTTAACGTAGATCTAGAAGACTTTAATGAAAACTTGCTGGATTCTTTGACTCAAAGTATTAAACTATGAGATCAAGAGCTTTACCTTTAACACCGTAATATTTGAGCTTATAAAGAAGCGTTTCGTGTTTTGCACAATCAAATGCTTTAGATAAATCACTGAATACTCCAATAGCATTCTGTGATTTTCCCAAGCATCATAAATATATTTGAGAGTGATAAATATGCATAACATAAGTTACATGCCGTAATACTTAGTTTATTTAAATTACTGAGACTTACCATTATTCTGTTAATTAAAAAGGCTCAGTTGAAGTTCTTGTCATCTACCAGTACTTGGGCTTGCAACCGCCGGGACAGCGCGGGGGGCGACAAGACGATTTTCTCTTACAGGCAAAAGCGCTTACAACCTAAATTAATCAACAATATTATTGACAAGCCAAGAAACAAGTTGAAACATATTAAATAGTGTCATATACCTAGTACAATGTTAAAATTTTGAACAAATTACAAATGGTATACTATTCAGTTGATTGGTTTCACGCTAACAAATAAAGCTTTTTCGCAGGTAACTCGAATAACCATTAAGATGGTGATTTTGGTGATAAGTAAATTAAGTGTGTAATTAATTCAAGGGTGGTTCCACGAAATATCCAACTTGCCTACTTCCCTAGACACTCATAACATTCTTAAAACCTTTGACCATAAAACTTGAAAAGTTCGAACCATTAATTACAATATTGCATTGCCTCCACTGGTGACAGGAGGGCTGGTTTGTTTTTTGCCCAGAGGATCGGAATTGCGATTCAACGGGGAAATGCTGTTAGCGTTCTTGCCACCATTCCACGCGGTCAAGATTTATACAGTAACTAGTTTTAGTTCATATTTGTATATATTTAAGCATTTAATGTTGTTAATTCTTATGTAAATAAATTTATATTTACATTACTATAAATTAATTACAATTCGACTTTCAGTAGGACTAAAGGTTTTGTTACGTCATTAAACGTCATGGCGTTTAATGATGATAGAAATTATTCAAAATATTTGAACTTTTAAGAGAATGCGAAACGTTGAATATCTTATATAGTTTTATTACCATGAACATCTACTCCTTTAAAGTAATAAAAAAAAATAACGAATAAGAAAAAGCCGTTTGACCGAGATACGACTACAAGCAACGCTTAGTATCAAAATGTTCAAAGCTTACCTGTATCAAAAGAAACAAGAGCCCGCAGAGACCAAGTTCAAAGTTATTCATATTTACTTGAAATGTAATTTATATTTTAATTCTTTCCAACATATTAGTTTTTTTTACATGTTTTTCATTTTTATATATTATTATTATATGTATTATGAACTTGTAATTTTGTCATGATTGAAAATTTCTTTTGTTCTGTCAATTCAACTTAATCGTTATATTAGTTTTCTGATCACTGACGCTGTCATCGTTAAGGAGGTTCTACGGTAAAGAAGAATCGTAGAAAAGTGTATTAGTTCGTAAGTTAGGGACTCAACTTGTTCATGTAACAGTAATGACGCTGTGAATGCCCTTATAATTCGTATATTTTCAAAAGAATTATTAACATTAAAGCCTTTGCTATATAGTAAAGTAAAAAAAGTAAAGTAACAGTCTTTTAATATCCCACTGCTGGGCTAAGGCCTCCTCTTCCATTAAGGAGAGGATTTGGAACATATTCCACCACGCTGTTCCAATGCGGGTTGGGGGAATACACATGTGGCAGAATTTCAATGAAATTAGACACAAGCAGGTTTTCTCACGATCTTTTCTTTCACCGCCGAGCACAAGATGAATTACATATATAATTACATATATATAGAGGTGCTTGCCTGGGCTTGAACCCAAAATCATTGGTTAAGATGCACGCATTCTAACCACTGGGCTATCTCAGCGATAGCTTTGCTATATATATAAATAAAAAATAAATAAAGTTACTGAACAAATCACGATTAAGTGGAGTGGTGGCAAGAATACTAGCAGTATTTCAGCGTGGAATCAAAATTGCGATCCTCTGAGCAAAACCAAGTGGCCTGGCAAAATATTACATTTCTAACAAGTGTATTTTACATTTAAATAAAACTATTTATAACGGATGAATCGCGTATATTAATTATTTTTAAACATCCCGACGTTTCGAGCACTTTGCAGTGTTCGTGGTCACGGGCAGACAGTCTGCCCGTGACCACGAACAAGGGTTGAATTTTAGTTTTAGTTGAATCTTTTTGTTGATAAAACTTATGAGGTTCCTTTGTTAAGAAATTCTAAGAAATAGCGTTGAGTTTGGAAGTTGACATTTTATAAAGAGACGCAAGTAAAGCAGTTCGCTGTACACCTAAAATTTGAAAATAATGGAAAAGAAAGTACAGAAAAAATCGGCCAGGTGGCCACCATTATTATCCTCGTATGTCAAAATGTTTTTTTTTTTATATCTGATGAGACAAATTGTAAACTGTCGTAATACGATTGCAATTTAACGCATTATTTTTCGCTATATTGTAATCTATCGAAGTTAAACTGTCAGATTACAATCTGTCCCGCGTCAAAATGTCAACTGTCGAAAGGTCTGCCTGATTGGCCAGTCTTATTGTTAGAGCAACCAATAATATGTCACCGTTATTATTCGGTAGTGTAGTAGGTTCTTATTTTAAAACTATTTAATGGATTTGATGGATGACAAAGCTTTCAGCATCCTACTCTGATTTGTAGGTTGCAGTTCATATGCAGATTTCGGTAAAGCTTTTGATTAAAATTTTCATTAAATAGTTAATATTTTATTCATTGTAAGTAATTCGTTGGTTAATATGTAATTTTTAATATTTTATGCATACTAAGATATTTGGAGTGGTTATTAATCCACTTGTCATAGCATAAGTTCTAGAGTTCCACAGGGCTTAAGCTTGGGTCCACTTTTTATTATTATTTCTTTCTCAAACTCTTTCTAATATTTAGTTACTAGGTTATAATATATAGGTACTTATGACTGAATGTTAAGTTTTATACAATTATTAAGTGGTAAGTGCAATTTGATTTGCTTATATATATTATTATCAATCAATTAGTACATTTAATGTTTTACCGTCAAAGAGCAGTGTATAGTATTGTTGTGTTCCATTTTACAGGGTTAGTGACCCAGTGTAGTGTAGTCGTGGATGGTGAGAAACCTTTAGCTTCTATGTTTTGATTTAAGATAAAAGATAATATTGCGATAGTGTACGATACTAATAATAAATAACCAGTAGGTAAAACAAAAACAAGAATTAATTGATTGCAAACTTTATTTAAAATAAAACAATACATGACATCACAAATGATTATAATGCTAAATCAAATAAAAGTTTCGAAGAATTATTTATTGAAATACTGTCTTATGATTCGCCAGTAGCTGCGACACAGCGCGCATACGGATCGAGTTCCTTTGACCTGGTCACCCAGCGCATCCGACTCGTCTTCGTGTGCGGTCTGTGTTTTGTGCGGACGACTGGAGCCTGTGCGTTGGCTGTTCGCTTGTAACTCTTGCAAGCGTTTAGCTTGCGAATATAACTGATAACATATATGACAAGAAGATATAGCCCAATTTAAGTGACTATAAATAGGACTATAACTTAAGTGACTATAATTTGATCCTTAGCTTAGGTCTTCTAAGAAAGTTAGGTTAACGGAACTTAAAGATCATTTAGAAATATATGTAAGGTTTGTTTGACAAAATAACTATATTAACTCACATGCAAAGGGTTGTCCAAGTCGAAGACATCGCTAACCGTGTTGGTGTCACTCAGGCAACTGGAATCGGTCGTATTGTTAAAGACTATTCACTTAATCTACCAATAATATGCTGTAAATGTGATGATGTGACAACGCAGGCTATAATATAAGTACACAAGTGTTTGTGCTAACACAGATGCACTCCAGACGTTCACTCTGATAACGTAGGACGACTAATCTCAGACGACCGGAAAGAGTTCAGACTTCAGATCCATGGCTTTACGTGCTTACCGACACATAAAAGTCCCCCAGACTTGACATCTTTCAAACTGTAGGCTGTTATTGATAATAGGTATATCAATAGCAGACAGAAAAACTTAGAATATAACTTTTTAACAACCCGACCTGGAATTTGCTTCCTAGACTTCTGGATCTGCTTTCTATCTCTAGTTATTACACCAAAGAGGCAGACAGTTAGTAATCACATCACATAATGCTTACAATTTAATTGTTTACGGTAGACAACTCCGGTTTGAGGTGAGTGAGCCAGTGTAACTACAGACACAAAGGACATAACTTACTTCAAACATTTGTTAAAAACTTCTCACCTAGGAAAAATGTAAGGAATAGACAACTTAGGGTCACGTGACCTTGATAACATAAAAATATTTAAAAGAAAGTCACCCATCGCCAGCAACGTGATTAACGCCTTGTCCCATTGTCGTGACATTCATCGCGTGCAGTGTTTTGATTTGACGTCTCTCAAGAGATTGATTTATGTTAGGCTGTACACGATCGTTCAGTCTGCTCGTATGAAGTACCTTTTGGAAACATCTTATATTACTAAAAAATAATTAATAATAGATCATATCATATTAATTTCATTAATTCTTTAAATCATCTTCATTTACTACTATGAATCGTATTTATTGTTATCAAATTTCAACTTATAATTGGGCATTTTGTGTTTTACCCTTTTATTCTATTAATAGAAATCACGATTTTCCAGAGCATGGCATTTTTAAAAGAGGCATAATATTTTATGGCATTTTTAAAGGCACAAAATAATTTATAGCATCTTTTAATAGGACATTTTGCAGGTAACCTTTACTGTGTCATAATTTATTTCCCTTCCATCGTCCGTGGCCACCACCTTGTCGCACATGGACACTGACTCGGAGGACTGTCTCACAAGTCGAGTTTGGACGGGCACGCGCCGCGTCGCGAACAGCTGGCTCAATTCATCCAATTTTCCCATTATCAACTTGTAGGTTTTACAGGAGTCAGACTTCGAATGCAACAATTTATTATGTTATGGCAACGTTGAAAGATATAGGTACTTAACTAAGAAATAATTGTCTACTAGCCATCAACAAGAGGTTTTTATTAGCTACTTGAAGTGGGTTTTTTAAGAGCTGCTAAAAGATTCTTGTTTTCGAAGAGTCGGTAAAAAACCTACTGAAAACGTACCATACAAATTAAAACAATCTTTTAATATACATAATAATATTTAAGTATTATAATAGATATTACTTAACGCTGTTAAATTTGATCTATGAATATAAGAATAATAGGCAATATAGTATCAAAATCAAATCAATATCAATATAGTTAAATGCGGATTCTTATGGAGATACTCACACGATGTTTGTCTCGCATCTTAACATTTCTTGTACTACAACTGCTGGACGTAATGTCACTGGTACACGGTGAAAGATTTCGATCCACGCGTTTAATTTGGCTCACATTTTGACCGAAATTTTGTCTCACACACAAAGTGTTCGCATTCAAATCGGAATTCATGTATTGGCCAATTTGATTTGTATTTTGGCTCATACAGTTATAAGTCTGAGTCACTTGGGGAGTGTTAGGAGAGTTTTGTCCATCGTTCGTGACGTTCGGAGTTACTGTTTGAAGGATATTTTGTGCGATTTGCGGTTGCACTAGTTTCTCGCAAAGAGCAGCGACTCGAGCTATTTGTTGCTGCTGTTCGCGTAACGCCTTTTCGCAAGCAGCTTTGAATTCGCGCACTGACGCGTTTGAACCAGCCACTCGACTTGAATCGCGAGATTTGTCTATGTTGCCTCGTCTGTAATAATTTTATTAATACAATATAGTTGTAACCTATCTTATATTAACGAAATATTGACAAAACTTCGCTAACGTTGTAAGTATGACTCACTTAACATAAGTTCATACACATATCAAATGATAGAGCGTTGCCTCAAAAATTAATATTTACTTAAACTCAGATTAAAAATTCTTTAAAGAATTATTCATTGTGACGTAGAATTATACTTTTTACGTCGCTATTGAGGATTGACTTCTTCAAACTATTTAAAACATTAATAATAATATCGAGTTAACTTTACGATACTGTTAGATTTCACGTAGAGGGTAATTGGGTTCAGTTAGGCTTTCCTACCTCTGTGGTCGATATCTCTGCCTCAGATAACTACCATCAGACAATCCAGAGTCGTGGGAATACTGCTTGCAGTGATCCCGAGTCTGTGTGTGCGATGGTAGTGGACTGCTGTCGGTACTGGAGCTGACGTCTACTGGTATTCTGTTTATACCACCCGCGTCCACGATCAAACGCTCACTGTAATATTAAATGCATTATATTTTTGTTACATCAGCTATTCTTAAAAGTGACATTACTTTTTGACAAGTCAAAATATATAGTATGTATACCAATTATCTGGGCGATGGTTTGATCAACCTAGAAGGCTAGGTAGTAGCTGCTTTAACTAGTATCAGCGAGTTTAACGTGGAGTGAACATTTTGAGTGGTTGTTTTATAGGATTTTTAGAAACTACCACGTGGTATAGATGTAGATGTAGTGCATATACATATGTATGTACTACATCTCCTGCGCATATTTCAGGCTTTTGTTCAGCCAAGAAATTATTATCAACTATCAATACTAGTACTGAATTGTTCTCCATAACTATTTCTTGATTAATATATTTAAGTTACCTATTATTAAATAAAATATTTGTTGCATTTGTATTTGCAGTAACAGTTATCTCAAACATGGGTCGAAGTTTTAGAATACTTCTAAGTTAATCAAATATATATAATCTACGGTTACCGGGTGTGCTGAGGCCGGTGTCGCGAGGGTCGCACAGTAGCGCGCATGTAGCGGTCCAGGTCTATGATGTCCGTGCCGTTTACCCTTGCGGGAGTCCCGCGGGACACAGTCGACGCAGACATGGCGCCTTTACAGCATAAATAAGAAACATGTTCTTACAAAAACTGGATATATCGAAAGTGTCAAGAATTATTTGGGCTTTGATACGCTAAATATGTTTTTTATAAGTCATTATGACTTATAAACCTGTCTGAAGTACTTTTTATATTAAATGGAGTAATCATTCGCAATTTAAAGGTAACAGTTGCAAAGATAAAATATGTATGATAGAATGTGAGTTATTTCAGCAAATTATAGCACTAAAACTGAAAAGGTAATTTTAGTTGTCTTAGATTTTCGCGATTATTACACATTGAAATAAAACTAGTTTTAACGGATTTATAGATAGAAGAAGATAGAAGATAGACCGAGTCTACCCGTGACCACGAACGCTTTAAAATGCTCGAGACGTCGGGATGATAAAAATAATTAATATACGCGACTTAAATCCTTTAAAACTAGTTTTATTTCCAGATAATTTTTCAAACCGTGAATAAGGGGTGAAATTATATCTTAACCTATATTTTACCTGATTAGTGGTAGGTGGTAGGCCTCCAGTTTGTTGCTGTACACGTAACTGACACACGACGCATGTTTGACGTCTGGCAAGATGGCAAGCGTCATATTGACTACATCTGTATTTGATTCTTTAGCAATCTGTGATAATAGTTTTTATGTAGGATTTTGACAAATAACTTTTGCTGATTACTTTCTTATTGTATTTAATCTTGTAACGCGTTGATTCGTAATTAGCTGTTTACGGGAACGGTATTCCTGCTAAAACTACGATTTATAATTGTCAATATTTTCAAGCGAAAAAAAAGAGTACTATAATATATAATTATATTACATTCACTTGGTGGTAGGGCTTTGTGCAAGCCCGCCTGGGTAGGCACCACCCACTTATCAGATATTCTACCGCTAAACAACAGTACGCCGTATCATTGTGTTCCGGTTTGAACGGTGAGTGAGCCAGTGTAACTACAGGCACAAAGGACATAACATCTTAGTCCCTAAGGTTGGTGGCACATTGACGATGTAAGGAACAGTTAATATTTCTTACAGCGTCATTATCTATGTGACCACTGACCATCAGGTGGCCCATATGGTCGTCCGCCAACTTATACCATAAATTTTAAAAAAAGACCTATCATCTTTTAAAGACGATGGATACTGTCAGAAATCGTTGAAAAAGTGGAGACTTTTATTAAAAGATGGTTGAAGAAGAATCAGATATGCGTAGTCTGTTTGAGACGGATCCCAAGATCTCTTTCAGCAGGTAAAAGGAGGAAAGGATGACCTGAATTGAAACTGGCAGTGTTTAACTAACCTCAGTCAAATCAAGAGTTGATACAGACTGTAAAACAACCTGTAGTATATTTAGTATCAGCATTGCACCCGTGCGAAGCTGGGGTAGATCGCTAGTATCATTATAAAACACACGTTGAAGTCAATACTTAACAAAAGGTTTGTGTTAAAATAAAACCATCATATAGAGTCGGCAAGTTAATTTTATTATTAATTATTATATTACAATCAATTTGTTATCTAGTGTGGCGTCCTAGGACTCGTTGGACGCGAACTTACAGACAAAAAATATTTATACACATTGTTCTTGGACTTTTAATATCAGGATAGTTTAATTTAATTATATTTATTTATATTATATACTATATTAAATACACTACACACAAACATATATAACGCTTAATACGTGGGGACGTTTTTGTAATGCCTAAATAAAAAAAAAAACTACTACGCGAATATACATAAAACTATAAAAGATGTTGGGCGTTTTGGAAAAGTTTTTAGTTTTATTACACAAATAACGGCGTTACCCAGTTTAAATGTGATAAGCGAAGCGAAGCGATTTAATTTACTGTAATTACAATTATTTAATGATTAATAAGATATGCAAGACCAATACAAACAAGAAACTAATAAAGACAGTTACAAACTCTTTAGAGAAACATAGATCTAAAACAAAAAAAGCGTCCTTACATTGATATATATGATATAACATAAGAGTAATAAAAACAAAACTATTTCAGACTTTTTTGAGCATCTGATAGTAAGGGTTAATCCCCATTAACATATAATCACACTATAAGAAAAGTTAACAAAATTACAACATAAATTATTTGAGCCGTTATACCCCTTATGTATATTCTGGCTCACTGACCTTTTAATTAAGAATGCTACAATACAAAGTACAGATACTATACAAAATATACTATTAATATACAATTACTATATGTTTGAATGCAGTATCTACAATTATATTTGTATTATAATTAAAACACTAAGATCTTTTTTTTCTCAGTGCCTCTAATAAGTTTGCATCTATTGTATTAATAGCGTTAGTAGGTATTATACAATTTAGTATTTATATAGGAACGATTATTACATATGTTTATAGCGAATATTTAATTGAACTAAACACAGACTCAAAATATACAGGCTTTAACAATATCAGGATTAGTCAAATTGGCTCATGATGATCCAGAATAAATTACGTTTTTATTTTGGGTAGTAAAAATTACCGAGTTGTATAAATTTACATTACATATATACATATATATATGTAGGTAAATATCTTTACTCATCTCTTTTGCTAAATTTATTATGATTAATTAATAAAAAAAAAAACATAGCACAGATAAACATTTGACCACAAACAACCCAATATGGCGGACAATACTGACATATTGTAAAATTCTAAAAGGGTTTGTAATTTGTGCGTATATAATACTATAGCTACACACACTGCCTATATATACATATATATTTATTTTATTGTTCCGAATCTGTTCTTAGACCATATTTTAATTGAACATTTATAGTTGTCATGACACTTGCGATATAATCTTGTCATAACTTTGTTCAATCCTATGTTACAAGTGTCCACAGACTTATAAATAACAACCTAACAGCTAGTTTTAATTAAAAAACTAATTACTTTGTATACATCATGTTTAATATATTTACATATATGTTTAATATGTCTGCAAGCTCGCGTCATTACCGGTACTTATATTATATATTCGACTACCATTTGGATCAGTTACTTAACCGCATATAGAAGCTAAGATATATATAATCACATCGGAGTAAATAACATAATATGTTACATACAAAAATGACTGTATACTCAATTTAATTTTAACCTTATTAAATATACCAGTTTCACTGATCGATATTTTTAATTACAAAAAGTCGCATGTGCATATATGAAGTCATATAAAATGACATCTTTTTTTATAAGTGGTTAAAGCCCACTGTCCCACGGCTGGGCAAAATCCTTTTATAGTGGAAGGACGTTTGGAGGGTTTAGTGAAACCGAAATAATCAATAATAATATATGTAATATATAATTGATATCATTCCAAATAATGAATATTTATATTTTATAAATTACAACATTGGAATCGAACCCACTGTCTCTTAACTGAGAGTATTAACTAAAAGATTTTCATAAATTTCATTACAATGCAATAATAAAACGTACATTTAAAATTGTTAAAAAGTAAATCAAGTATAAATAAAACTCAAAAAGAATTTTATTTATTTTACAAATCAATTTGTACAGATAACACATATCATTCTAAAATTAATAAGAATTAATAAAAGAAAAACAATAAATTTTATTAATAATATATACATATTAATTCCTTTTTAAATCACTGGCCTTAAAATACAAAAAAAATGTTGCTGTCTCGCTCTTGCAAAGGTAATATCACTTCGAAAGAAAAAGGATAAAATATATTTTAACTACAATACATTTAAATACATTAATAATTAGTTCATTATTAATTATTATTTTAGTAATAATGTTTTTCAATTTTGGTTTTGTGTTTTGACATATGGAGGAACCTATGCTATATTTAAATTAATTTTAATTGTCTAATAAGATTCTTCTATCGTTACTCTGATCCCAATGTAAGTAGCTAAAGCACTTGTGTTATGGAAAATCGGAAGTAACGAACAAACAACCAGACTCAAGACAACATAGAAAACTAATGAACTTTTTCTACATCGACTCGGCCGGGAATCGAATCCGAAACCGGTGTACACACTACTCGACCACGGAGGTCATAATGATTTTGTAGTTGATTAAGAGTCACAGAGTAATCAAATGATAGATAGTTAAAAACAGTGAAAATTTAGCATAATTAATTGTGCAAATTTTATTAGTACAAAATTGCGTCCATTTCATAATTGATTTGGGGATATTTAGTAAAACTAATTCGATATTCAGACACATTTTAGGGAGTTTTGGGAGTCTGCTATTGTAGTCTTCCTGACTCATTTCGGTGATGCTGTCCATTAGCTATAGGCTAACCAACTACGTAGGACATTATAGAGTATAAGTGTCAGATATACTTAAAATTGTGATGAGCTTCTTAGTTCTGGCACAGAAAGACTTTACGATGTTTCCGAGGACAAGGACAAATTAGACACATGCAGGTTTCCTCACGGTGTGCTTGCCTGGGTTTGAACCCGCAATCATCGGTTAAGATGCACGCGTTCTAACCACTGGGCCATCTCAGCTCTTGTCTATTATCCACTACACAACCAATTTAATTTTGTATATATTTGTAATGACCACAGATAATACAGAAAACGATATATTACTCCCCCCATATGTCAGAACACAACAGATTAAAATTTATAACCAAAACAATTACAGATAAAAAATTACAAAAGATAATTAAAAATTGCGGTTTATAATAACAGTATAAAACTAATTATTGATTTGTACATCAAGTTTTAATTAAGAAAATACAAATATTTTATATTATATACAAAAAAAAATTTAACTCTACAAGAAATCATTACAAATATAAAAAAAAACTATAATATATTTCTAAATATAATAATTATTTATTAGTAACATTAATGAGTGCTAATATAACATAAAGCCTCAAACGATCATTATATCACAATTACGAGGCTGTATCGATTTTGAACAAACATTTGGCGAATGTTAAAAGAGAAAAGAATTTATCTAGTACGGCCTTTTCATCTGATTTTTGTTGACTGGCTATAAATAGACAGACATAACTATGTCTAGGAAGCTGATATTTGTATCTTGTGGTAGGTTTATTTAATAAGGTAGGAATTAAAAATTTCAATTTCTAAGGAGGGGGAAATGGGATAGGTTATACATGGGATAGGTTAGAGATAACATCTTAGTTCCCAAGGTTGGTGGCACATTGACGATGTAAGGAATAGTTAATATTTCTTACAGCGTCATCGTCTATGGGTGATGGTGACCACTTACCATCAGGTCATCATATGCTCGTCCGCCAACCTATTCCATAAAATAAAATAAAGTTAGAAGTGCACTTAGTTCTAAGTGCATCCAAAAAAAGTAACATTTTCAGCAGCCGGATTTTAATAAGGTTATATTCCAAAAATATTTGGATGGAATATAGAATAAATAATTGAATTTGAATAGTAGACAAAGCCGCGTGCATATGCTAGCAAGCTTAAAGTATTTAATTAAGACAGCTCTAATTAATAATAGTTTATTTATCGTATCTTTAATTATTTATACATAAATGGTTCCAACCTCTTGACCAATACCCAATACCAAACATTTGTTAAAATCGACGCCAACATATCACCAACAATTCATACATCGAACTTTAAACAGACAAACGTAATAACCAATCAGAATAAACCATCAATCATGCTAACAACGACTTTATATCAATACACACAAGACTCTATATCGTCTGAATATATTGCACGCAAATTTCATTCCGTTTTAAACATAAATCATATCAATATAGTTATGCGATAATCACCTTTATCATATTGATATAAGATTCAATATCCTTTGAAAGATCTGTTAGTTATTATACGACGAAATTAAAAAGGTATTCGCGTATCATATTAGTAAGCTTTAATCAAATTTAGACTTTACTGGTCGCACTTTAGGTTCATAATCCTTGATCACACACAAGTCCTGCACTTAAAGCTCTATATCCCGTATCGAGACGCATCGCCTCTATTGTGTGTGACTTAAGATCGAGAATTGATCGCCGGTCAGTTTTCGGCTTCAGCGTTGGGTCACTGGCTGTTGGCGAGCTCGTCCATGCGACATCTGAAGTACAAGAAAATTCAATTCAATTATTCAAGACATATCTCTTTGTGGTGACCGACTGTGTAGGTACCACCAACTCATCAGGTATTCTACCGCTTAACAACAGTATTCTGAACGCAGTATTTGGAGTAGAGATGGCCCAGTGGTTAGAACGCGTGCATATTAACCGATGACTGCGGGTTCAAACCCAGGCAAGCACCACTGTTTCATGTGCTTAATTTGTCTTTATAATTCATCTCGTGTTCAGCGGTGAAGGAAAACATCGTGAGGAAACCTGCATGTGACAAATTTCATAGAAATTCTGCCACATGTGCATTCCGCATCCACCAACCTGCATTGGAACAGCGTGGTGGAATATGTTCCAAAACTTCTCCTCAAAGGGAGAGGAGGCCTTTAGCCCAGCAGTGGGAATTTACAGGCTGTTATT